>NC_092037.1:28382332-28738776 GCF_003086295.3 Arachis hypogaea
ACTTTCATAATAAATAAAAAAATAAGATAAAATAATAAAAAAAAAAAAAAATAAAATAAAATATCAAGAAAAAAAAAAAAAAAAAAAAATCAAAACAAAAAAAAAAATAATAATAAACGAAAACAACAAATTCAATCGAGTACACCCAGGCGATTTCATGATGAGAACTTCCGGGTTCAACTCCCGGCTGCGGAAATTTTTTATTTCGGACCAAAATCCAACTCCTGGCGTCTTATAATTTTATACTCACTTGTGTGAAGAACGGACGAATTTATTCATGTTACAATAATGTTAGTTATTCCATACAATATTTTGACTTCTAACAATTATAAATAAGTAGTATCACTAAAATTTAATACTTTAATTTGATATAGACAAAAAGAAGAAAAATATTAACTCAATAAAATACTCATTTTAGAATTGGAGAAAAAATATGATATAAAAATTCTAGAACTTCTATCAAAACAACAACAAAATTAAGTAATAAATATAAGTTTCGAGAAAAGAAATCAACAATTTCACCATCCGCAGTAGCACCCAGGCGATTTCAATGATGAGAATTCCGGGTTCAACTCCCGGCTGCGGAAAATATTTTATTTCGACCAAAATCCAATTTTGGCGTCTATATTTTATACTCATTGTGTGAAGAAGATGAATTTATTCATTGTTAACAATAATGGTTAGTTATTCCCATTACAATATTAATTTTGACCTTACTATAACAAATTATTATCTAATAAGGTTTAGTATCCTAATAATGTTTAATATACTTTTCATTTAATTTGATATATACATAAAACTGAAGAAAAATATTTACTTCAATAAAATACTATTTTAGATTGAGAAAATATCATGATATAACAAATACTAGAACTTGTCTATCAAAACATCAACCAAAATTTAAGTAATAATAATATAAGTTTCGAGAAAAGAAATCAACAATTTCACCATCCGCAGTAGCACCCAGGCGATTTCAATGATGAGAACTTCCGGGTTCAACTCCCGGCTGCGGAAAATATTTTAGTTTCGGACCAAAATCCAACTTCTGGCGTCTTATATTTTTATACTCACTTGTGTGAAGAAGGACGAATTTATTCATTGTTAACAATAATGGTTAGTTATTCCCATTACAATATTAATTTTGACCTTACTCTAACAAATTATTATCTAATAAGGTTTAGTATCACTAATAATGTTTAATATACTTTTCATTTAATTTGATATATACATAAAACTGAAGAAAAATATTTACTTCAATAAAATACTATTTTAGAATTGAGAAAATATCATGATATAACAAATCTAGAACTTGTCTATCAAAACATCAACCAAAATTTAAGTAATAATAATATAAGTTTCGAGAAAAGAAATCAACAATTTCACCATCCGCAGTAGCACCCAGGCGATTTCAATGATGAGAACTTCCGGGTTCAACTCCCGGCTGCGGAAAATATTTTACTTTCGGACCAAAATCCAACTTCCTGGCGTCTTATAATTTTATACTCACTTGTGTGAAGAACGGATGAATTTATTCATTGTTAACAATAATGGTTAGTTATTCCCATTACAATATTAATTTTGACCTTACTATAACAAATTATTATCTAATAAGGTTTAGTATCGCTAATAATGTTTAATATACTTTTCATTTAATTTGATATATACATAAAACTGAAGAAAAATATTTACTTCAATAAAATACTCATTTTTAGAATTGGAGAAAAATATCATGATATAACAAATCTAGAACTTGTCTATCAAACACAACCAAAATTTAAGGTAATAATAATATAAGTTTCGAGAAAAGAATCACAATTTCACCATCCGCAGTAGCACCCAGGCGATTTCAATGATGAGAACTTCCGGGTTCAACTCCCGGCTGCGGAAAATATTTTACTTTCGGACCAAAATCCAACTTCCTGGGTCTTATAATTTTATACTCACTTGTGTGAAGAACGGATGAATTTATTCATTGTTAACAATAATGGTTAGTTATTCCCATTACAATATTAATTTTGACCTTACTCTAACAAATTATTATCAAATAAGGTTTAGTATCACTAATAATGTTTAATATACTTTTACATTTAATTTGATATAGACATAAAACTGAAGAAAAATATTTAACTTCAATAAAATACTCATTTTTAGAATTGGAGAAAAATATCATGATATAACAAATTCTAGAACTTGTCTATCAAAACAACAACCAAAATTTAAGGTAATAATAATATAAGTTTCGAGAAAAGAAATCAACAATTTCACCATCCGCAGTAGCACCCAGGCGATTTCAATGATGAGAACTTCCGGGTTCAACTCCCGGCTGCGGAAAATATTTTACTTTCGGACCAAAATCCAACTTCCTGGCGTCTTATAATTTTATACTCACTTGTGTGAAGAACGGATGAATTTATTCATTGTTAACAATAATGGTTAGTTATTCCCATTACAATATTAATTTTGACCTTACTCTAACAAATTATTATCAAATAAGGTTTAGTATCACTAATAATGTTTAATATACTTTTACATTTAATTTGATATAGACATAAAACTGAAGAAAAATATTTAACTTCAATAAAATACTCATTTTTAGAATTGGAGAAAAATATCATGATATAACAAATTCTAGAACTTGTCTATCAAAAAACAACCAAAATTTAAGGTAATAATAATATAAGTTTCGAGAAAAGAAATCAACAATTTCACCATCCGCAGTAGCACCCAGGCGATTTCAATGATGAGAACTTCCGGGTTCAACTCCCGGCTGCGGAAAATATTTTACTTTCGGACCAAAATCCAACTTCCTGGGTCTTATAATTTTATACTCACTTGTGTGAAGAACGGATGAATTTATTCATTGTTAACAATAATGGTTAGTTATTCCCATTACAATATTAATTTTGACCTTACTCTAACAAATTATTATCAAATAAGGTTTAGTATCACTAATAATGTTTAATATACTTTTACATTTAATTTGATATATACATAAAACTGAAGAAAAATATTTACTTCAATAAAATACTCATTTTTAGAATTGGAGAAAAATATCATGATATAACAAATTCTAGAACTTGTCTATCAAAACAACAACCAAAATTTAAGGTAATAATAATATAAGTTTCGAGAAAAGAAATCAACAATTTCACCATCCGCAGTAGCACCCAGGCGATTTCAATGATGAGAACTTCCGGGTTCAACTCCCGGCTGCGGAAAATATTTTACTTTCGGACCAAAATCCAACTTCCTGGGTCTTATAATTTTATACTCACTTGTGTGAAGAACGGATGAATTTATTCATTGTTAACAATAATGGTTAGTTATTCCCATTACAATATTAATTTTGACCTTACTCTAACAAATTATTATCAAATAAGGTTTAGTATCACTAATAATGTTTAATATACTTTTACATTTAATTTGATATAGACATAAAACTGAAGAAAAATATTTAACTTCAATAAAATACTCATTTTTAGAATTGGAGAAAAATATCATGATATAACAAATTCTAGAACTTGTCTATCAAAACAACAACCAAAATTTAAGGTAATAATAATATAAGTTTCGAGAAAAGAAATCAACAATTTCACCATCCGCAGTAGCACCCAGGCGATTTCAATGATGAGAACTTCCGGGTTCAACTCCCGGCTGCGGAAAATATTTTACTTTCGGACCAAAATCCAACTTCCTGGCGTCTTATAATTTTATACTCACTTGTGTGAAGAACGGATGAATTTATTCATTGTTAACAATAATGGTTAGTTATTCCCATTACAATATTAATTTTGACCTTACTCTAACAAATTATTATCAAATAAGGTTTAGTATCACTAATAATGTTTAATATACTTTTACATTTAATTTGATATAGACATAAAACTGAAGAAAAATATTTAACTTCAATAAAATACTCATTTTTAGAATTGGAGAAAAATATCATGATATAACAAATTCTAGAACTTGTCTATCAAAACAACAACCAAAATTTAAGGTAATAATAATATAAGTTTCGAGAAAAGAAATCAACAATTTCACCATCCGCAGTAGCACCCAGGCGATTTCAATGATGAGAACTTCCGGGTTCAACTCCCGGCTGCGGAAAATATTTTACTTTCGGACCAAAATCCAACTTCCTGGGTCTTATAATTTTATACTCACTTGTGTGAAGAACGGATGAATTTATTCATTGTTAACAATAATGGTTAGTTATTCCCATTACAATATTAATTTTGACCTTACTCTAACAAATTATTATCAAATAAGGTTTAGTATCACTAATAATGTTTAATATACTTTTACATTTAATTTGATATATACATAAAACTGAAGAAAAATATTTACTTCAATAAAATACTCATTTTTAGAATTGGAGAAAAATATCATGATATAACAAATTCTAGAACTTGTCTATCAAAACAACAACCAAAATTTAAGGTAATAATAATATAAGTTTCGAGAAAAGAAATCAACAATTTCACCATCCGCAGTAGCACCCAGGCGATTTCAATGATGAGAACTTCCGGGTTCAACTCCCGGCTGCGGAAAATATTTTACTTTCGGACCAAAATCCAACTTCCTGGGTCTTATAATTTTATACTCACTTGTGTGAAGAACGGATGAATTTATTCATTGTTAACAATAATGGTTAGTTATTCCCATTACAATATTAATTTTGACCTTACTCTAACAAATTATTATCAAATAAGGTTTAGTATCACTAATAATGTTTAATATACTTTTACATTTAATTTGATATATACATAAAACTGAAGAAAAATATTTTACTTCAATAAAATACTCATTTTTAGAATTGAGAAAAATATCA
This sequence comes from Arachis hypogaea, assembly GCF_003086295.3. NCBI lineage: Eukaryota > Viridiplantae > Streptophyta > Magnoliopsida > Fabales > Fabaceae > Arachis > Arachis hypogaea. Next base: position 28,387,164 of record NC_092037.1, read on the forward strand.
TGATATAACAAATCTGGAACTTGTCTATCAAAACATCAACCAAAATTTAAGATAATAATAATATAAGTTTCGAGAAAAGAATCAGCAATTTCACCATCCGCAGTAGCACCCAGGCGATTTCAATGATGAAACTTCCGGGTTCAACTCCCGGCTGCGGAAAATTTTTACTTTCGGACCAAAATCCAACTTCCTGGCGTCTTATAATTTTATACTCACTTGTGTGAAGAACGGACGAATTTATTCATTGTTAACAATAATGGTTAGTTATTCCCATTACAATATTAATTTTGACCTTACTCTAACAAATTATTATCAAATAAGGTTTAGTATCACTAATAATGTTTAATATACTTTTACATTTAATTTGATATATACATAAAACTGAAGAAAAATATTTACTTCAATAAAATACTCATTTTTAGAATTGAGAAAAATATCATGATATAACAAATTCTGAACTTGTCTATCAAAACATCAACCAAAATTTAAGATAATAATAATATAAGTTTCGAGAAAAGCAATCAGCAATTTCACCATCCGCAGTAGCACCCAGGCGATTTCAATGATGAGAACTTCCGGGTTCAACTCCCGGCTGCGGAAAATTTTTACTTTCGGACCAAAATCCAACTTCCTGGCGTCTTATAATTTTATACTCACTTGTGTGAAGAACGGACGAATTTATTCATTGTTAACAATAATGGTTAGTTATTCCCATTACAATATTAATTTTGACCTTACTCTAACAAATTATTATAAATAAGGTTTAGTATCACTAATAATGTTTAATATACTTTTCATTTAATTTGATATAGACATAAAACTGAAGAAAAATATTTAACTTCAATAAAATACTCATTTTTAGAATTGGAGAAAAATATCATGATATAACAAATTCTAGAACTTGTCTATCAAAACAACAACCAAAATTTAAGGTAATAATAATATAAGTTTCGAGAAAAGAAATCAACAATTTCACCATCCGCAGTAGCACCCAGGCGATTTCAATGATGAGAACTTCCGGGTTCAACTCCCGGCTGCGGAAAATATTTTAGTTTCGGACCAAAATCCAATTTTGGCGTCTATATTTTTATACTCATTGTGTGAAGAAGATCGAATTTATTCATTGTTAACAATAATGGTTAGTTATTCCCATTACAATATTAATTTTGACCTTACTTAACAAATTATTATCAATAAGGTTTAGTATCGCTAATAATGTTTAATATACTTTTCATTTAATTTGATATATACATAAAACTGAAGAAAAATATTTACTTCAATAAAATACTCATTTTTAGAATTGAAGAAAAATATCATGATATAACAAATCTAGAACTTGTCTATCAAAACACAACCAAAATTTAAGGTAATAATAATATAAGTTTCGAGAAAAGAAATCAACAATTTCACCATCCGCAGTAGCACCCAGGCGATTTCAATGATGAGAACTTCCGGGTTCAACTCCCGGCTGCGGAAAATATTTTACTTTCGGACCAAAATCCAACTTCCTGGTGTCTTATAATTTTATACTCACTTGTGTGAAGAACGGATGAATTTATTCATTGTTAACAATAATGGTTAGTTATTCCCATTACAATATAATTTTGACCTTACTCTAACAAATTATTATCAAATAAGGTTTAGTATCACTAATAATGTTTAATATACTTTTACATTTAATTTGATATATACATAAAACTGAAGAAAAATATTTTACTTCAATAAAATACTCATTTTTAGAATTGAGAAAAATATCATGATATAACAAATTCTGGAACTTGTCTATCAAAACATCAACCAAAATTTAAGATAATAATAATATAAGTTTCGAGAAAAGAAATCAGCAATTTCACCATCCGCAGTAGCACCCAGGCGATTTCAATGATGAGAACTTCCGGGTTCAACTCCCGGCTGCGGAAAATTTTTACTTTCGGACCAAAATCCAACTTCCTGGCGTCTTATAATTTTATACTCACTTGTGTGAAGAACGGACGAATTTATTCATTGTTAACAATAATGGTTAGTTATTCCATTACAATATTAATTTTGACCTTACTCTAACAAATTATTATCAAATAAGGTTTAGTATCACTAATAATGTTTAATATACTTTTACATTTAATTTGATATATACATAAAACTGAAGAAAAATATTTTACTTCAATAAAATACTCATTTTTAGAATTGAGAAAAATATCATGATATAACAAATTCTGGAACTTGTCTATCAAAACATCAACCAAAATTTAAGATAATAATAATATAAGTTTCGAGAAAAGCAATCAGCAATTTCACCATCCGCAGTAGCACCCAGGCGATTTCAATGATGAGAACTTCCGGGTTCAACTCCCGGCTGCGGAAAATTTTTACTTTCGGACCAAAATCCAACTTCCTGGCGTCTTATAATTTTATACTCACTTGTGTGAAGAACGGACGAATTTATTCATTGTTAACAATAATGGTTAGTTATTCCCATTACAATATTAATTTTGACTTACTCTAACAAATTATTATCAAATAAGGTTTAGTATCACTAATAATGTTTAATATACTTTTACATTTAATTTGATATAGACATAAAACTGAAGAAAAATATTTAACTTCAATAAAATACTCATTTTTAGAATTGGAGAAAAATATCATGATATAACAAATTCTAGAACTTGTCTATCAAAACAACAACCAAAATTTAAGGTAATAATAATATAAGTTTCGAGAAAAGAAATCAACAATTTCACCATCCGCAGTAGCACCCAGGCGATTTCAATGATGAGAACTTCCGGGTTCAACTCCCGGCTGCGGAAAATATTTTACTTTCGGACCAAAATCCAACTTCCTGGTGTCTTATAATTTTATACTCACTTGTGTGAAGAACGGATGAATTTATTCATTGTTAACAATAATGGTTAGTTATTCCCATTACAATATAATTTTGACCTTACTCTAACAAATTATTATCAAATAAGGTTTAGTATCACTAATAATTTTAATATACTTTTACATTTAATTTGATATATACATAAAACTGAAGAAAAATATTTTACTTCAATAAAATACTCATTTTTAGAATTGAGAAAAATATCATGATATAACAAATACTGGAACTTGTCTATCAAAACATCAACCAAAATTTAAGATAATAATAATATAAGTTTCGAGAAAAGCAATCAGCAATTTCACCATCCGCAGTAGCACCCAGGCGATTTCAATGATGAAACTTCCGGGTTCAACTCCCGGCTGCGGAAAATTTTTACTTTCGGACCAAAATCCAACTTCCTGGCGTCTTATAATTTTATACTCACTTGTGTGAAGAACGGACGAATTTATTCATTGTTAACAATAATGGTTAGTTATTCCATTACAATATTAATTTTGACCTTACTCTAACAAATTATTATCAAATAAGGTTTAGTATCACTAATAATGTTTAATATACTTTACATTTAATTTGATATATACATAAAACTGAAGAAAAATATTTTACTTCAATAAAATACTCATTTTTAGAATTGAGAAAAATATCATGATATAACAAATTCTGGAACTTGTCTATCAAAACATCAACCAAAATTTAAGATAATAATAATATAAGTTTCGAGAAAAGCAATCAGCAATTTCACCATCGCAGTAGCACCCAGGCGATTTCAATGATGAGAACTTCCGGGTTCAACTCCCGGCTGCGGAAAATTTTTTACTTTCGGACCAAAATCCAACTTCCTGGCGTCTTATAATTTTATACTCACTTGTGTGAAGAACGGACGAATTTATTCATTGTTAACAATAATGGTTAGTTATTCCCATTACAATATTAATTTTGACCTTACTCTAACAATTATTATCAAATAAGGTTTAGTATCACTAATAATGTTTAATATACTTTTACATTTAATTTGATATAGACATAAAACTGAAGAAAAATATTTAACTTCAATAAAATACTCATTTTTAGAATTGGAGAAAAATATCATGATATAACAAATTCTAGAACTGTCTATCAAAACAACAACCAAAATTTAAGGTAATAATAATATAAGTTTCGAGAAAAGAAATCAACAATTTCACCATCCGCAGTAGCACCCAGGCGATTTCAATGATGAGAACTTCCGGGTTCAACTCCCGGCTGCGGAAAATATTTTAGTTTCGCACCAAAATCCAATTTTTGGCGTCATATATTTTTATACTCACTTGTGTGAAGAATGATCGAATTTATTCATTGTTAACAATAATGGTTAGTTATTCCCATTACAATATTAATTTTGACCTTACTATAACAAATTATTATCTAATAAGGTTTAGTATCGCTAATAATGTTTAATATACTTTTCATTTAATTTGATATATACATAAAACTGAAGAAAAATATTTTACTTCAATAAAATACTCATTTTTAGAATTGAAGAAAAATATCATGATATAACAAATACTAGAACTTGTCTATCAAAACATCAACCAAAATTTAAGGTAATAATAATATAAGTTTCGAGAAAAGAAATCAACAATTTCACCATCCGCAGTAGCACCCAGGCGATTTCAATGATGAGAACTTCCGGGTTCAACTCCCGGCTGCGGAAAATATTTTACTTTCGGACCAAAATCCAACTTCCTGGTGTCTTATATTTTATACTCACTTGTGTGAAGAACGGATGAATTTATTCATTGTTAACAATAATGGTTAGTTATTCCCATTACAATATTAATTTTGACCTTACTCTAACAAATTATTATCAAATAAGGTTTAGTATCACTAATAATATTTAATATACTTTTACATTTAATTTGATATATACATAAAACTGAAGAAAAATATTTTACTTCAATAAAATACTCATTTTTAGAATGAAGAAAAATATCATGATATAACAAATACTGGAACTTGTCTATCAAAACATCAACCAAAATTTAAGATAATAATAATATAAGTTTCGAGAAAAGCAATCAGCAATTTCACCATCTCAGTAGCACCCAGGCGATTTCAATGATGAAACTTCCGGGTTCAACTCCCGGCTGCGGAAAATTTTTTACTTTCGGCCAAAATCCAACTTCCTGGCGTCTTATAATTTTATACTCACTTGTGTGAAGAACGGACGAATTTATTCATTGTTAACAATAATGGTTAGTTATTCCATTACAATATTAATTTTGACCTTACTCTAACAAATTATTATAAATAAGGTTTAGTATCACTAATAATGTTTAATATACTTTTACATTAATTTGATATATACATAAAACTGAAGAAAAATATTTTACTTCAATAAAATACTCATTTTTAGAATTGAGAAAAATATCATGATATAACAAATTCTGGAACTTGTCTATCAAAACATCAACCAAAATTTAAGATAATAATAATATAAGTTTCGAGAAAAGCAATCAGCAATTTCACCATCCGCAGTAGCACCCAGGCGATTTCAATGATGAGAACTTCCGGGTTCAACTCCCGGCTGCGGAAAATTTTTTACTTTCGGACCAAAATCCAACTTCCTGGCGTCTTATAATTTTATACTCACTTGTGTGAAGAACGGACGAATTTATTCATTGTTAACAATAATGGTTAGTTATTCCCATTACAATATTAATTTTGACCTTACTCTAACAAATTATTATCAAATAAGGTTTAGTATCACTAATAATGTTTAATATATTTTACATTTAATTTGATATATACATAAAACTGAAGAAAAATATTTAACTTCAATAAAATACTCATTTTTAGAATTGAGAAAAATATCATGATATAACAAATTCTGGAACTTGTCTATCAAAACATCAACCAAAATTTAAGATAATAATAATATAAGTTTCGAGAAAAGCAATCAGCAATTTCACCATCCGCAGTAGCACCCAGGCGATTTCAATGATGAGAACTTCCGGTTCAACTCCCGGCTGCGGAAAATTTTTTACTTTCGGACCAAAATCCAACTTCCTGGCGTCTTATAATTTTATACTCACTTGTGTGAAGAACGGACGAATTTATTCATGTTAACAATAATGGTTAGTTATTCCCATTCAATATTAATTTTGACCTTACTATAACAAATTATTATCTAATAAGGTTTAGTATCATAATAATGTTTAATATACTTTTACATTTAATTTGATATAGACATAAAACTGAAGAAAAATATTTAACTTCAATAAAATACTCATTTTTAGAATTGGAGAAAAATATCATGATATAACAAATTATAGAACTTGTCTATCAAAACAACAACCAAAATTTAAGGTAATAATAATATAAGTTTGAGAAAAGAAATCAACAATTTCACCATCCGCAGTAGCACCCAGGCGATTTCAATGATGAGAACTTCCGGGTTCAACCCCGGCTGTGGAAAATATTTTAGTTTCGCACCAAAATCCAATTTTTGGCGTCATATATTTTTATACTCAGTTGTGTTAAGAATGATCGAATTTATTCATTGTTAACAATAATAGTTAGTTATTCCCATTACAATATTAATTTTGACCTTACTATAAAAATTATTATCTAATAAGGTTTAGTATCGCTAATAATGTTTAATATACTTTTCATTTAATTTGATATATACATAAAACTGAAGAAAAATATTTTACTTCAATAAAATACTGATTTTTAGCATTGAAGAAAATATCATGATATAACAAATACTAGAACTTGTCTATCAAAACATCAACCAAAATTTAAGATAATAATAATATAAGTTTCGAGAAAAGCAATCAGCAATTTCACCATCCGCAGTAGCACCCAGGCGATTTCAATGATGAGACTTCGGGTTCAACTCCCGGCTGCGAAAATTTTTTAGTTTCAGACAGAATCCAACTTCCTGGCGTCTTATATTTTTATACTCACTTGTGTGAAGAACGGACGAATTTATTCATTGTTAACAATAATGGTTAGTTATTCCCATTAAATATTAATTTTGACCTTACTCTAACAAATTATTATCAAATAAGGTTTAGTATCACTAATAATGTTTAATATACTTTTACATTTAATTTGATATATACATAAAACTGAAGAAAAATATTTTACTTCAATAAAATACTCATTTTTAGAATTGAGAAAAATATCATGATATAACAAATTCTGGAACTTGTCTATCAAAACATCAACCAAAATTTAAGATAATAATAATATAAGTTTCGAGAAAAGCAATCAGCAATTTCACCATCCGCAGTAGCACCCAGGCGATTTCAATGATGAGAACTTCCGGGTTCAACTCCCGGCTGCGGAAAATTTTTTACTTTCGGACCAAAATCCAACTTCCTGGCGTCTTATAATTTTATACTCACTTGTGTGAAGAACGGACGAATTTATTCATTGTTAACAATAATGGTTAGTTATTCCCATTTCAATATTAATTTTGACCTTACTATAACAAATTATTATCTAATAAGGTTTAGTATCATTAATAATGTTTAATATACTTTTACATTTAATTTGATATAGACATAAAACTGAAGAAAAATATTTAACTTCAATAAAATACTCATTTTTAGAATTAGAGAAAAATATCATGATACAATAAATTCTAGAACTTGTCTATCAAAACAACAACCAAAATTTAAGGTAATAATAATATAAGTTTTGAGAAAAGAAATCAACAATTTCACCATCCGCAGTAGCACCCAGGCGATTTCAATGGTGAGAACTTCCGGGTTCAACTCCCGGCTGCGGAAAATGTTTTAGTTTCGCACCAAAATCCAATTTTTTGGCGTCATATATTTTTATACTCAGTTGTGTGAAGAATGAACGAATTTATTCATTGTTAACAATAATAGTTAGTTATTCCCATTACAATCTTAATTTTGACCTTACTATAACAAATTATTATCTAATAAGGTTCAGTATCGCTAATAATGTTTAATATACTTTTCATTTAATTTGATATATACATAAAACTGAAGAAAAATATTTTACTTCAATAAAATACTGATTTTTAGAATTGAAGAAAAATATCATGATATAACAAATACTAGAACTTGTCTATCAAAACATCAACCAAAATTTAAGATAATAATAATACAAGTTTCGAGAAAAGCAATCAGCAATTTCACCATCCGCAGTAGCACCCAGGCGATTTGAATGATGAGAGCTTCCGGGTTCAACTCCCGGCTGTGGAAAATTATTTAGTTTCAGACCAGAATCCATCTTCCTGGCGTCTTATATTTTTATACTCACTTGTGTGAAGAACAGACGAATTTATTCATTATTAACAATAATGGTTAGTTATTCCCATTACAATATTAATTTTGACCTTACTCTAACAAATTATTATCAAATAAGATTTAGTATCACTAATAATGTTTAATATACTTTTACATTTAATTTGATATATACATAAAACTGAAGAAAAATATTTTACTTCAATAAAATACTCATTTTTAGAAATTGAGAAAAATATCATGATATAACAAATTCTGGAACTTGTCTATCAAAACATCAACCAAAATTTAAGATAATAATAATATAAGTTTCGAGAAAAGCAGTCAGCAATTTCACCATCCGCAGTAGCACCAAGGCGATTTCAATGATGAGAACTTCCGGGTTTAACTCCCGGCTGCGGAAAAATTTTTAGTTTCGGACCAAAATCCAACTTCCTGGCGTCTTATATTTTTATACTCACTTGTGTGAAGAACGGACGAATTTATTCATTGTTAACAATAATGGTTAGTTATTCGCAATACAATATTAATTTTTACCTTGCTATAACAAATTATTATCTAATAAGGTTTAGTATCGCTAATAATGTTTAATATACTTTTCATTTAATTTGATATATACATAAAACTGAAAAAAATATTTTTCTTCAATAAAATTCTCATTTTTAGAATTGAAGAAAAATATCATGATATAACAAATACTGGAACTTGTCTATCAAAACATCAACCAAAATTTAAGATAATAATAATATATTTCGAGAAAAGCAATCAGCAATTTCACCATCCACAGTAGCACCCAGGCGATTTCAATGATGAGAACTTTCGGGTTCAATTCCCGGCTGTGGAAAATTTTTTAATTTCGGACCAAAATCCAACTTCCTGGCGTCTTATATTTTTATACTCACTTGTGTGAAGAACCGACGAATTTTTTCATTGTTAACAATAATGGTTAGTTATTCCCATTACAATATTAATTTTGACCTTACTCTAACAAATTATTATCAAATAAGGTTTAGTATCACTAATAATGTCTAATATACTTTTACATTTAATTTGATATATACATAAAACTGAAGAAAAATATTTTACTTCAATAAAATACTCATTTTTAGAAATTGAGAAAAATATCATGATATAACAAATTCTGGAACTTGTCTATCATAACATCAGCCAAAATTTAAGATAATAATAATATAAGTTTCGAGAAAAGCAATCAGCAATTTCACCATCCGCAGTAGCACCCAAGCGATTTCAATGATGAGAACTTCCGGGTTTAACTCCCGGCTGTGGAAAATTTTTTTAATTTCGGACCAAAATCCAACTTCCTGGCGTCTTATATTTTTATACTCACTTGTGTGAAGAACGGTAGAATTTATTCATTGTTAACAATAATGGTTAGCTATTCCCATTACAATATTAATTTTGACCTTACTCTAACAAATTATTATCAAATAAGGTTTAGTATCACTAATAATGTTTAATATACTTTTACATTTAATTTGATATATACATAAAACTGAAGAAAAATATTTTACTTCAATAAAATACTCATTTTTAGAAATTGAGAAAAATATCATGATATAACAAATTCTGGAACTTGTCTATCAAAACATCAACCAAAATTTAAGATAATAATAATATAAGTTTCGAGAAAAGCAGTCAGCAATTTCACCATCCGCAGTAGCACCAAGGCGATTTCAATGATGAGAACTTCCGGGTTTAACTCCCGGCTGCGGAAAATTTTTTAGTTTCGGACCAAAATCCAACTTCCTGGCGTCTTATATTTTTATACTCACTTGTGTGAAGAACCGACGAATTTATTCATTGTTAACAATAATGGTTAGTTATTCGCAATACAATATTAATTTTTACCTTACTATAACAAATTATTATCTAATAAGGTTTAGTATCGCTAATAATGTTTAATATACTTTTCATTTAATTTGATATATACATCAAACTGAAAAAAATATTTTTCTTCAATAAAATACTCATTTTTAGAATTGAAGAAAAATATCATGATATAACAAATACTGGAACTTGTCTATCAAAACATCAACCAAAATTTAAGATAATAATAATATGTTTCGAGAAAAGCAATCTGCAATTTCACCATCCGCAGTAGCACCCAGGCGATTTCAATGATGAGAACTTTCGGGTTCAACTCCCGGCTGTGGAAAATTTTTTAATTTCGGACCAAAATCCAACTTCCTGGCGTCTTATATTTTTATACTCACTTGTGTGAAGAACGGACGAATTTATTCATTGTTAACAATAATGGTTAGTTATTCCCATTACAATATTAATTTTGACCTTACTCTAACAAATTATTATCAAATAAGGTTTAGTATCACTAATAATGTTTAATATACTTTTACATTTAATTTGATATATACATAAAACTGAAGAAAAATATTTTACTTCAATAAAATACTCATTTTTAGAAATTGAGAAAAATACCATGATATAACAAATTCTGGAACTTGTCTATCAAAACATCAGCCAAAATTTAAGATAATAATAATATACGTTTCTAGAAAAGCAATCAGCAATTTCACCATCCGCAGTAGCACCCAAGCGATTTCAATGATGAGAACTTCCGGGTTTAACTCCCGGCTGTGGAAAATTTTTTAATTTCGGACCAAAATCCAACTTCCTGGCGTCTTATATTTTTATACTCACTTGTGTGAAGAACGGACGAATTTATTCATTGTTAACAATAATGGTTAGCTATTCCCATTACAATATTAATTTTGACCTTACTCTAACAAATTATTATCAAATAAGGTTTAGTATCACTAATAATGTTTAATATACTTTTCCATTTAATTTGATATATACATAAAACTGAAGAAAAATATTTTACTTCAATAAAATACTCATTTTTAGAAATTGAGAAAAATATCATGATATAACAAATTCTGGAACTTGTCTGTCAAAACATCAACCAAAATTTAAGATAATAATAATATAAGTTTCGAGAAAAGCAATCAGCAATTTCACCATCCGCAGTAGCACCCAGGCGATTTCAATGATGAGAACTTCCGGGTTTAACTCCCGGCTGCGGAAAATTTTTTAGTTTCTGACCAAAATCCAACTTCTTGGCGTCTTATAATTTTATACTCACTTGTGTGAAGAACGGACGAATTTATTCATTGTTAACAATAATGGTTAGTTATTCCCATTACAATATTAATTTTGACCTTACTATAACAAATTATTATCTAATAAGGTTTAGTATCGCTAATAATGTTTAATTTAGTTTTCATTTAATTTGATATATACATAAAACTGAAGAAAAATATTTTACTTCAATAAAATACTCATTTTTAGAATTGAAGAAAAATATCATGATATAACAAATACTGGAACTTGTCTATCAAAACATCAACCAAAATTTAAGATAATAATAATATAAGTTTCGAGAAAAGCAATCAGCAATTTCACCATCCGCAGTAGCACCCAGGCGATTTCAATGATGAGAACTTTCGGGTTCAACTCCCGGCTGCGGAAAATTTTTTAGTTTCGGAGCAAAATCCAACTTCCTGGCGTCTTATAATTTTATACTCACTTGTGTGAAGAACGGACGAATTTATTCATTGTTAACAATAATGGTTAGTTAGTCCCATTACAATATTAATTTTGACCTTACTCTAACAAATTATTATCAAATAAGGTTTAGTATCACTTGTAATGTTTAATATACTTTTACATTTAATTTGATATAGACATAAAACTGAAGAAAAATATTTAACTTCAATAAAATACTCATTTTTAGAATTGGGGAAAAATATCATGATATAACAAATTCTGGAACTTGTCTATCAAAACAACAACCAAAATTTATGGTAATAATAATATAAGTTTCGAGAAAAGAACTCAACAATTTCACCATCCGCAGTAGAACCCAGGCCATTTCAATGACGAGAACTTCCGGGTTCAACCCCCGGCTACGGAAAATATTTTAGTATCGCACCAAAATCCAATTTTTTGGCGTCATATATTTTTATACTCAGTTGTGTGAAGAATGAACGAATTTATTCATTGTTAACAATTATGGTTAGTTATTCCCATTACAATATTAATTTTGACCTTACTATAACAAATTATTATCTAATAAGGTTTAGTATCGCTAATAATGTTTAATATACTTTTCATTTAATTTGATATATACATAAAACTGAAGAAAAATATTTTACTTCAATAAAATACTCATTTTTAGAATTGAAGAAAAATATCATGATATAACAAGTACTGGAACTTGTCTATCAAAACATCAACCAAAATCTAAGATAATAATAATATAAGTTTCGAGAAAAGCAATCAGCAATTTCGCCATCTGCAGTAGCACCCATGGGATTTCAATGATGAGATCTTCCGGTTTCAACTCCTGGCTGCGGAAAATTTTTAGTTTCGGACCAAAATCCAACTTCATGGCGTCTTATATTTTTATACTCACTTGTGTGAAGAACGGACGAATTTATTCATTGTTAACAATAATGGTTAGTTATTCCCATTACAATATTAATTTTGACATTACTATAACAAATTATTATCTAATAAGGTTTAGTATTGCTAATAACGTTTAATATACTTTTCATTTAATTGGATATATACATAAAACTGAAGAAAAATATTTTACTTCAATAAAATACTCATTTTTAGAATTGAAGAAAAATATCATGATATAACAAATACGGGAACTTGTCTATCAAAATATCAACCAAAATTTAAGATAATAATAATATAAGTTTCGAGAAAAGTAATCAGCAATTTCACCATCCGCAGTAGCACCCAGGCGATTTCAATGATGAGAACTTCTGGGTTCAACTCCTGGCTGCGGAAAATTTTTTAGTTTCGATCAAAATCCAACTTCCTGCCGTCTTATATTTTTATACTCACTTGTGTGAAGAACGGACGAATTTATTCATTGTTAACAATAATGGTTAGTTATTCCCATTACAATATTAATTTTGACCATACTCTAACAAATTATTATCAAATAAGGTTTAGTATTACTAATAATGTTTAATATACTTTTACATTTAATTTGATATATACATAAAACTGAAGAAAAATATTTTACTTCAATAAAATAAACATTTTTAGAAATTGAGAAAAATATCATGATATAACAAATTCTGGAACTTGTCTATCAAAACATCGACCAAAATTTAAGATAATAATAATATAAGTTTCGAGAAAAGCAATTAGCAATTTCACCATCCGCAGTAGCACCCAGGCGATTTCAATAATGAGAACTTCCGGGTTCAACGCCCAGCTGTGGAAAATTTTTTAGTTTCGGACCAAAATCCAACTTCCTGGCGTCTTATATTTTTATACTGACTTGTGTGAAGATCGGACGAATTTATTCATTGTTAACCATAATGGTTAGTTATTCCTATTATAATATTAATTTTGACCTTACTCTAACAAATTATTATCAAATAAGGTTTAGTATCACTAATAATGTTTAATATACTTTTACATTTAATTTGATATAGACATAAAACTGAAGAAAAATATTTAACTTCAATAAAATACTCATTTTTAGAATTGGAGAAAAATATCATGATATAACAAATTCTGGAACTTGTCTATCAAAACAACAACCAAAACTTAAGAAAATAATTATATAAGTTTCGAGAAAAGAAATCAGCAATTTCACCATCCGCAGTAGCACCCAGGCGATTTCAATGATGAGAACTTCCGGGTTCAATTCCCAGCTGCGGAAAATTTTTTAGTTTCGGACCAAAATGCAACTTCCTGGCGTCATATATTTTTATACTCACTTGTGTGAAGAACAGACGAATTTATTCATTGTTGTAACACCCTAATATTCAAATCCTTATGCTCGAGTCATAAGTCAATGATATTACGGTGGTACGACTCTCAGGTGGATTTTTAAATATATAAACATAGGTAATTTCGAAAGGAGTATTAATCGAGAAGCCTGAAAAGAGTAGAAATAAAACCGCGAAGACGTATCACTCACGTTTCGACAACGAAAAGATAAAACGTGAAGCCGAAAGCGATATATGGACAAGGCATAAAGGAGATTAAGAGATAGATAACAGATAGATATATATAATATAAGTAAATAGCCACTAGTCGCGACCCGCGAAGTTTAGGCCGGCTAGGGTACAGTATGAAAGTAACTGACAACAGTACATCCTAATCTCTCCCAAAGGAAACATAAGAGCCTCTATAGGCAAGTTCCTAAAGAGTTCAACACATAATATAATCTTTTCAAAACAAAGGTGGAGAGATTCTAAGGAAAACACAAAGTAGAGAAAATAAATATCTTCGCCGTTTCTCAGACGAACCGCAGCTCACTTCTGAGCACCTGAACCTGTATCTGAAAAACAAGAGATATATACGGAATGAGAACCCCGGGCCCATGGGTTCCCAGTACGGTAAAAGTGCCAAATAAATACAATGCACTGCAATAAAAACTCACTAAGCATCCTAAACTCCTTTTCTCCAAGTATCTAGCCTAGATTCTCACTAATCTATGAATAGGCATCTGTCGTAAAGGGATACTAAATCTAGTTCATGTTACACATGTTTCCCAACTCGCTGATTCTTACATGAATCAGACTCAGAATCATAAGCAAAACCATCACCAGTTGTTCTGTCTCAGCAACTCTATATCAATACATCATACCCTCGCCTGGAGCTAGTGAAATCACATCACTGCGTCTACCCAGGGGGCTCAAATTATCTCATTCAAAAATCATCATCATCATGCAATCGCATCACCAATTCATCTCATCAAGAACAGCCCCCAACATCCACCGACACCAACATGAGGGATCTCTCAGTTGTACAAACACAAGCAATACAGATAAGTAATACACAAATAAGGTACAAGTAGAACAAATAGCACGTAATCAGGTAACATAGCATGTATGATATAGAAATCCAAAACAAATAGGCAAACCCAAACAATTCAAACATATGCAAATGATGTATGCCTGCCCTATGGCTGATGATATCATCTGTCGGTTATATAGCCAACCCGACATGTCCTGGTAGCTAACCATTGGACAGAAACACCCCTTGCGGAGCAAGTAGGTTTGAGCTACAACCCCCTTGCTACTACCCGCTCAACCCAGAGCCAGTGGAACAACCATTACTGCGGCTACTACCCAGGCGGGTGTTTAAAAGCTCAACCTGGAGCGAGTGGATTCACCACTACTGCCGCTACTACCCAGGCGTCACAATCTCTGACCTGGAGCAAGTGGGACGAACCACAACCCTTGCTACTGCCCAGGTATCTTAAACATTAACCCGGAGCAAGTGGGACGAACCACAACCCTTGCTACTGCCCAGTTATCTCAAACATATATTCATTCAATCCCAATTCATATTATCAATCCTCATTGTTATTAAATCCCAAACATTAACCTGGAGCAAGTGGGACGAACCACAACCCTTACTACCCAGGTATCACAAATACATTCATTCAAAACTCCATAATTAACTCATTTATCATAAACATCCTTTTCCGTCTCATACCCGGAGCAAGTGGACAACGCCACTGCCTACTACCCGGGGTTATACATCACATTTCAACATCTTCCATCATTATCCATTTAACACATTCATTCATTAATCATATATGCATTTATACTCAGCCATAATCAATAATGGCTTTGCCGTGACCCGGCAATAACTCAGTCATCCGGCTCATGGTTCAATAAAAAACCAGCCATCTATCAATAGATATAGCCCTTCGGCTCATGGCATACACGGTACTCCTACCGTCATCCTCCATATCTCGTATAATCATCGTTGATCATCGTTGATCATAACTTTTCCCTTGCTTCACTCGCAAGTTACCACATCCCCTAACTCCTTCCCTCATAGCTAGGCATATCATAACGATTTAAGATATAAGTGGTGAGATCGGAGGCTTAGAAGTAAGAGATTTGACTTTTAAAACTCAAAAATCAACTTTGGCATGAAAGCAGGTTCACGCGTACGCGTACTCCACGCGCACGCGTGGATGGCCACAAAACTCATCGGCGCATATGCGCCATTCACGCGGACGCGCGGATTAAAAAAAATAGACAACGACGCGTACGCGTCAGCCACGCGTACGCGTCAGCCACGCGTACGCGTGGGTACATTTGCGCCCCAGGCACAAAACTGGCACAACTCTGGCACAACTCTCGGGAAAATGGCTGGGCATTGGGTGCAGCGCAATGACGCGCACGCGCACACCACGCGCACGCGTGGATGGTGCCTTCACAAAGAACGACGCGTACGCGCCAAGTGCGCCTACGCGTGGAGGGTCATTCTGCTAAAAATTTTCTAAGTTAAAAGCTGCAGAATTCACAAATTCAACCCCCAATCTTCCGACGGACATAACTCTCTCATTTTAAATCGTTTTTCACCCATTCTTCGAACGGCATGGACATCCCAGATCCAATTTCATTTCTAAACAAGTTTGGCATAAAACAGAGATCCGTAGTCCAAGTTATGTCCCGTCAAAGTATGCCCAAAAATCATGTTTTTCATACAAAACCACAAAGTGCCATTTTCAAAACAAGTCATTTTCAACTCTTTTCAAGATCAATCAAAACATGCCAATTTCATCCCTTTTCTTTGAAATCAATCAGAATATATCAAATTCAATATCAAGCCTCCTCAACTCATACATTAACACTTTACTACGATTCACAAAACCGCCATATAACCATTTTTACCCATTTCAAACAAATGGCTAAATTACAAACACATCAACATGTCATACATCCTTCCTCATCTCAATTTCCAACAATACTATTTCCAATCAACCATCATTATACATAATCAATATCATAATCACTATCACGTGGTTTCTCCTACAAATCAACCTTAATCATTCCTCAAGCATATATCACAATATATATACCTCTCATGCATCATCATACCATCAAGACATCAATAATCATAATCACATATATGACCACATAATATTTCTCAACCCAAAACCAAACATACCTCATCTACATAATTTCACCCAAAATTACCAAATTCCACACTTCAACTCCTCAAACCTTATTATTCAACAATCAACCCAATCATTCGCATATTCATTATCTGAAATTCATCCAATCAATTGTGTCATCATACAATGCACACATCAACTTACCTTTCTTACCTCTTTTTGGCCTCCGGCCCAATTTCACAATTTAAATGCATAAACCACAAATTAATACTCATTACCCAATACATCAAATTTTCAATACACCAAGCATACAAGGCCACACAATTCTTAATCCAATCATCAATTCACATTACATACCAACTATGCATATTAGCATCAACCATTTACACAATCCAAACTTAATCCTAGGGGTATCTAGCCTAGGAATTCTCATCACACCACAGGGTACTTAAATGAAACTTAAACCGTACCTCTTGTAGCCAAATTAATTGAGTCTCTTCTTTAGAAGTCTCCACCAACCTTAGCTCCAAGCCTCACCAAAGCTCCTCAAGCAACACCAATCTCCCAATCGTGCACCAAAACCATCAAATGCACTAACATAACCAATATTACATACATACATCAACCTAGGGCTCATAAAGATGATAAATCACAAGGGTTTGAGCACTTCTTACCGCAGCCCGTATGAAGTAGGGATAGAACCCACTTAGAATCCATGTTGGAGTATCCCTAAACACCCAAAATCACAAAATTTCAACATTAACTTCCCAAAAACGTGTAACAGTGGGGAATTTCGAAAACTGGGCAGAGATGAATGGAATACTCACCACAAAACTTAGATAGAATTGTAGAGGATGAGAAGAGCGATGCGTGGCCGCAAACGGCTCGTCAATCGGAGCTCCGTAGCTCAAGTTATGGTGGTTTGAAGATCAAAGAGAGTTAGGTTTTCTCTCTTCTCTTCTCTCTTCTTAATTCAGCGCCCCAACCCTTCTTTTTAGGGTAAAATGAGCTGAAATGCTCATAACTAATGTTTATATATGTTGGGTCTTGGGCCCACTTAGGCCCGGTTCACTTATTTTTGTCCGCTGGCCCAATTTTGGACCAAAACCTTTAAGATTAGCGCTCTAAATCGCACTTCAAATATTTCTACCTCCCCTAATTATAATTCCTCATTTCTTAATCTTATTTACTCATAATCAATTTTCTCAGCTGCAGTACCAGACAGGTCTCAGCCGGTACTGCCGGTCAAAATTCCACTACGCGCTTTTACGCAGAAAACTATGTCTTCTGACTCGGAAAAATTCACTGAATCCAAATATCACATTGAAATCATCAAATTCCAATCGCCAAATCTTCCAACCATATTCGCTCCTACTTAACTCATTATTTAATTAATTTCGGTTAGACCGGGTATTACATTCTACCCCCCTAACAGAAATTTTCGCCCTCGAAAATTCCATCCATCCCTACGAGTACGCGAGCATAGTATGCCTTTATATCAAACGCATAACAGTTCCAAGGTCCTTTTACTCTGCGCGCTTCCGTTGCCGCGCTCTGATTTCTCTATTCCTGAGGGTCTCGGTCGTTCATTCAACGCCGACCAACAGCCTCGTTCCTTACTTTTACCGTCTCATCAACCCACACCCTATTAAATCTCAAATCATGTCATCAATAATATTGCCATCTTCGTTAATCATAGCCATCATCCCACATCACTATAATCAATCAAAGCTTTCTTCGTTCTTAGAATTCAATGAGTTTGGACTAACAAGCTGACAAACTCTTAAGAATCCACTTTCTTTTACTAATCTATAAAAGCTTTCGAGACACATCTCTTTTGTTGAAGTTACTCAGATCAAAAATCATTTTCAAAAATATAACCAACACTCCTTCAAATTCTTGAAAAACATTTCAACAGCACCTCCCCAAAAAATTGGAGTTTACCACCCGTCATGAGTTCCCTC
The DNA here is from genome assembly GCF_003086295.3 of Arachis hypogaea. Lineage (NCBI taxonomy): Eukaryota > Viridiplantae > Streptophyta > Magnoliopsida > Fabales > Fabaceae > Arachis > Arachis hypogaea. The sequence goes on from NC_092037.1 coordinate 28,406,208, forward strand.
AAATCAATCTCAGTACCGCATCAGCATTGCAATTTAAAGGTTTCCAAACGATTCCTCTGAAACCGATCATTACAAATCTTGATCTAAATCCAAGGTCACCATGACCAGACATCATAGCACTCATCTCTCGAACACGACAACTTGTACTCAATCATCATCTAAATCCGACTATGCACCAATGATAATTTCCTCAATTACCCAACCACAACTTAGCATGACTGGTATTTCAAATCAACGTTTCCAAATCCATCATTTAGGACCATTCCTTATCTATTTAAATCAAAGGAACTAAAAGTCACGGGTTCAATCCGTTTCACCAAAAATCCAGAAATTAACCAACTATATAACAAATACAACACATCATTCTTAACAGAAAATCATTTACATCAGAGGCATTTATCCATTTGTATTAAGGCAATTCCTTACTCGGACCATCTGGTTTGCTTCTCAGTCTAATATTAAGCTCGGCATTCCGAGTTTTTACTGTACAGGCAGTATTATAAAATCACACACTACCATTTAAGCTCGATTATTGAAATTACCTCAATCTTACTGCCGCAATCGGCCCGCATCCTGACTCTCTCCTTGTTGGCAATTTCTTGATACATGCCCTGGTAACCCGCACTTGAAACATACGCCTGACCCCAATCGGCACGGCCTATTTGGGTGATGACTTCCACACCTCTGACAGCTCGAAACATCAGAAGTAGCCGCTGCCCGTTTTCCCTTATTGTTTCTTTGGGACTCCTCACTCGTCGCAAGGTCATTTCGCCTTTGAGGAAAACGTTGTGGGTATCCTCTTCTCTTAAACTCTTGACCCCTTGTTGGGTATTCTTGATTGTGCTCCCTGCGGTGGGACTCCCGACGGTCATTCTTTGCCTCAACAGCCTTCCTCACACATTCTTCAGCAATACGGCTCTTGTTCACAAGTTCAGAGAAGATCCTAATCTCCATCGGTCCAACGGAGCTCAGGATTTCACTTCGAAGTCCTCCCTCATACTTAATACACTTCCATTCCTCAAAGTCTCCTGGAGCTCCCTGACACATGCGGGAAAACCTGAATAGCTCCTCAAATTTGTCTGTATACTCAGATACGGACATAGCACCTTGCTTCAGCTGCAGTAACTCCATTTCCTTGGCTGTCCTGGCGGAATTTGGAAAGTACTTCTTATAGAATTCCACCTGGAAGGCATCCCAAGTGATAGGATCATTCCCCTGTTGCAGGAGACGTCGAGCCCCTTGCCACCAATGCGATGCTTCCCCCATGAGCAGATAGGTAGCAAATTCAACACGCTGCTCTTCAGGCACCAACTGCGCTTGCAGTGCTCGCTCCATGGCCTGAAACCAAGTATCAGCTTCAGTCGGATTGGTGGTTCCCTTGAAATTAGGTGGATTAACCTTTAAGAAAGTTGCCAGTGTCATCGGGCCCTGAGCTTCCCTTCCGCCATTGCCATTATTGTTTATCTGTTGCCCAAGGGCATCCGCAGTGGCCTGCATAGCAACAGCCATATTCTCCAACGCCGCCATAAGGTTTACCGGGTTATTCGAGTTGATTTCCGGTTCCTGTGTACTAGAACGATCTCTCTCACGTCCCCGACCGGGTCCACGAGGCGCCATCTGGTTCCTATACACACCAAACAATCGATATCAAGTTGATCAGTCTCAATATCAGAAGTATAGTGCTTCAAAGTACCAAAGGTACACTCATGGACTTCATGCTAGATGTATCAGTTAGATACCCTAACTAGCACATGCACAAACTCAGAGTATGCATTGAAGCATAAGCAGTTCCATCCCTCAGGCTCACGAGGACGAACTGCTCTGATACCATAATGTAACACCCTAATATTCAAATCCTTATGCTCGAGTCATAAGTCAATGATATTACGGTGGTACGACTCTCAGGTGGATTTTTAAACATATAAACATAGGTATTTTCGAAAGGAGTATTAATTGAGAAGCCTGAAAAGAGTAGAAATAAAATCGCGAAGACGTATCACTCACGTTTCGACAACGAAAAGATAAAACGTGAAGCCGAAAGCGATATATGGACAAGGCATAAAGGAGATTAAGAGATAGATAACAGATAGATATATATAATATAAGTAAATAGCCACTAGTCGCGACCCGCGAAGTTTAGGCCGGCTAGGGTACAGTATGAAAGTAACTGACAACAGTACATCCTAATCTCTCCCAAAGGAAACATAAGAGCCTCTATAGGCAAGTTCCAAAAGAGTTCAACACATAATATAATCTTTTCAAAACAAAGGTGGAGAGATTCTAAGGAAAACAAAAAGTAGATAAAATAAATATCTTCGCCGTTTCTCAGACGAACCGCAGCTCACTTCTGAGCACCTGAACCTGTATCTGAAAAACAAGAGATATATACGGAATGAGAACCCCGGGCCCATGGGTTCCCAGTACGGTAAAAGTGCCAAATAAATACAATGCACTGCAATAAAAACTCACTAAGCATCCTAAACTCCTTTTCTCCAAGTATCCAGCCTAGATTCTCACTAATCCATGAATAGGCATCTATCGTAAGGGGATACTAAATCTAGTTCATGTTACACATGTTTCCCAACTCGCTGATTCTTACACGAATCAGACTCAGAATCATAAGCAAAACCATCACCAGTTGTTCTATCTCAGCAACTCTATATCAATACATCATACCCTCGCCTGGAGCTAGTGAAATCACATCACTGCGTCTACCCAGGGGGCTCAAATTATCTCATTCAAAAATCATCATCATCATCATGCAATCGCATCACCAATTCATCTCATCAAGAACAGCCCCCAACATCCACCGACACCAACATGAGGGATCTCTCAGTTGTACAAACACAAGCAATACAGACAAGTAATACACAAATAAGGTACAAGTAGAACAAGTAGCACGTAATCAGGTAACATAGCATGTATGATATAGAAATCCAAAACAAATAGGCAAACCCAAACAATTCAAACATATGCAAATGATGTATGCCTGCCCTATGGCTGATGATATCATCTGTCAGTTATATAGCCAACCCGACATGTCCTGGTAGCTAACCATTGGACAGAAACACACCTTGCGAAGCAAGTAGGTTTGAGCTACAACCCCCTTGCTACTACCCGCTCAACCCAGAGCCAGTGGAACAACCACTACTGCGGCTACTACCCAGGCGGGTGTTTAAATGCTCAACCTGGAGCGAGTGGATTCACCACTACTGCCGCTACTACCCAGGCGTCACAATCTCTGACCTGGAGCAAGTGGGACGAACCACAACCCTTGCTACTGCCCAGGTATCTTAAGCATTAACCCAGAGCAAGCGGGACGAACCACAACCCTTGCTATTGCCCAGGTATCTCAAACATATATTCATTCAATCTCAATTCATATTATCAATCCTCATTGTTATTAAATCCCAAACATTAACCTGGAGCAAGTGGGACGAACCACAACCCTTACTACTACCCAGGTATCACAAATACATTCATTCAAAACTCCATAATTAACTCATTTATCATAAACATCCTTTTCCGTCTCATACCCGGAGCAAGTGGACAACGCCACTGCCTACTACCCGGGGTTACACATCACATTTCAACATCTTCCACCATTATCCATTTAACACATTCATTCATTAATCATATATGCATTTATACTCAGCCATAATCAATAATGGCTTTGCCGTGACCCGGCAATAACTCAGTCATCCGGCTCATGGTTCAATCAAAAACCAGCCATCTATCAATAGATATAGCCCTTCGGCTCATGGCATACACGGTACTCCTACCGTCATCCTCCATATCTCATATAATCATCATTGATCATCGTTGATCATAACTTTTCCCTTGCTTCACTCGCAAGTTACCACATCCCCTAACTCCTTCCCTCATAGCTAGGCATATCATAACGATTTAAGATATAAGTGGTGAGATCGGAGGCTTAGAAGTATGAGATTTGACTTTTAAAACTCAAAAATCAACTTTGGCATGAAAGCAGGTTCACGCGTACGCGTACTCCACGCGCACGCGTGGATGGCCACAAAACTCATCGGCGCATATGCGCCATTCACGCGGACGCGCGGATTAAAAAAAATTCACAACGACGCGTACGCGTCAGCCACGCGTACGCGTGGTTACATTTGCGCCCTAGGCACAAAACTGGCACAACTCTGGCACAACTCTCGGGAAAATGGCTGGGCATTGGGTGCAGCGCATCGATGCGCACGCGCACACCACGTGCACGCGTGGATGGTGCCTTCTCGAAGAACGACGCGTACGCGCCAAGTGCGCCTACGCGTGGAGGGTCATTCTGCTAAAAATTTTCTAAGTTAAAAGCTGCAGGATTCACAAATTCAACCCCCAATCTTCCAACGGACATAACTCTCTCATTTTAAATCATTTTTCACCCATTCTTCGAACGGCATGGACATCCCGGATCCAATTTCATTTCTAAACAAGTTTGGCACAAAACAGAGATCCGTAGTCCAAGTTATGTCCCGTCAAAGTATGCCCAAAAACCATGTTTTTCATACAAAACCACAAAGTGCCATTTTCAAAACAAGTCATTTTCAACTCTTTTCAAGATCAATCAAAACATGCCAATTTCATCCCTTTTCTTTGAAATCAATTAGAATATATCAAATTCAATATCAAGCCTCCTCAACTCATACATTAACACTTTACTACGATTCACAAAACCGCCATATAACCATTTTTACCCATTTCAAACAAATGGCTAAATTACAAACACATCAACATGTCATACATCCTTCCTCATCTCAATTTCCAACAATACTATTTCCAATCAACCATCATTATACATAATCAATATCATAATCACTATCACGTGGTTTCTCCCACAAATCAACCTTAATCATTCCTCAAGCATATATCACAATATATATACCTCTCATGCATCATCATACCATCAAGACATCAATAATCATAATCACATATATGACCACATAATATTTCTCAACCCAAAACCAAACATACCTCATCTACATAATTTCACCCAAAATTACCAAATTCCACACTTCAACTCCTCAAACCTTATTATTCAACAATCAACCCAATCATTCGCATATTCATTATCTGAAATTCATCCAATCACTTGTGTCATCATACAATGCACACATCAACTTACCTTCCTTACCTCTTTCTGGCCTCCGACCCAATTTCACAATTTAAATGCATAAACCACAAATTAATACTCATTACCCAATACATCAAATTTTCAATACACCAAGCATACAAGGCCACACAATTCTTAATCCAATCATCAATTCACATTACATACCAACTATGCATATTAGCATCAACCATTTACACAATCCAAACTTAATCCTAGGGGCATCTAGCCTAGGAATTCTCATCACACCACAGGGTACTTAAATGAAACTTAAACCGTACCTCTTGTAGCCAAATTAATTGAGTCTCTTCTTTAGAAGTCTCCACCAACCTTAGCTCCAAGCCTCACCAAAGCTCCTCAAGCAACACCAATCTCCCAATCGTGCACCAAAACCATCAAATGCACTAACATAACCAATATTACATACATACATCAACCTAGGGCTCATAAAGATGATAAATCTCAAGGGTTTGAGCACTTCTTACCTCAGCCCATATGAAGTAGGGATAGAACCCACTTAGAATCCATGTTGGAGTATCCCTAAACACCCAAAATCACAAAATTTCAACACTAACTTCCCAAAAACGTGTAACAGTGGGGAATTTCGAAAACTGGGCAGAGATGAATGGAATACTCACCACAAAACTTAGATAGAATTGTAGAGGATGAGAAGAGCGACGCGTGGCCGCAAACGGCTCGTCAATCGGAGCTCCGTAGCTCAAGTTATGGTGGTTTGAAGATCAAAGAGAGTTAGGTTTTCTCTCTTCTCTTCTCTCTTCTTAATTCAGCGCCCCAACCCTTCTTTTTAGGGTAAAATGAGCTGAAATGCTCATAACAAATGTTTATATATGTTGGGTCTTGGGCCCACTTAGGCCCGGTTCACTTATTTTTGTCCGTTGGCCCAATTTTGGACCAAAACCTTTAAGATTAGCGCTCTAAATCGCACTTCAAATATTTCTACCTCCCCTAATTATAATTCCTCATTTCTTAATCTTATTTACTCATAATCAATTTTCTCAGCTGCAGTACCAGACAGGTCTCAGCCGGTACTGTCGGTCAAAATTCCACTGCGCGCGTTTACGCAGAAAACTATGTCTTCCGACTCGGAAAAATTCACTGAATCCAAATATCACATTGAAATCATCAAATTCCAATCGCCAAATCTTCCAACCATATTCGCTCCTACTTAACTCATTATTTAATTAATTTCGGTTAGACCGGGTATTACAATTGTTAACAATAATGGTTAGTTATTCCCATTACAATATTAATTTTGACCTTACTCTAACAAATTATTATCAAATAATGTTTAGTATCACTAATAATGTTTAATATGCTTTTACATTTAATTTGATATTGACATAAAACTGAAGAAAATTATTTAACTTCAATAAAATACTCATTCTTAGAATTGGAGAAAAATATCTTGATATAACAAATTCTAGAACTTGTCTATCAAAACAACAACCAAAATTTAAGATAATAATAATATAAGTTTCGAGAAAAGAAATCAACAATTTCACCATCCGCAGTAGCACCGAGGCGATTGATGAGAACTTCCGGGTTCAACTCCCGGTTGCGGAAAATATTTTAGTTTCGCACCAAAATCCAACTTTTTGGCGTCATATATTTTTATACTCAGTTGTGTGAAGAATGAACGAATTTATTCATTGTTAACAATAATGGCTAGTTATTCCCATTACAATATTAATTTTGACCTTACTCTAACAAATTATTATCAAATAAGGTTTAGTATCACTAATAATGTTTAATATACTTTTACATTTAATTTGATATATACATAAAACTGAAGAAAAATATTTTACTTCAATAAAATACTCATTTTTAGAAATTGAGAAAAATATCATGATATAACAAATTCTGGAACTTGTCTATCAAAACAATAACCAAAATTTAAGATAATAATAATATAAGTTTCGAGAAAAGCAACCAATAATTTCACCATCCGCAGTAGCACCCAGGCGATTTCAATGATGAGAACTTCCGGGTTCAACTCCCGGCTGAGAAAATTTTTAGTTTCGGACCAAAATCCAACTTCTTGGCGTCTTATATTTTTATACGCACCTGTGTGACGAACGGACGAATTTATTCATTGTTAACAATAATGGTTAGTTATTCCCATTACAATATTAATTTTGACCTTACTCTAACAAATTATTATCAAATAAGGTTTACTATGACTAATAATGTTTAATATTCTTTTATATTTAATTTGATATACACATAAAACTAAAGAAAAATATTTTACTTCAATAAAATACTCATTTTTAGAATTGTAGAAAAATATCATGATATAACAAATTCTGGAACTTGTCTATCAAAACAACAACCAAAATTTAAGATAATAATAATATAAGTTTCGAGAAAGGAAATGAATAATGTCACCATTAGCAGTAGCACACAGGCGATTTCAATAATGAGAACTTCCGGGTTCAACTCGCGACTGCGGAAAATATTTTAGTTTTGCACCAAAATCCAACTTTTTGGTGTCAAATATTTTTATACTCAGTTGTGTGAAGAATGAACGAATTTATTCATTGTTAACAATAATGGTTAGTTATTCCCATTACAATATTAATTTTGACCTTACTCTAACAAATTATTATCAAATAAGGTTTAGTGTCACTAATAATGTTTAATATACTTTTACATTTAATTTGATATAGACATAAAACTGAAGAAAAATATTTAACTTCAATAAAATACTCATTTTTAGAATTGGAGAAAAATATCATGATATAACAAATTCTGAAACTTGTCTATCAAAACAACAACCAAAATTTAAGATAATAATAATATAAGTTTCGAGAAAAGAAATCAACAATTTCACCATCCGCAGTAGCACCCAGGCGATTTCAATGATGAGAACTTCCGGGTTCAACTCACGGCTACAGAAAATATTTTAGTTTCGCACCAAAATCCAACTTTTGGCGTCATATATTTTTATACTCAGTTGTGTGAAGAATGAACGAATTTATTCATTGTTAACAATAATGGTTAGTTATTCCCATTACAATATTAATTTTGACCTAACTATAACAAATTATTATCTAATAAGGTTTAGTATCGCTATTAATGTTTAATATACTTTTCATTTAATTTGATATATACATAAAACTGAAGAAAAATATTTTACTTCAATAAAATACTAATTTTTAGAATTGAAGAAAAATATCATGATATAACAAATACTGGAACTTGTCTATCAAAACATCAACCAAAATTTAAGATAATAATAATATAAGTTTCGAGAAAAGCAACCAATAATTTCACCATCCGCAGTAGCACCCAGGCGATTTCAATGATGAGAACTTCCGGGATCAACTCCCGGCTGCGGAAATTTTTTTAGTTTCAGACCAAAATCCAACTTCCTGGCGTCTTATATTTTTATACTCACTTGTGTGAAGAACGGACGAATTTATTCATTGTTAACAATAATGGTTAGTTATTCCCATTACAATATTAATTTTGACCTTACTCTAACAAATTATTATCAAATAAGGTTTACTATGGCTAATAATGTTTAATATTCTTTTATATTTAATTTGATATACACATAAAACTGAAGAAAAATATTTTACTTCAATAAAATACTCATTTTTGGAATTGTAGAAAAATATCATGATATAACAAATTCTGGAACTTATCTATCAAAACAACAACCAAAATTTAAGATAATAATAATATAAGTTTTGAGAAAGGCAATCAATAATGTCACCATCAGCAGTAGCACCCAGTCGATTTCAATAATGACAACTTCCAGGCTCAACTCCCGACTGCGGAAAATATTTTAGTTTCGCACCAAAATCCAACTTTTTGGCGTCATATATTTTTATACTCAGTTGTGTGAAGAATGAATGAATTTATTCATTGTTAACAATAATGATTAGTTATTCCCATTACAATATTAATTTTGACCTTACTCTAACAAATTATTATCAAATAAGTTTAGTATCACTAATAATGTTTAATATACTTTTACATTTAATTTGATATATACATAAAACTGAAGAAAAATATTTTACTTTAATAAAATACTCATTTTTAGAAATTGAGAAAAATATCATGATATAACAAATTCTGGAACTTGTCTATCAAAACAACAACCAAAATTTAAGATAATAATAATATAAGTTTCGAGTAAAGCAAAAAATAATTTCACCATCCGCAGTAGCACCCAGACAATTTCAATAATGAGAACTTCCGGGTTCAACTCCCGGCTGGAAAAATTTTTTAGTTTCGGACCAAAATCCAACTTCCTGGCGTCTTATATTTTTATACTCACCTGTGTGAAGAACGGACGAATTTATTCATTGTTAACAATAATGGTTAGTTATTCCCATTACAATATTAATTTTGACCTTACTCTAACAAATTATTATCAAATAAGGTTTTGTATCACTAATAATGTTTAATATATTTTTACATTTAATTTGATATAGACATAAAACTGAAGAAAAATATTTAACTTCAATAGAATACTCATTTTTAGAGCAGAAGAAAAATATCATGATATAACAAATTCTGGAACTTGTCTATCAAAACAACAACCAAAATTTAAGATAATAATAATATAAGTTTCGAGAAAAGAAATTAACAATTTCACCATCCGCAGTAGCACCCAGGCGATTTCAATGATGAGAACTTCCGGGTTCAACTCCCGGCTGCGGAAAATATTTTAGTTTCGCACCAAAATCCAACTTTTGGCATCATATATTTTTATACTCAGTTGTGGGAAGAATGAACGAATTTATTCATTGTTAACAATAATGGTTAGTTATTCCCATTAAAATATTAATTTTGACCTTACTATAACAAATTATTATCTAATAAGGTTTAGTATCGCTAATAATGTTTAATATACTTTTCATTTAATTTGATATATACATAAAACTGAAGAAAAATATTTTACTTCAATAAAATACTCATTTTTAGAATTGTAGAAAAATATCATGATATAACAAATTCTGGAAATTGTCTATCAAAACAACAACCAAAATTTATGATAATAATAATATAAGTTTCGAGAAAAGCAATCAACAATTTCACCATCCACAGTAGCACCCAGGCGATTACAATGATGAGAACTTCCGGTTTCAACTCTCGGCTGCAGAAAATTTTTTAGTTTCGGACCAAAATCCAACTTCCTGGCGTCTTATATTTTTATTCTCACTTGTGTGAAGAATGGAGGAATTTACTCATTGTTAACAATAATGGTTAGTTATTCCCATTAGAATATTAATTTTGACCTTACTCTAACAAATTATTATCAAATAAGGTTTAATATCACTAATAATGTTTAATATACTTTTACATTTAATTTGATATATACATAAGCCTGAAGAAAAATATTTTAGTTCAATAAAATACTCATTTTCAGAATTGGAGAAAAATATCATAATATAACAAATTCTGGAAATTGTCTATCAAAACAACAACCAAAATTTAAGATAATAATAATATAAGTTTTGTGAAAAGCAATCAACAATTTCACCATCCGCAGTAGCACCCAGGCGATTTCAATGATGAGAACTTCCGGGTTCAACTCCCGACTGCTGAAAATATTTTAGTTTTGCACCAAAATCCAACTTTCTGGCATCAAATATTTTTATACTCATTTGTGTGAAGAATGAACGAATTTATTCATTGTTAACAATAATGGTTAGTTATTCCCATTACAATATTAATTTTGACCTTATTGTAACAAATTATTATCTAATAAGGTTTAGTATCACTAATAATGTTTAATATACTTTTCATTTAATTTGATATAAACATAAAGCTGAAGAAAAATATTTTACCTCAATAAAATACTCATTTTTAGAATTGAAGAAAAATATCATGATATAACAAATACTGGAACTTGTCTATCAAAACATCAACTAAAATTTAAGATAATAATAATATAAGTTTCGAGAAAAGCAATTAGCAATTTCACCATCCGCAGTAGCACCCAGGCGATTTCAATGATGACAACTTCTGGGTTCAACTCCCGGCTGCGGAAAATTTTTTAGTTTCGGACCAAAATCCAACTTCCTGGCGTCTTATATTTTTATACTCACTTGTGTAAAGAACGGACGAATTTATTCATTGTTAACAATAATGGTTAGTTATTCCCATTACAATATTAATTTTGACCTTACTCTAACAAATTATTATCAAATAAGGTTTAGTATCACTAATCATTTTTAATACACTTTTACATTTAATTTGATATATACATAAAACTGAAGAAAAATATTTTACTTCAATAAAATACTCATTTTTAGAATTGGAGAAAAATATCATGATATAACAAATTCTGGAACTTGTCTATCAAAACAACAACCAAAATTTAAGATAATAATAACATAAGTTTCGAGAAAAGCAACCAATAATTTCATCATCCACAGTAGCACCCAGACGATTTCAATGATGAGAACTTCCGGGTTCAACTCCCGGCTGCGGAAAATATTTTACTTTCACATCAAAATCCAACTTTCTGGTGTCATATATTTTTATACTCATTTGTGTGAAGAATGAACGAATTTATTCATTGTTAACAATAATGGTTAGTTATTCCCATTACAATATTAATTTTGACCTTACTGTAACAAATTATTATCTAATAAGGTTTAGTATCACTAATAATGTGTAATATACTTTTCATTTAATTTGATATAAACATAAAACTGAAGAAAAATATTTTACTTCAATAAAATACTCTTTGTTAGAATTGAAGAAAAATATCATGATATAACAAATACTGGAACTTGTCTATCAAAACATCAACCAAAATTTAAGATAATAATAATATAAGTTTCGAGAAAAGCAATCAGCAATTTCACCATCCGTAGTAGCACCCAGGCGATTTCAATGATGACAACTTCTGGGTTCAACTCCCGGCTGCGGAAAATTTTTTAGTTTCGGACCAAAATCCAACTTCCTGGCGTCTTATATTTTTATACTCACTTGTGTGAAGAACGGACGAATTTATTCATTGTTAACAATAATGGTTAGTTATTCCCGTTACAATATTAATTTTGACCTTACTCTAACAAATTATTATCAAATAAGGTTTAGTATCACTAATAATGTTTAATATACTTTTACATTTAATTTGATATAGACATAAAACTGAATAAAAATTTTTTACTTCAATAAAATGCTCATTTTTAGAATTGGAGAAAAATATCATAATATAACAAATTCTGGAAATTGTCTATCAAGACAACAACCAAAATTTAAGATAATAATAATATAAGTTTCGAGAAAAACAATCAACAATTTCACCATCCACAGTAGCACCCAGGCGATTACAATGATGAGAACTTCCGGATTCAACTCCCGGCTGCAGAAAATATTTTAGTTTCGCACCAAAATCCAACTTTCTAGCGTCATATATTTTTATACTCATTTGTGTGAAGAATGAACGAATTTATTCATTGTTAACAATAATGGTTAGTTATTCCCATTACAATATTAATTTTGACCTTATTGTAACAAATTATTATCTAATAAGGTTTAGTATCACTAATAATGTTTAATATACTTTTCATTTAATTTGATATAAACATAAAACTGAAGAAAAATATTTTACCTCAATAAAATACTCATTTTTAGAATTGAAGAAAAATATCATGATATAACAAATACTGGAACTTGTCTATCAAAACATCAACTAAAATTTAAGATAATAATAATATAAGTTTCGAGAAAAGCAATCAGCAATTTCACCATCCGCAGTAGCACCCAGGCGATTTCAATGATGACAACTTCTGGGTTCAACTCCCGGCTACGGAAAATTTTTTAGTTTCGGACCAAAATCCAACTTCCTGGCATCTTATATTTTTATACTCACTTGTGTAAAGAACGGACGAATTTATTCATTGTTAACAATAATGGTTAGTTATTCCCATTACAATATTAATTTTGACCTTACTCTAACAAATTATTATCAAATAAGGTTTAGTATCACTAATCATTTTTAATACACTTTTACATTTAATTTGATATATACATAAAACTGAAGAAAAATATTTTACTTCAATAAAATACTCATTTTTAGAATTGGAGAAAAATATCATGATATAACAAATTCTGGAACTTGTCTATCAAAACAACAACCAAAATTTAAGATAATAATAACATAAGTTTCGAGAAAAGCAATCAACAATTTCACCATCCGCAGTAGCACCCAGGCGATTTCAATGACGAGAACTTCCGGTGTAAACCCCGGTTAAATTAGTAGATAATTAGTCAATTAATTAGTTTTTAATAAGGAAGATTAAGAATGTGAAAATTATATTAAATTAGGATAGAGCTCGTCGAAACGAGAATTTTAACACCTATTTCGAAGAAAACGGTCCAAGATTGGACCAAACGGGTCGAACCGGTTGAACTGGACCCGAACCGGACCGTCCGTTCAACCGGACCAACTTATTAAAAGAAGCCAAACTCCTTTCTCTCCCTCCTTTGGATACAGCAGCGTGAAACACTCCAGGGAGGCGAGAAAGCTTCCGTAACCTTACGGTAAACTTCCGATCCCCGTAACTTCTCCGTCTGAGCTCCAATCGCCGCACCGTTTGCGGCCACGCGTTCACCGCGTCGAGCTCTACATTTCTACCGAAACAATTTCATAGGTAACTCATTATTTTACACTCAGCCTTCATTTCCCCCAATTTTCAAATTTTAAGTGGGAATGTTGAATTTCTTTGATTTCTGATGTTTTAGGATCCAGTTAGCTTGAGGGAAACGTTTACTCTTGCTTATGTGAAGCTTGGGTAAGGTGAGGATACGATAATTCTATTTTATCTTCTTTGAATTTGAGCTTTGAGTATTAAATTGGATATATATGTGTTATAAATGTGTATTAGGTTTTGAATAAATAATTGGAGCTGGAAATTGTGAATATTGGAACTTGGAGGAAGCTGATTAGTTGAATTTTGAAGGGGCTGCCTTGGTTTTAAATAATTTGCTTTGGTCGTTACGTGCAAATCGGCAAAGGTATGGTTTAGGTTTCTTGCATTTAATATATAATGTTCTGTGAAAACTTAGGCTAGATGACCATAGGATAAGTTGGAATGCAGGTGTATGTTTAATGTTTAATAATTTGTTGATGAATATATTTGGTTGAAGTTTATTGAATAATTAGTTATTAATTTTGGATGGTGAATGTTGTTATGTTAATTTGGAGAGAATTATGGTTGAGTGTTATTGTTGATGAACATGGTTGGTGAATTATTGATTTGAGGTATTTTGTGTTAGAAGCCTAGGATTAGTGAACTATGATCCTTAGTTGAATTTTGGTTGTTGGATTTGAATATTATATGAGTATAATTGTTGATCTGGGGTAGATTTATTGTGGTGACTGTTATGATGATGAGGAAGGGTGTGTTGAATTGAAAAGAAAGCAGGTTTGGACCTGAAAAGGGTGGCAAAGTCCGAGTTTTAGAGGAGATGCTGCCGAAATTTTATAAAAAAATTAAAAATTTTGTTTATATGATTATTTAAAAAGATTTAGATTCAAGGGTTATGTTCATACCCTGGGTCAAGCTGTCCAACCCAGGATGTTTAGCGACAAGCCGACCGACCTCTTCAGGTCAGACTATCCGACCTCTTCTCAAAGAGCTCGGCCAAATGCCCGACCTCTTTTCAAAGAGCTCGGCCAAATCACCAAAGGAGCCCAAAGCAGGCCCAAAACGAAGGAACACAGCCCAATCTAAAGGTAGCCAAAGCCCAGAAAGATAAAGGCGGTTCCCTTGAAGATAAGATGACCTCACTTAAAGATAAGATAAAGATAAAGATAAGATAACTAACTTATCTTATCCACAGGAGGCCACATCTCACCATTATAAATACACTGGAGCACCCAAGTATAACTCATACTCTGATTCTACTCAATACCTTCTTAATACCCTTGCTAACTTAAGCATCGGAGTCCCTTGCAGGTATCCCCCCACCCTCCGGGGACGAAGGATTAGCACCACCACCAAGTCCAACAAGTCGGACACACCAGCTCCGGCCGCCGTGCACCTGCCGGACACGTCGGCTCCGACCAACACAAAAGATCTCATCCGAGATCGACCTACAGTTTCAGGTAACCCTCGGAACATTGGCGCCATTGCCGGGGAACTTGGAAGTCATCCCATCACCATGGCGGACAACCATGACAACGACCACGATTCAGATCTAGAGGATAGAACGCTGCACAAAAACGCGGATACTACGCCAAAGGATACTCCTCAACTTAACAATGAAAAGGATTCTCCAAACAGGGGAGCCATAGAGGTGCTTCAAGACCATTTAAAACAACTGGAAGAAGAAGCCCTACATCAACGAGAGCCTAAGAATGACCTCCAAAGGGAAACTAGGCGACGCCGAGAGTTAAAAGATAAGCTCTTAAAACTCGAAGCTGATCTCAAAACTGAGACGGCTCGATCCAGTCACGAAGATAGCCCCCACAAAGATCAAGACCCATTCACCAAAGAGATCATGAAAGCTAAAGGTCCCAAAGGACTTCAAAGCTCCCAACATGACTCCGTACGACGGCACATCAGATCCAAGCTATCATCTTAGCAATTTCAGAAGCAGGATGTATCTCACAGAGGCCTCAGATGCAATCCGTTATTCTCCATCCAGAAGGAAAAGCCAAACACGTATCAAGCCTATTAGGGATCAAGCAAGGAGATCGAGAGAGCCTTCGCAACTACATGGAAAGATTCAACAAAACATGTCTGGACATACAAAGTCTGCCAACAGAAGCAGCTATTAGGGGTCTCATCAATGGTCTACGAGAAGGACCTTTTAGCCACTCAATATCCAAGAAGCACCCAAACATCTCTAAACGAGGTACAAGAACGAGCAGAGAAGTACATCAACATGGAGAAAAATTCTTGACTAGGAGAGATCTCAAAACTGAACATTCCTACTCCTCTCGGGATAAGGATAAAGAGTCCAAGAAAAAAGAAGATCAACATGGAGAGAAGCCTTGAAAATACCACAATTACACCCCCTTCGGGTGTCTGTTGTGGATATCTACCGAGAAATATGCAACACTGAGAAGACCCCATCAACTCGCCCAATCAAAAACAAAAGAGGTCGGATGCGTTGAAGGTCCACCTCATACCAAAGAGGTCGGACAAAGTTGAAGGTCCACCTCACACCAAAGAGGTCGGACAAAGTTGAAGGTCCACCTCACACCAAAGAGGTCGGACAAAGTTGAAGGTCCACCTCACACCAAAGAGGTCGGACGCGTTGAAGGTCCACCTCACACCGAAGAGGTCGGACAAAGTTGAAGGTCCACCTCACACCAAAGAGGTCGGACGAGTTAGAGGTTGACCTCACACCAAAGAGGTCGGACGAGTTAGAGGTCCAACTCACACCAAAGAGGTCGGACATGTTGAAGGTCCACCTCACACCAAAGAGGTCGGACATGTTGAAGGTCCACCTCACGCCAAAGAGGTCGGACGCGTTGAAGGTCTACCTCACGCCAAAGAGGTCGGACAAAGTTGAAGGTCCACCTCACACCAAAGTGGTTGAAGGTCCACCTCACACTAAAGAGGTCGGACAAAGTTGAAGGTCTATCTCACACCAAAGTGGTCGGACAAGTTGAAGGTCAACCTCACACCAAAGAGGTCGGACAAGTCGAATGTCTCACACCAAAGAGGTCGAACGAGTTGAACGTCCACCTCACACCCCTGAGAGACATGTTTATGGAGGATTCGCAGGAGGAAGGATCTCTAAATCATCTCGTAAAGGAAACCTCAAAGAGGTATATTAAGGAAGGGAGAAAGGTTTGAATAGGACAACGGGGTGCAAACAAGCCTTCCGAGATTTCAAAAAGTTCTTGGGGCAACCACCCATTCTTCCCCAACCAAGGAAAAGTGAAAAGCTCATATTATACCTCATAGTAGGAAGTCGGGCAATAGCCTCATCACTAGTTAAAGAAGACAAAAGTGGGCAACAACCCATCTACTTCATCATCAAGGCTCTACAAGGGGCCGAACTATACTATCAAAAGATAGAAAAGTTCGCCTATGCCCCCATACTCACCTCTCGATGACTCCACCCATACTTTCAAGCTCACACTATTAGAGTTCGGACCAACCAGCCCATCGAAGGCATCCTACAAGAAAACAGACTTAGCAGGAAGAATTCTACAGTGGGCAGTCAAAATCAATCTTTGACATAAAGCTCAGACAGCCATCAAATCATAGTACTTGGCCGACTTCATTACAGAGTACACTGACACCTCGGGAACTCCTACAAAATGGAAACTCTACATGGATGACTCTTTAAACAAAACCGGGAGTGGTGCAGGTGTAATTATAGAAAAGCGATCAGGGAAGCCAAATCAAGCCAAATGACCAAGCTGAATACGAGGCACTACTGGATGGTTTAAGGCTAGCTAAGAAGGTTGGAGCTTACCATGTCCAATGACTCACAAGTAGTCACCTCACAAATAGAAGGGAGCAACCAAGCTGAGGATCCCACCATAAAAAATACCTCAGGTAATTCGGGGGACCCTGGACAAAACCAAAGAATAGCTCAGACAATTCAGGGGACCCTGGACAAAAATAGAAAACAGCTCGGACATTTCGGGGAATATGAAGTTTGACACATACCTCGGGAGCAGAATGCCCGAGCTGATGCATTTTCAAAACTAGCCAACACCAAACTAGGGGGCAATAACAGAAGCCTCATCCAGGCTACATCACAAGACCACAACAAGTCAATCTCAGGAATGTACTCAGGGTCAGCCACAGTAACACGCATTAAAAAACTATGGAATCCAGCCAATTAGACATGCCGTCCGGGATCTTAGTATACATCTTAAAGACATAGGTCAACTATGGGGTTACTACCAAACAACTCGGGCAACAACTTGAACAATAACAGCAAAATATCAGGTGTCAGATACAACAGTAAAAGGGAAACCCCAGGACTCACACAAAGGTCCAGGGGCACCCTTTGGAGGCAACAACGAAGCAAAAACCCAAATACAAAGTCAAAGCTTTACATCAAAAAGCACGCCAACTTCCACATTGCCACACCAAAGGAGCTCATCAGTGTAATATCACCTTGGCCGTTCGCAAAGAGGGGACTCGACCTCCTCGGACTATTTCCCCAAGGATTGGGACAAGTCAAGTTCCTCATTGTAGGGGTGTTCATAAAATGGACTGAGGCAGAGCCCCTAGCTAGTGCCACTGCTCAAAGAAGTCAGAAATTCTTGTACAGAAACATTATTACAAGCACCAATTCACATCCGTAGAACACCCACAAGCCAATGGACAAGCAGAAGCTACCAACAAAGTCATACTAGCTAGGTTAAAATGGAGACTACAGGACGTAAAGGGAGCTTGGGCTGAAGAGCTCCCTTAAGTCCTACGGGCATATCGGACAACTCCACACTTCACCACGGGGGAATCACCCTTACGATTGATTTATGGAATGGAGGCAATGATCCCAGTAGTGATCAAAGAAGGATCCCCCAGAATGATCTTCTATAATGAAGAGGTCAACTCCCAAATCCAAAGGAAAAAACTCGACCTACTTCCAAGAGTCCGAGAGAGAGCTCCGATCAAGGAAGAGCCGTTAAAATGTCGAATGGCCTCAAGATACAATCAGAAGGTAGTACAGCTAAGCTTTGCCAATAACAAGCTCATCCTAATCCAAAATGATATCAGAACAACTCGACCTGGAGAAGGAAAGCTAGCAACCAACTAGAAAGGACCATACCAAGTTGTTTAGAAGAACTGGGGAAAGGTTGCTACAGACTGTCCGAACTCGAAGGGCAAGAGCTACCAAGGTCATGGCATGCCTGCAATCTAAAAAGGGCGCCAGGCCGAGATCCAAAAAGATTGCCCGACCTAGAAAGGCAAGTACTAACATGTACACACTCTTATCTTTATATTATTGTTTAAAAGATTGCAGATTCCCTCACTACGGCAGGTCGGCAAGGTGAAACACCAAAATCACCACCCGATTACAAAGCGACATGTCGGCAAGGTGAAAACAAACTTCACTGCCCGACCACGATGAAAACCAAATTCATCATTTGATTTCGACAAAGTGAAAACAAAATTCACTACTATACCAAGATGCATTAATCTGAAACGCAAATTTCACTGCTGGATCACGACAAGGTCGGCGGGGTGAAAACCAAATTCACCACCCGATCATGATAAAAGTCGAAAAAGATGAAACCAAAATTCATCGCCCGATTTCGACAAGGTCGGCAAAAAAGTGAAAGCAGAGTTCATTGCCCGATTATAAAGCAACAGATCGGCAAAAAGTGAAAAACAATTTCACTGCACGATCACGATAAAGACAACCGTCCGATAAAGGTGAAAACGCAATTCACCCAAAGGACGATCTAGAGATGACAACCACTTTCTACAAATCGGCAAAGATGAACACAGAATAATGTAAGAAGTTATCGAAAGTGATCTAAAAAAGAACCTGACGAGGTCTTACGGATCGCTAAAATAATAACTTAAGGACTGGTCGAACGAACCAAGTCAACCTAAGTTATAAGTAAACCCTGGAAAGAGGTTTGGCCAACCCTATTAAAGAGGATTACTTTAACTTAGAAGGGCCTGACTTAACAAAGTCAGCCCAAAACAAAAAGTTATACAAGTAGTCCCTGAAAGAGATCTGACAAAGATCCAAGAAAGAGGACTACAAAAATAACTTAAAGGAGACCGACATAACCAAGTCGAACTCCTACCACTAAAAAGTTATCAAAGTAATCCCTGAAAGAGATCTGACAAAGATCCAAGAAAGAGGTTTACAAAAATAACTTAGAAAGAGGACGACGTAAAGAAGTCGACCTCCTACAAACAAGTTATAAAAGTAATCCCTGAAAGAGACCTGACAAAGGTCCAAGAAAGAGGATTACAAAAATAACTTAGAAAGAAGACGACGACCTCCTACAAACAAGTTATAAAAGAAATCCCTGAAAGAGATCTGACAAGGTCCAAGAAAGTGGATTACAAAAGTAACTTAGAAGAGGCCGACAATAAGAAGTCGGACCAACAAAAGCTACAGCTTGGACCGACAAGAAGAAGTCGGACCAACGAAAAACGTGCGCTAAAACAGACATAGCTCCACCCAAAAAGCCACGGCTCCATGACAAGGCTATCAAAATTGTTCAGAATGACTAAAAAGTGTTCTACGAAAACACTAAAAGGTCGTCAGACAAATTAGCCCCAAGGACCACCTCGACCAAGCAGAAAGTGGACAAAATTAGAAGTGATCAAAAGAGGCCAGACAACAAAGTACCGACACTCTACAAAGGTCCACAAAAACGGACAAAGACATCTCGCAAACGGCCAGAGGAAGGCCATGAATGTTTTGCTAAATTGGTACGAAGTCTTGAAAAAAGACACTACTTAAAAAGCGAAAAGCACAGCCTCAAAGACAGAGCTAAAAAGTCATCCAAACAAACTATAAAAAGGTTCCCCATCGGAATACTACCTAAAAAGTTGTTGGATTATGACTAAAAAGCCCGAACAGCGAAGACAAACAAGTCGGAAGAAGGCTGAAAAGTCCCCTCAACAAAGTAAAAGGGGCAATACCAGACTCGCACAAGGAGAAACTACTCAAAGATTGACCAAAGTCAGGATGCTTGAGCACGACTTCCCCGAAGACATCGAAACTCTGAAAGCACGGTCTCACGGAAAAGTCCGAACTCAAGCAGGGGCAAAGTCATACAGGTCGACGTCAGCTAAAGAAGAGGCGCAAGTATGACTTCAAAATAGAACAAGCCAAAAGGTTCGAAAACAACCTAAGGCTCAAATGTGCTCAGCCAAAAGGGATACAACTCCACTCAAAGAAGGCACAATCTCAAACAGGGCTACGAACGTCATCCGAGATTAAAAAAAAAAGGTTCTACATAAAAGAACACTAAAAAAGTCATTGGACAAATCACTAAAAGTCCGGATACTAAGCCGCAAGGACAACTTCGCCAAAGCAGAGGGTTGTCAACACAAACTTAAAGCAAGGCGTGATCCAGAAGGCAAGGGTAGAAAACCCACGCTACCACTTAAAACAGGTTGGACTGTGAAGTACCAAACCTCTAGAAAATCTACAAAGATTGCAAAGCAATGAAGAAACAAGCCAGACAGATGCTTGAGCACGACTTTCAAAGAGATTGAAGCTCTGAAAAGCATGATCTCATGGAAAGATCGAACTCAAGCAGGGGCACTGTTCATACCCTGGGTCAAGCTGTCCGACCCAGGATATTTAGCGACAAGCTGACCTACCTCTTCAGGTCAGACTATCCGACCTCTTCTCAAAGAGCTCGGCCAAATCGCCAAAGGAGCCCAAAGCAGGCCCAAAACGAAGGAACACAACCCAATCTAAAGGCAGCCAAAGCCCAGAAAGATAAAGGCGGTTCCCTTGAAGATAAGATGACCTCACTTAAAGATAAGATAAAGATAAAGATAAGATAACTAACTTATCTTATCCACAGAAGGCTACATCTCACCATTATAAATACACTGGAGCACCCAGGTATAACTCATACTCTGATTCTACTCAATACCTGCTTAATACCCTTGCTAACTTAAGCATCGGAGTCCCTTGCAGGTACCCCCCACCCTCCGGGGACGAAGGATCAGCACCACCACCAAGTCCAACAAGTCGGACACACCAGCTCCGGCTGTCGTGCACCTGTCGGACACGTCGGCTCCGACCAACACAGAAGATCTCATCCGAGATCGACCTACAGTTTCAGGTAACCCTCGGAACAGGTTATATGATTTGATTTAGAGTTATTAAGAAAATGAGCATGTTTTAAGTTTGATTTATTTAGAAAAGAATGAATTATGTTTTGAATTAGAACTATTGATGGACGGAATGGGAGGCGTGATAATGAAGGATAAGGATTGAATATGATTGACGTATAATGATGAATGAAATGCAATTGAGAATGATGTGGATGTTGATGAATTATAATTGAATTACTTATATAGCTTATGAATTTGAATAATCTGAGATACGAGATTCCTGGATGAAATGCTGTGGCTTGCCACCATGTGTACCTGGTTGAAAACTCGATACTCTGTTGACCCTACAATGTAAGTGTGACCGGGCACTATATAAATTCCCGGGAATGTTACCCCCATTGAGCAATATTGATTATTTGAGAAAAAGTTATGCATAGACTCTTAGGGATGCACGTCAGGGGATAGTCTAAGGACAATTCAGACTTGTCGGGTTGGCTGGATAACCGACAGATGAGCCTCATCAGCCATAGGACAGGCATGCATCATATGCATATTACTTGAATTACTTGCTTGTGTATTAACTGGGTGTGCCTAAATGTACTTGCCATGTTAAATGTATATTTGTTATCTACAGTACTTGTAACCTTCTTGTGATTGCCTTTGTCTGTTTAGTTGTCTGTGAAAATGCATGATGGAGTTGGAGGTAAGGAGGAATGGCAGAATGGTGTTTAGATTTAAGGTTAAGTTAAGTTAGGTCTAAATATCCTTAGTAAACCACCTTTTATGGCTTTTGTTTAATACTTTAAGCTCTATAATCTAAGTGTCGGCATTCTAGGATTGCCTTTGGCATTCCCAAGACCTTATATATTATGTGTGTGGCACCTTTACCATACTGAGAACCTCCAGTTCTCATTCCATACTATGTTGTTGTTTTTAGATGCAGGTCGAGAGGCATCTCGTTAGGCGTCTGGACCCTTGAAGCGGAGTGGTTACAGGGTTATTTTGTTATGCTATGATGTGTATATATGTACTTGGTTTTCTCTCCGCATAACTTGTTCTTTTGATCCTTCTAGAGGTTTATGGAGAGGCAGGATTGTGTATATGTACTTTTGGGTTTTGGATATGTATGCATATATATATATGTAAATATTCTCCGGCCAGTCTTGACTTCGCAGGCTGAGTTAGAAGCTTGTTATTTTGTATCTTTGGTACTCTATTCCTACTTCTGTTATCATATGTTTAACAGTTACGATTTCCTTAGCACGCAGGTTAACCCGTTCCTTGAGCGTTGCGCTTTTATTTTGCGATTTTGTTTCCTCTTTTCATCAAGGCTCCTAGCATATTATAATTCTTCTGCTATTATATGTACTCATTTTATTTTAGAGGTCGTAATACCACACCACCTCTGTTTTACGGCTTAAGCGTAAAGCTTAGTGTGGTAGGGTGTTACATCCAGGTTCAACTCCTGGCTGCGGAAAATCTTTTAGTTTCGCACCAAAATCCAACTTCCTGGCGTCATATATTTTTATACTCATTTGTATGAAGAACGAATGAATTTATTCATTGTTAACAATAATGGTTAGTTATTCCCATTACAATATTAATTTTGACCTTACTGTAACGAATTATTATCTAATAAGGTTTAGTATCACTAATAATGTTTAATATACTTTTCAATTAATTTGATATAAACATAAAACTGAAGAAAAATATTTTACTTCAATAAAATACTCATTTTTAAAATTGAAAAAAATATCATGATATAACAAATACTAGAACTTGTCTATCAAAACATCAACCAAAATTTAAGATAATAATAATATAAATTTTGATAAAAGAAATCAACAATTTCACCATCCGCAGTAGCATCCAGGCGATTTCAATGATGAGAACTTCCGGGTGCAATGCCAGGCTGCGAGAAACTTTTTAGTTTCGCACCAAAATCCAACTTCTTGGCTTCTTATACTTTTATACTCACTTGTGTGAAGAACGGACGAATTTATTCATTGTTAACAATAATGGTTAGTTATTCTCATTACAATACTAATTTTGACTTTACTGTAACAAATTATTATCAAATAAGGTTTAGTATCACAAATAATGTTTAATATACTTTTACATTTAATTTGATATAAAAATAAAACTGAAGAAAAATATTTTACTTCAATAAAATACTCATTTTTAGATTTGAAGAAAAATATCATTGATATAACAAATATTGGAACGTGTCTATCAAAACATCAACCAGAATTTAAGATAATAATAATATAAATTTCGAAAAAAGAACTCAATAATTTCACCATCCGCAGTAGCATCCAGGCGATTTCAATGATGAGAACTTCCAGGTTCAACTCTCGGCTACGGGAAATTTTTTAGTTTCGCACCAAAATCCAACTTCCTGACGTCTTATATTTTATACACATTTGTGTGAAGAACGGACGAATTTATTCATTGTTAACAATAATGGTTTGTTATTCCCATTACAATATTAATTTTGACCTTACTCTAACAAATTATTATCAAATAAGGTTTAATATCACTAATAATGTTTAATATACATTTACATTTAATTTGAAATAAACATAAAACTGAAGAAAAATATTTTACTTTAGTAAAATACTCATTTTTAGAATTGAAGAAAAATGTCATGATATAACAAATACTGGAACTTGTCTATCAAAACATCAACTAATATTTAAGATAATAATAATATAAATTTTGAGAAAAGCAATCAACAATTTCACCATCCACAGTAGCACCCAGGCGATTTCAATGATGAAAACTTCCGGGTTCAACTCCTGGCTGCAGAAAATTTTTTAGTTTCGCACCAAAATCCAACTTTCTGGCGTCTTATATTTTTATACTCACTTGTGTGAAGAACGGACGGATATATTCATTGTTAACAATAATGGTTAGTTATTCCCATTATAATATTAATTTTGACCTTACTGTAACAAATTATTATCAAATAAGGTTTAGTGTCACTAATAATATTTAATATACTTTTACATTTAATTTGATATAAACATAAAACTGAAGAAAAATATTTTACTTCAATAAAATACTCATTTTTAGAATTGAAGAAAAATATCATGATATAACAAATTCTGGAACTTGTCTATCAAAACATCAACCAAAATTTAAGATAATAATAATATAAGTTTCGAGAAAAGCAATCAATAATTTCACCATCTGCAGTTGCACCGAGTCGATTTCAATGATGAGAACTTCCGTGTTCAACTCCTGTCTGCGGAAAATTTTTTAGTTTCGCAACAAAATCCAACTTCCTGGCGTCTTATATTTTTATACTCATTTATGTGAAGAACGAACAAATTTATTCATTGTTAACAATAATGGTTAGTTATTCCCATTACAATATTAATTTTGACCTTACTGTGACAAATTATTATCAAATAAGGTTTAGTGTCACTAATAATATTTAATATACTTTTACATTTATTTTGATATAAACATAAAACTGAAGAAAATTATTTTACTTCAATAAAATACTCATTTTTAGAATTGAAGAAAAATATCATGATATAACAAATTCTGGAACTTGTCTATCAAATCATCAACCAAAATTTAAGATAATAATAATAGTATAAGTTTCGAGAAAAGCAATCAACAATTTCACCAACTGCAGTAGCACCCAGTCGATTTCAATGATGAGTCCGGGTTTAACTCCTGGCTGCGGAAAACTTTTTAGTTTCGCACCAAAATCCAACTTCCTGCCGTCTTATATTTTTATACTCATTTGTGTGAAGAACAAATGAATTTATTCATTGTTAACAATAATGGTGAGTTATTCCCATTACAATATTAATTTTGACTTTACTGTAACAAATTTTTATCTAATAAGGTTTAGTATCACTAATAATGTTTAATATACTTTTACATTTAATTTGATATAAACATAAAACGGAAGAAAAATATTTTACTTCAGTAAAATACTCCTTTTTAGAATTGAAGAAAAATATCATGTATAACAAATACTGGAACTTGTCTATTGTAATACCCGGTCTAACCGAAATTAGTTAAATAATAAGTTAAGTAGGAGCAAATATGGGTGGAAGATTTGGCAATTGGAATTTGATGATTTAAATATGATATTTGAATTCAGTAAATTTTTTCGAGTCGGAAGATATAGTTTTCTGCGTAAAAGCGGGCAGTAGAATTTTGACCGGCCGTACCGGTTGAGACCTGCCTGGTACTGCAGCTGAGAAAATTGATTATGAGTAAATAAGATTAAGAAATGAGGAATTATAATTAGGGGAGGTAGAAATATTTGAAGTGCGATTTAGAGCGCTAATCTTAAAGGTTTTGGTCCAAAATTGGGCTAACGGACAAAAATAAGTGAACCGGGCCTAAGTGGGCCCAAGACCCAACATATATAAATATTAGTTATGAGCATTTCAGCTCATTTTGCCCTAAAGAAGGGGTGTTGGGCGCTGAAATTGGGAGGAGAGAAGAGAAGAGAGAAAACCTAACTCTCTTTGATCTTCAAATCACCATAACTTGTGCTACGGAGCTCCGATTGACGAGCCGTTTGTGGCCACGCATTGCTCTTCTCATCCTTCACAATTCTATCTAAGTTTTGTGGTGAGTATTCCATTCATCTCTGCCCAGTTTTCGAAATTCTCCACTGTTACACGTTTTTGGGAAGTTAGTGTTGAAATCTTGTGATTTTGGGTGTTTAGGGATACTCCAACATGGATTCTAAGTGGATTCTATCCCTACTTCATATGGGCTGAGGTAAGAAGTTCTCAAACTCTTGTGATTTGTCATTTTTATGTGCCCTAGGTTGATGTATGTATGTGATATTGGTTATGTTAGTGTATTTGGTAATGTTGGTGCACAATTGTGAGATTTGTATTGCTTGAGGAGCTTTGGTGATGTTTGGAGCTAAGGGTTGGTGGAGGCTTCCATAGAAGAGGCTCAATTGGTTTGGCTACAAGAGGTACGGTTTAAATTTCATTTAAGTACCGTGTGGTGTGATGAGAATTCCTAGGCTAGATGCCCCTAGGATTAAGTTTGGATTGTGTAAATGGTTGGTGCTAATATGCATAGTTGGTATGTAATGTGAATTAATGATTGGGTTGAGAATTGTGTGGCCTTGTATGCTTGGTATATTGAAAATTTGATGTATTGGGTAATGAGTATTGATTTGTGGTTTATGCATTTAAATTATGAAATTAGGCCGGAGGCCGTAAATTTTGGGCCGGAGGCCGGAAAGAGGTAAGGAAGGTAAGTTGATGTGTACATTGTATGATGACACAAGTGATTGGATGAATTTCAGATAATGAATATGTGAATGATTGGGTTGGTTATTGAATAAAAGGTTTGAGGAGTTGAAGTGTGGAATTTGGTAATTTTGGGTGAAATTATGTAGATGAGGTATGTTTGGTTTTGGTTGAGAAATATTATGTGGTCATATATGTGATTATGATTATTGATGTCTTAATGGTATGATAATGCATGAGAGATATGTATGTTATGATATATGCTTGAGGAATGATTAAGGTTGATTTGTGGGTGAAACCACGTGATAGTGAGTATGACATTGATTATGTATAATGATGGTTGATTGGAAATAGTATTGTTGAAAATTGGGATGAGGAAGGATGTATGACATGTTGATGTGTTTGTAATTTAGCCATTTGTTTGAAATGGGTAAAAATGGTTATATGGCGATTTTGTGAATCGTGGCAAAGTGTTAATGTATGAGTTGAGGAGGCTTGATGTTGATTTTGGTATATTTTGATTGATTTCAAAAAAGATTGAAACTAGCATGTTTTGGTTGATTTTGAAAAGGGTTGAAAATGGCTTGTTTTGAAAAGGGCACCTTGTGGTTTTGTATGAAAACATGGTTTTTGGGCATACTTTGATGGGACATAACTTGGACTCTGGATCCCTGTTTTGTGCTAAACTTGTTTAGAAGTTAAATTGGATCCGGGATGTCCATGCCGTTCGAAGAACGGGTAAAAAACGATTTAAAATGAGAAAGTTATGTCCGTCAGAAGATTGGGGGTTGAATCTGTGAATTCTGCAGCTTTTAACTTAGAAAATTTTTAGCAGAATAACCCTCCACGCGTAGGCGCACTTGGCACATACACGTCATTTTTCAAGAAGGCACCATCACGCGTGCGCATGGTGTGTGCGTGCGCGTCGATGTGCTGCACCCAATGCCCAGCCATTTTCCCGAGAGTTGTGCCAGAGTTGTGCCAGTTTTGTGTCTGGGGCACAAATGCACCCACGCGTACGCGTGGCTGACGCGTATGCGTCGTTTGGCTGTGTTTCAATCTGTGCGTCCGCGTGTATGACGCATACGCGTCGATGAGCTTTGTGGCCATCCACGCGTGTGTGTGGAGTACGCGTGCGCGTGGCCCTGTTTTCATCCCAAAGTTGAGTTTTGAGTTTTAAAAACTAAATCTCATACTTCTAAGCCTCCGATCTCACCCCTTATGTATTAAATCATTATGATATGCCTAGCAATGAGGAAGAAGCTAGGGGATGTGGTAACTTGCGAGTGAAGCAAGGGGAAAAGTTATGATCAATGATGATCAACGATGATTATTTGAGAAATGGAGGATGACGGTGGAAGTACCGCATATGCCATGAGTCGAAGGGCTATATTTATTGATAAATGGCTAGTTCATGATTGAACCATGAGCCGGATGGCTGAGTTATTCCCGGGTTATGGCAAAGCCATTATTGATTATGGCTGAGTATAAATGTATATATGATTAATGAATGAATGTGTTAAATGGATAATAATGGAAGATGTTGAAATGTGATGAGTAACCCCGGGTAGTAGGCAGTGGCGTTGTCCACTTGCTCCGGGTATGAGACGGAAAAGGATGTTTGGTAGCGCGAAATTGTGATCACTACAACTTCGCACAACTAACCAGCAAGTGTACTGGGTCGTCCAAGTAATAAACCTTACGCGAGTAAGGATCGATCCCACAGAGATTGTTGGTATGAAGCAAGCTATGGTCACCTTGTAAATCTTAGTCAGGCAAACTCAAATGGGTATGGTGATATGCGAATAAAATATAAAGATAAAGATAGAGATACTTATGTAATTCATTGGTAGGAGTTTCGGATAAGCGTATGAAGATGCTTGTCCCTTTCGTCTCTCTACTTTCCTACTGTCTTCATCCAATTCTTCCTACTCCTTTCCATGGTAAGCTTAAGCAAGGGTTTCACCGTTGTCAGTGGCTACCTCCCATCCTCTCAGTGGAAATGTTCAACACACCCTGTCACGGCACGGCTATCCATCTGTCGGTTCTCGATCAGGCCAGAATAGAATCCAGTGATTATTTTGCGTCTGTCACTAACGCCCCGCCTTCAGGAGTTTGAAGCACGTCACAGTCATTCAATCATTGAATCCTACTCAGAATACCACAGACAAGGTTAGACCTTCCGGATTCTCTTGAATGCCGCCATCAGTTCTAGCCTATACCACGAAGATTCCGGTTAAAGAATCTAAGAGATATTCACCCAGTCTAAGGTAGAACGGAGGTGGTTGTCAGTCACACGTTCATAGGTGAGAATGATGATGAGTGTCACGGATCATCACATTCATCAAGTTGAAGAACAAGTGATATCTTAGAACAAGAACAAGCGGAATTGAATAGAAGAACAATAGTAATTGCATTAATACTCGAGGTGCAGCAGAGCTCCACACCTTAATCTATGGTGTGTAGAAACTCCACCGTTGAAAATACATAAGAACAAGGTCTAGGCATGGCCGAATGGCTAGCCTCCCAGTGATCTAAGATAGCATCAGAACAAAGATAACTACCCCCGATCTCTCAATACAATAGTAAAAGGTCCTACTTATAGAGAACTAGTAGCCTAAGGTTTACAGAGATGAGTAAATGACATAAAAATCTACTTCCGGGCCCACTTGGTGTGTGCTTGGGCTGAGCAATGAAGCATTTTCGTGTAGAGACTCCTTCTGGAGTTAAACGCCAGCTTTAGTGCCAGTTTGGGCGTTTAACTCCCATTTTGGTGCCAGTTCCGGCGTTTAACGCTGGGAATTCTGAGGGTGACTTTGAACGCCGGTTTGGGCCATCAAATCTTAGGCAAAGTATGGACTATCATATATTGCTGGAAAGTCCAGAATGTCTACTTTCCAATGCCGTTGAGAGCGCGCCAATTGGGCTTTTGTAGCTCCAGCAAATCCACTTCGAGTGCAGAGAGGTCAGAATCCAACAGCATCTGCAGTCCTTTTTAGTCTCTGAATCAGATTTTTGCTCAGGTCCCTCAATTTCAGCCAGAAAATACCTGAAATCACAGAAAACACACAAACTCATAGTAAAGTCCAGAAAAGTAAATTTTAACTAAAAACTAATAAAAATATACTAAAAACTAACTAGATCATACTAAAAACATACTAAAAACAATGCCAAAAAGCGTGCAAATTATCCGCTCATCACAACACCAAACTTAAATTGTTGCTTGTCCTCAAGCAACTGAAAATCAAATAAGATAAAAAGAAGAGAATATGCAATGAATTCCAAAAACATCTATGAAGATCAGTATCAATTAGATGAGCGGGGCTTTTAGCTTTTTGCCTCTGAACAGTTTTGGCATCTCACTCTATCCTTTGAAATTCAGAATGGTTGGCTTCTTTAGGAACTCAGAATCCAGATAGTGTTATTGATTCTCCTAGTTAAGTATGATGATTCTTGAACATAGCTACTTATTGAGTCTTGGCCATGGCCCAAAGCACTCTGTCTTCCAGTATTACCACCGGATACATACATGCCACAGACACATAATTGGGTGAACCTTTTCAGATTGTGACTCAGCTTTGCTAGAGTCCCCAATTAGAGGTGTCCAGGATTCTTAAGCACACTCTTTTTGCCTTGGATCACAACTTTATTTCTTTCTTTTTCTTTCTTTTTCTTTCTTTTTCTCCTTTTTTTCTTTTTGTATTCACTGCTTTTTCTTGCTTCAAGAACCATTTTAATGATTTTTCAGATCCTCAGTAACATGTCTCCTTTTTCATCATTCTTTCAAGAGCCAACATTCATGAACCACAAATTCAAAAGACATATGCACTGTTTAAGCATACATTCAGAAAACAAAAGTATTGCCACCACATCAAAATAATCAAACTGTTATAAAATTCAAAATTCATGCAATTCTTTTCTTTTTCAATTAAGAACATTTTTCATTCAAGAAAGGTGATGGATTCATAGGACATTCATAACTTTAAGGCATAGACACTAAGATACTAATGATCACAAGACACAAACATAGACAAACATAAGCACTAAAATTTGAAAAACAGGAAAATAAAGAACAAGGAAATTAAGGAACGGGTCCACCTTAGTGATGGCGGCTCTTTCTTCCTCTTGAAGATCCTATGGAGTGCTTGAGCTCCTCAATGTCTCTTCCTTGTCTTTGTTGCTCCTCTCTCATGATTCTTTGATCTTCTCTAATTTCATGGAGGATGATGGAGTGTTCTTGATGCTCCACCCTTAGTTGTCCCATGTTGGAACTCAATTCTCCTAGGGAGGTGTTTAGTTGCTCCCAATAGTTTTGTGGAGGAAAGTGCATCCCTTGAGGTATCTCAGGGATCTCATGATGAGTGGGGTCTCTTGTGTGCTCCATCCTCTTCTTAGTGATGGGCTTGTCCTCATCAATAGGGATGTCTCCCTCTATGTCAACTCCAACCGAATAACAGAGGTGACAAATGAGATGAGGAAAGGCTAACCTTGCCAAGGTAGAAGACTTGTCCGCCACCTTATAAAGTTCTTGAGATATAACCTCATGAACTTCTATTTCTTCTCCAATCATGATGCTATGAACCATGATAGCCCGGTCTATGGTAACTTCGGACCGGTTGCTAGTGGGAATGATTGAGCGTTGGATAAACTCCAACCATCCTCTAGCCACGGGTTTGAGGTCATGCCTTCTCAATTGAACCGGCTTCCCTCTTGAATCTCTCTTCCATTGGGCGCCCTCTTCACAAATAACTGTGAGGACTTGGTCTAACCTTTGATCAAAGTTGACCCTTCTAGTGTAAGGATGTTCATCTCCTTGCATCATGGGCAAATTGAATGCCAACCTTACACTTTCCGGACTAAAATCCAAGTATTTCCCCCGAACCATAGTAAGATAATTCTTTGGATCCGGGTTCACACTTTGATCATGGTTCTTGGTGATCCATGCATTGGCATAGAACTCTTGAACCATTAAGATTCCGACTTGTTGAATGGGGTTGGTAAGAACTTCCCAACCTCTTCTTCGGATCTCATGTCGGATCTCCGGATATTCACCCTTTTTGAGTGAAAAAGGGACCTCGGGGATCACCTTCTTCAAGGCCACAACTTCATAGAAGTGGTCTTGATGCACCCTTGAGATGAATCTCTCCATCTCCCATGACTCGGAGGTGGAAGCTTTTGCCTTCCCTTTCCTCTTTCTAGAGGTTTCTCCGGCCTTGGATGCCATAAATGGTTATGGAAAAACAAAAAGCAATGCTTTTACCACACCAAACTTAAAATGTTTGCTTGTCCTCGAGCAAAAGAAGAAAGAAGAGAGTAAAAGAAGAAGAAATGAGGAAGAAGGGAATGGCTTTGTGTTCGGCCAAAAGGGGAAGAAGTGGTGTTTAGGTTGTGTGAAAATGAAGGAGTGAAGATGGGTTTATATAGGAGAGGGGGAAGGGTAGGGTTCGGTCAATTGAGGGTGGGTTTGGGTGGAAAAGTGGTTTGAATTTGAATTGTGAGGTAGGTGGGGTTTTATGAAGGATGGATGTGAGTGGTGAAGAGAAAGATGGGATTTGATAGGTGAAGGGTTTTTGGGGAAGAGGTGTTGAGGTGATTGGTGAATGGGTGAAGAAGAGAGAGAGTGTGGTTGGGTAGGTGGGGATCCTGTGGGGTCCACAGATCCTGAGGTGTCAAGGAAAAGTCATCCCTGCACCAAATGGCAAGCAAAATTGCGTTTTTAGCCATTTCTGGCATTAAACGCCGGGCTGGTGCCCATTTCTGGCGTTTAACGCCAGCTTCTTGCCCTTTTATGGCGTTTAACGCCAGTCTGGTGCCCCTTTCTGGTGTTAAATAGTACCTCAATCCTATCATGTGATTTCATCAAACATTTCTCATTTTGGATTTCTATCTTCCGAGTTTGTTTACTTGATTGGACCATTTGCTTGGTCATTGACACAAACTCTTGGAGGACATCTTTGACTACCCCTATGATTAAGAATTTGTGGGAGTCAGAAGTACCAACAACTGAAGGAGATGGAAGGCTTTCATCTTCACTTTTATCCATGACCGAAGCCTTAGTGACCTTAGGACCTTTGCCTTTAGTTTGTTTTGTTGCACCACAGCCTTTTAGTGAGGACACTTTGTTTTCAACGGGCTCATTACTCAAATCAATTGAAAAATATTCAAACAAACATGTCAAAAATATTCTGTATGGAAACGAATTATTTTTGTCACTTCTGACACAATCAAGCATATGTCGGATCATAAGATAAGCAAAATAAATAGGAATAGAATTCAGAATGGCATAAAGCACTAGAGTATCACATATGGTCACTTGCTGGTAAGATCCATTTTGAGGCATGATGATATGAGTCAGAAACCGATGAAGTTGGGCTCTAACAGGTCCTAAAGCTTTATGAGTGGGGGTCATACCATCCATAAGTGAAAAGTTTTCAAAAATTCTGGCCAAAGCATCTTGATGAGAGTAATGAGGGCATCACCAATGTTGTCTTCATAGTCGAGGGCATCACCAATGGTGTCTTTGTTCAAAATAAACTGAGTACCCTTAACATAAGAGTAAAGTTCTCCCTCATGATAAGCAAGTTAGCATAAAACTCTCTTATTATATTAGGATACACTGGTTTTCGAATGTTAAAAATGTTATCCCATTTCAGAGTATGGAAATTACTTTTGAAATCAATCTTTTTTTCAGCCAACGCATCAAGATCAACAATGAAAGTGGAGCAAAGAAAACAATTTGAGAGCACTTGTTTGTGAAATCCATAATCCATACATGAAGAAAAAGCGAAGAGGATCATAATGAGAATGACAAGGTTTACCAAATTTGGTTTTGAAATCAAAAGAGTCAATGTTGGGAGGTTGAAGAATAGGTCGTCTGGGACTTCTGGAGGGACGGCTAGATGGAATAAAATGTCCTGAGGGATGAGGAGTGGAACATGGAAGAAGAGATGGAGCACGGTCTTCTTCTTGCATGGGGCCCTTTCCTTTTCCACTCTTCACACGAGATAATTCAGCTCTTTTTTGTGCAGAGGAAGTCCTAGGATGGATGAATTTTCTGGCTATTGATTCGATCGGTTAA
Source organism: Arachis hypogaea (assembly GCF_003086295.3). Classification (NCBI taxonomy): domain Eukaryota; kingdom Viridiplantae; phylum Streptophyta; class Magnoliopsida; order Fabales; family Fabaceae; genus Arachis; species Arachis hypogaea. The sequence goes on from NC_092037.1 coordinate 28,440,387, forward strand.
GGTGACTGGGAGGAAGATGAATAGGAGTGAATATGTATGTGTGTATGAGATTGTGGTTGTTTTGAATGAGGAGAGTTGTGAGGTGAGATGAAAGAGCCAGTACCTCTTCTAGTTGCTATCGTCTTTCTCATACTTGAAGAAATGAAGAAAAAGTAGAAGGGACAGATGGCGTCGAAGTGGGGTAGTGGAGGAATAAAAACACTCATATAGGAGCAACCTCCCCTTTTTTTATTTATCATTTATAAATACAATATGATAAAATAAAGAAAAATCAATTTTTAGAATTGAATTTTGACCTTTTAATTAAAAAAATGAGAGGAAAAACGAATTGTCTTTCTCAGGCGCTAGAGGAAATGCATCTCAAGTACACCAATTAGTGGGTATGAGAGGATTAATGTCAGTTGACGGCGATTCTCAAATATCGCAGAACCGAAGTAAACAAAAGATTTTATTTAATAGATTTATTAACATTAATAAATAATGACCAGAAATATCTTTTTTTTTAACAAGATCTTGATAAGTAAACCATCATTAATGCTCAATAAAAACTTCTCTCTAAAACATAAAATTCTTTATTGAAGCAGTTTTCAAGGAGAGGTTTGAAATTCAAAAATAGCAGTTTTTGAAATGACATATCATGAAGGATTTAAAAGATTTCTGACTAACTTGAAAGGAGAAGAAAGAGAAAAACATAAAGTAATTTTAGAAATATTTTTATGATTAATATTAGTATGAAGCCCATTTCATTAAACAAAACTTGTCTTACAAAAGACCCAATACTGGTGATATGGAAGAATACTGGGTCACTTAAAATAGATTTCAAATCATAGAAGATTTATGGGCCTTGTTCAGCCTTAACATAGGAGTTCATCATTTGCCTAGTTTTGTCTCCCTGCGACCTGCGAGACAAAACAAAACATAAAATTTTGTTAGTCACAATTACTCCACAAATCAAATATCAATTATTCCCAAAGTAGTTTTCAGTTTACAGAACCTATCTTTACACAATGGCTATTTGAAGATATCAGCCAATTGATCTTCCGATTTTACAAATTGAATATCAATAGTTTTCTTTTGCACATGTTCTCTAATAGAGTGATATCTTACCTCAATATGCTTAGTTCTTGAGTGCAACACATGATTTTTAGAAATATTTTATTGCACTCATGTTATCACAAAGTAAACAAACACTATTAATTTTCAGTTTGTAATTGACTAACTGAGTTTTGAGCTAAATTAATTGTGAACAGCAAGCGAGTCATATAAGTATTCGGCTTCAGCCGTGGATAAAGCAATAGTAGCTTGCTTTTTACTTGACCAAACATTTAGGGATTGCCCAAGAAAGCAACACATCCCTGAAGTACTTCTTCTATCCACTCAGTCACCCACAAAATCTGCATCACAATACCCAACTACACTAAAATCATTAGTTCTAGGATACCACGAACCAAGTTCAGATGTGGCTTTAATGTATCTTAGGATTCTTTTAACAGCTGAAATATGTGAGTCCTTTGGGTGAGATTGGAATCTAGAACATACACCCACGCTTTAAACTATGTCCGGTTTAGATGATGTTAGATACATAAGTGATCCAATCATACCTCTATACTGAGCCTCATCAACATCTTTCCCATTTTCATCCTTGTCAAGTTTTGTATTAGGATACATTGGTGTACCCATGGGCTTAGAGTTCTCTAAACCGAAATTTTTACCAATTCATTGGCATATTTACCTTGGTGCACAAAAATACCACTGGGAGTTTGTTTGATTTGAAGTCCAAGGAAGAATGAGTTCTCCCATCATACTCATATCAAACTCACTAGTCATTAATTTTCCAAATTCTTCACACAAGGTTTTATTTTCCGATCCAAAAACAATGTCATCCACATACACTTAAACAAGTAAGAAATGATCATTAGATTCTTTAATAAAAAGAATAGTATCTGTAATTCTCCTTTGAAAAATATTTTTCAACAAGAAGGTATTAAGCCTTTCATACCAAGCTCTAGGAGCTTGTCTCAAACTATAAAGTGCTTTTGCAAGTTTAAAAACATGATTTAAAAAATTTTTGTTTTCAAAATCAGGGGGTTGAACTACGTAAACCTCTCATTCAATGAATCCATTCAAAAAGGCACATTTGACATCCATTTGAAATAATTTAAAGCCTTTGTGGGTAGCATAGGCAAGCAATAGTCTTATTGCTTCCATTCTAGCCATCGGAGCAAATGTCTCATCAAAGTCAATGACCTCTTCTTGATCGTAATCTTGGGCCACTAATCTAGCCTTGTTATGAACCACACTACCATTTTCACCCAATTTATCTCTAAAGATCCACTTGGTGCCGGTTACCTTCTTGCCATTTGGGTAAGGTACAAGAGTCCAAACATCATTCTTTTCAAATTGGCTTAACTCTTCTTCTATATCTTTAACCCAAGAAGGATCATCAAGAGCTTCCTTCACATTTTGTGGCTCCAATTAGGATAATAGAGCAAAATTGTTGATTTTGGCTTTCTTCTTACTTGAGGACCTAGTGGTGACTCCATGGGATGGATTACCAATGTGAATTCATGAGGGTAGTTCTTTAAGAACTTCCATTCTCTGGGCCTTTGAGAGGTGGCTTCAGGTTGGCTTTGGTTATGTTCAGCAATGCTTGTAGTTTGAGAATCTTCTACTTCATCAGGAGACAAAACCAAATTGTCTCCTGTACTCTGGGCTACGACATAAGGTTAGCATAGTATCGAGTCTCAACTTGGAGCATGTGGTGGCTAGCCACTACTTTCATCTAGGAAAACTCGTATCTCAGATAAATGGAGTGCAACAATAATAATATCAATAAATCAGCATATATGCATTCATTCTCAGCCATAATTCAATATGTATCTTAGTCATTTGGCTTAAAATCATAATTCATAATCAGCCATAAACCATCATCACACACAACTATTCGGCTCATATCATACACAGCACTCCACCATCCTTCTCAACAACTCATAACATCATCATTAGTCATAATCCCTCAATATTTCCATTTCCTTCATCTACATGTTACCCCCTTCCCTAGCTTCTTCTTAATTACTAGGCATTTTATATTGATTTAAGACTTAAAGGATGGAAAATAGGGTTTAGAAGCTTGAAACAGGGTCTCCGAAGATTACAAGCTTGTTGGGAAGGTGAAATATTTAAAAGCAAGGTTTTTATAAGAAAACAGGGCAGTGCGCATATGCATAGGGGTGTGCGTGCGCACGCCCAGAAGAATTTTCAAAATATGTGCATACACATAGAGTGTGCGTACACACAGGAGTAAAACTTTCCAATTCTGTTCACTCGCACAAGTCGTGCAAACGCCCTCAACAAAATATACTTCACAACATGTGTGTGTGCACAAGGCTGTGCATGCGCACAGCCTGCAAGACTTCATTGGTTGTGTGCGCGCACAGAGCTTACTAACGCTCCCAGTAGCAACCATCTCCTTGTGTGTGCGTATGCACAAGGCTATGCGTGTGCACGGGTTCAAAAATCTACAGGGTGTGCGTGTGCACACATACCAAAAATCACAAATTCTGCAACATTCACAGAATTCAGATTTCGGACACCAACATTCAACGATCATATCTCTTTTCACATAATTTAGATTTTTACCAAATTTAAACCATTTTAAAGCTTGTCAAATTATCTTTCATTTGATATGAAAAGCATTAAATTTCAAAATCAGTAGCTCAAGATATGATCCGTTAAAATTCATTAAAATTTTATTTTTACCAAAGTTCATAACTTCCAATTTTCAGAACATGCACCTTCAAATTCATTCAAAACCAACCAAAACTCCCTAAAATTAACCTCAAGCCTCCTCAGCTTATATTTTGACATCTTTATTAAATTCACAATCCACCAATCTACTGGTGCACGAAATTGTGATCACTACAACTCAAATAATCCCCGGTGATGAATCCAAAAACTTGGTGTTCAATACCATGGCATAAACACAACTTTGCACAACTAACCAGCAAGTGTACTGGGTCGTCCAAGTAATAAATCTTACGCGAGTAAGGGTCGATCCCACAGAGATTGTTGGTATGAAGCAAGCTATGGTCACCTTGTAAATCTTAGTCAGGCAAACTCAAATGGTTATGAATGATGAATAAAATATAAAGATAAAGATAGAGATACTTATGTAATTCATTGGTGGGAATTTCAGATAAGCGTATGAAGATGCTTGGTCCCTTCCGTCTCTCTGCTTTCCTATTGTCTTCATTCAATCCTTCTTACTCCTTTCCATGGCAAGCTGTATGTAGGGTTTCACCGTTGTTAGTGGCTACCTCCCATCCTCTGAATGAAAATGTTCAACGCACCCTGTCACGGCACGGCTAATCATCTGTCGGTTCTCAATCAGGTTGGAATAGAATCCAGTGATTCTTTTGCGTCTGTCACTAACGCCCAGCCTTTAGGAGTTTGAAGCTCGTCACAGTCATTCAATCATTGAATCCTACTCAGAATACCACAGACAAGGTTTAGACCTTCCGGATTCTCTTGAATGCCGCCATCAATTCTAGCTTATACCACGAAGATTTCGATTAAGGAATCCAAGAGATATCCACCCAATCTAAGGTAGAACGGAGGTGGTTGTCAGGCACACGTTCATAGGTGAGAATGATGATGAGTGTCACGGATCATCACATTCATCAAGTTGAAGAACAAGTGATATCTTGGAACAAGAACAAGCTGAATTGAATAGAAGAACAATAGTAATTGCATTAATACTCGAGGTACAGCAGAGCTCCACACCTTAATCTATGGTGTGTAGAAACTCCATCGTTGAAAATACATAAGAACAAGGTCTAGGCATGGCCGTGAGGCCAGCCTCCCAATGATCTAAGAACTAGATGTCCAAAGATGATCCTCAGATCGAAAATGATCAAAAAGATCTCTAATACAATAGTAAAAGGTCCTACTTATAGAGAACTAGTAGCCTAGGGTTTACAGAGATGAGTAAATGACATAAAAATCCATTTCCGGGCCCACTTGGTGTGTGCTTGGGCTGAGTATTGAAGCATTTTCGTGTAGAGACTCTTCTTGGAGTTAAACGCCAGCTTTTATGCAAGTTTGGGCGTTTAACTCCCATTCTGATGGTGACTTTGAACGCCAGTTTGGGCCATCAAATCATGGGCAAAGTATACTAAAAACTAACTAAAACATACTAAAAACAATGCCAAAATGCGTACAAATAAGATAAAAAGAAGAGAATATGCAATGAATTCCAAAAACATCTTTGAAGATCAGTATTAATTAGATGAGCGGGGCTTTTAGCTTTTTGCCTCTGAACAGTTTTGGCATCTCACTCTATCCTTTGAAATTCAGAATGATTGGCTTCTTTAGGAACTCAGAATCCAGATAGTGTCATTGATTCTCCAAGTTAAGTATGATGATTCTTGAACACAGCTACTTATTGAGTCTTGGTCGTGGCCCAAAGCACTCTGTCTTCCAGTATTACCACCGGATACATACATGCCACAGACACATAATTGGGTGAACCTTTTTCAGATTGTGACTCAGCTTTGCTAGAGTCCCCAATTAGAGGTGTCCAGGGTTCTTAAGCACACTCTTTTTGCCTTGGATCACAACTTTTTTTTTGCTTTCTTTTTTTTTGTTTTTTTTCGTTTTCTTTTCTTTTTTTTTGTATTCATTGCTTTTTCTTGCTTAAAGAATCATTTTTATGATTTTTCAGATCCTCAGTAACATGTCTCCTTTTTCATCATTCTTTCAAGAGCCAACATTCATGAACAACAAATTCAAAAGACATATGCACTGTTTAAGCATACATTCAGAAAACAAAAATATTGCCACTACATCAAAATAATTAAACTGTTATAAAATTCAAAATTCATGCAAGTCTTCTCTTTTTCAATTAAGAACATTTTTTATTCAAGAGAGGTGATGGATTCATAGGACATTCATAACTTTAAGGCATAGACACTAAGACACTAATGATCACAAGACACAAACATAGACAAACATAAGCATAATTTTTGAAAAACAGGAAAATAAGGAACAAGGAGATTAAAGAACGGGTCCACCTCAGTGATGGCGGCTTGTTCCTCCTCTTGAAGATCTTATGGAGTGCTTGAGCTCCTCAATGTCTCTTCCTCGCCTTTGTTGCTCCTCTCTCATGATTCTTTGATCTTCTCTAATTTCATGGAGGAGAATGGAATGTTCTTGGTGCTCCACCCTTAGTTGTCCCATGTTGGAACTCAATTTTCCTAGGGAGGTGTTTAGTTGCTCCCAATAGTTTTGTGGAGGAAAGTGCATCCCTTGGGGCGTCTCAGGGATTTGATGATGAGAGGGATCTCTTGTTTGCTCCATCCTCTTCCTAGTGATGGGCTTGTCCTCCTCAATGGGGATGTCTCCCTCTATGTCAATTCCAACTGAATAACAGAGGCGACAGATGAGATGAGGAAAGGCTAACCTTGCCAAGGTAGAGGACTTGTCCGCCACCTTATAAAGTTCTTGGGATATAACCTCATGAACTTCTATTTCTTTTCCAATCATGATGCTATGAATCATGATAGCCCGGTCTATAGTAACTTCGGACCGGTTGCTAGTGGGAATGATTGAGCATTGGATAAACTCCAACCATCCCTTAGCCACAGGCTTGAGGTCATGCCTTCTCAATTGAACCGGCTTTCCTCTTGAATCTCTCTTTCATTGGGCGCCCTCTTCACAAATGATTGTGAGGACATGGTCCAACCTTTGATCAAAGTTGACCCTTCTAGTGTAAGGGTGTTCATCTCCTTGCATCATGGGCAAGTTGAATGCCAACCTTACATTTTCCGGACTAAAATCCAAGTATTTCCCCCGAACCATAGTAAGCCAATTCTTTGGGTTCGGGTTCACACTTTGGTCATGGTTCTTGGTGATCCATGCATTGGCATAGAACTCTTGAACCATTAAGATTCCGACTTGTTGAATGGGGTTGGTAAGAACTTCCCAACCTCTTCTTTGGATCTCATGTCGGATCTCCGGATATTCACTCTTTTTGAGTTTAAAAGGGACCTCGGGGATCACCTTCTTCAAGGCCACAACTTCATAGAAGTGGTCTTGATGCACCCTTGAGATGAATCTCTCCATCTCCCATGACTCGGAGGTGAAATCTTTTGCCTTCCCTTTCCTCTTTCTATAGGATTCTCCGGCCTTGGATGCCATAAATGGTTATGGAAAAACAAAAAGCGATGCTTTTACCACACCAAACTTAAAAGGTTTGCTCGTCCTCGAGCAAAAGAAGAAAGAAGAGAGTAGAAGAAGAAGAAATGAAGGAGATGGAAATGGCTTTGTGGTTCGGTGAAAGGGGGAGAAGGAGTGTTTAGGTTGTGTGAAAATGAAGGAGTGAAGAGGGGTTTATATAGGGGTGAAGAGAGGGGTAGGGTTCGGTCATGTATGGGTGGGTTTGGGTGGGAAAGTGGTTTGAATTTGAATGGTGAGGTAGGTGGGGTTTTATGAAGGATGGATGGGAGTGGTGAAGAGAAAGATGGGATTTGATAGGTGAAGGGTTTTTGGGGAAGAGGTGTTGAGGTGATTTGTGAATGGGTGAAGAAGAGAGAGAGTGGTGGGGTAGTGGGGGTCCTGTGGGGTCCACAGATCTTGAGGTGTCAAGGAAAAGTCATCCCTGCACCAAGTGGCGAGCAAAATTGCTCTTTATGCCAATTCTGGCATTAAACGCCGGGCTGGTGCCCATTTCTGGCGTTTAACGCCAAGTTCTTGCCCTTTCCTGGCATTTAACGCCAGTCTGGTGCCCCTTTCTGGCGTTAAACGCCCAGAGTGGTGCCAGACTGGGCGTTAAACGCCCATCTGCTAGCCTTACTGGCGTTTAAACGCCAGCAAGATCTTCCTCCAGTGTGTGCTACTTTTCTTTCTGTTTTTCATTCTGTTTTTGCTTTTTCAATTGATGTTGTGACTTCTCATGATCATCAACCTACAGAAAACATAAAGTAACAAAGGAAAATAGATAGAATATAACATTGGGTTGCCTCCCAACAAGCGCTTCTTTAATGTCAGTAGCTTGACAGTGGGCTCTCATGGAGCCTCAGAGATGCTCAGAGCAATGTTGAAACCTCCCAACACCAAACTTAGAGTTTGAATGTGGGGGTTCAACACCAAACTTTGAATTTAGTTGTGGCCTCCCAACACCAAACTTAGAGTATGACTGTGGGGGCCCTGTTTGACTCTGTTTTGAGGGAAGCTCTTCATGTTTCCTCTCCATGGTGACAGAGGGATATCCTTGAGCCTTAAACACAAAGGATTCTTCATTCACTTGAATGATCAATTCTCCTCTATCAACATTAATCACAGCCTTTGCTGTGGCTAGGAAGGGTCTGCCAAGGATGATGGATTCATCCATGCACTTCCCAGTCTCTAGGACTATGAAATCAGCAGAGATGTAATGGTCTTCAACTTTTATCAGAACATCCTTTACAAGTCCATAAGCTTGTTTTCTTGAATTGTCTGCCATCTCTAGTGAGATTTTTGCAGCTTGCACCTCAAAGATCCCTAGCTTCTCCATTACAGAGAGAGGCATGAGGTTTATACTTGACCCTAGGTCACACAAGGCCTTCTTGAAGGTCATGGTGCCTATGGCACAAGGTATTGAGAACTTCCCAGGATCTTGTCTCTTTTGAGGTAATTTCTGCCTAGACAAGTCATCCAGTTCTTTGGTGAGCAAAGGGGGTTCATCCTCCCAAGTCTCATTGCCAAATAACTTGTCATTTAGCTTCATGATTGCTCTAAGGTATTTAGCAACTTGCTCTTCAGTGACATACTCATCCTCTTCAGAGGAAGAATACTCATCAGAGCTCATGAATGGCAGGAGTAAATCCAATGGAATCTCTATGGTCTCAGTGGGAGCCTCAGATTCCCATGGTTCCTCATTAGGGAACTCATTGGAGGCCAGTGGACGTCCATTGAGGTCTTCCTCAGTGGTGTTCACTGCCTCTCCCTCCTCTCCAAATTCGGCCATGTTGATGGCCTTGCACTCTCCTTTTGGATTTTCTTCTGTATTGCTTGGAAGAGTACTAGGAGGGAGTTCACTAATTTTCTTACTCAGCTGTCCCACTTGTGCCTCCAAATTTCTAATGGAGGACCTTGTTTCAGTCATGAAACTTTGAGTGGTTTTGATTAGATCAGAGACCATGGTTGCTAAGTCAAAGTGGTTCTGCTTAGAATTCTCTGTTTATTGCTGAGAAGATGATGGAAAAGACTTGCCATTGCTAAACCGGTTTCTTCCACCATTATTATTGTTGAAACCTGGTTGAGGTCTCTACTGATCCTTCCATGAGAGATTTGGATGATTTCTCCATGAAGGATTATAGGTGTTTCCATAGAGTTCTCCCATGTAATTCACCTCTTCCATTGAAGGGTTCTCAAGATCATAAGCTTCTTCTTCAAATGAAGCTTCCTTAGTACTGCCTGGTGCATTTTACATTCCAGACAGACTTTGAGAAATCAAATTGACTTGCTGAGTCAATATCTTGTTCTGAGCCAATATGGCATTCAAAGTATCAATCTCAAGAACTCATTTCTTTTCATTAGTCCCATTGTTCACAGGATTTCTTTCAGAAGTGTACATGAATTGGTTATTTGCAACCATTTCAATTAGTTCTTGAGATTCTGTAGGCATCTTCTTCAGATGAAGAGATCCTCTAGCAGAGCTATCCAAAGACATCTTGGACAGTTCAGACAGACCATCATAGAAAATACCTATGATGCTCCATTCAGAAAGCATGTCAGAGGGACACTTTCTGATCAATTGTTTGTATCTTTCCCAAGCTTCATAGAGGGATTCTCCTTCCTTCTGTCTAAAGGTTTGGACTTCCACTCTAAGCTTACTCAATTTTTGAGGTGGAAAGAACTTTGCCAAGAAGGCATTGACTAGCTTTTCCCAAGAGTTCAGGCTTTCTTTAGGTTGTGAATCCAACCATATCCTAGCTCTGTCTCTTACAGCAAAAGGGAATAGCATAAGTCTGTAGACCTCAGGGTCAACCCCATTGGTCTTGATAGTGTCACAGATTTGCAAGAATTCAGCTAAAAACTGACGAGGATCTTCCAATGGAAGTCCATGGACTTACAATTCTGTTGCATTAGAGAAACTAATTGAGGCTTAAGCTCAAAGTTGTTTGCTCCAATGGCAGGGATAGAGATGCTTCTCCCATAGAAGTCGGGAGTAGGTGCAGTAAAGTCACCCAGCACCTTCCTTGCATTGTTGGCATTGTTGTTGTTTTCGGCTGCCATGGATTCTTCTTTTTTGAAGATTTCTGTTAGGTCCTCTACAGAGAATTGTGCTTTAGCTTCTCTTAGCTTTCGCTTCAAGGTCCTTTCAGGTTCAGGATCAGCCTCAACAAGAATGCTTTTATCTTTGCTCCTGCTCATATGAAAGAGAAGAGAACAAGAAAATATGGAATCCTCTATGTCACAGTATAGAGATTCCTTGATGTGTCAGAGGAAAAGAAAAATAGAAGGAAGAAGTAGACAATTCGAACTTATCAAGAAAGATGGAGTTCGAGTTGTGCATTAAGGACTAGTGTTAGTCCACAAATAGAAAGATGTGAGAAGAGGGGAAGTAATTTTCGAAAATAAATTAAAAAGATTTTAAAAACATTTTGAAAAATACTAATTGATTTTCGAAAACTAAGAGTGGAAAAGAAATCAAGTGATTTTTGAAAAAGATTTTAAAATTAGAAAATAAAAAATATGATTGAAAACTATTTTGAAAAGGATGTGATTAAAAAGATATGATTGGTTTTAAAAAGATTTGATTTTAAAAGTTAATGACTTGGCTAACAAGAAAAGATATGATTCAAACATTAAGCCTTTCTCAACAGAAAAGGCAACATACTTCAAATGTTGAATCAAATCATTAATTGATAGCAAGTATTTTTGAAAATGGAAAGAAATTTGATTTTGAAAAAGATTTGATTGAAAAGATATGATTTGAAAAAGATTTGATTTTGAAAAATTTTGAAGACTTGAAAAAAATTTGAATTGAAAACAGAATCTTTCCTCTTGTGCCATCCTGGCGTTAAACGCCCAGAATGGTGCACATTCTGGCGTTTAACGCCTAAACTACTACCCTTTTGGGCGTTAAACGCCCAGCCAAGCACCCTGGCTGGCGTTTAAACGCTAGTTTGCCTTCATTACTGGGCGTTTTGAACGCCTAGCTTTTTCTGTGTAATTCATCTGTTGTATGTTCTGAATCTTCAATCCTCTGTATTATTGACTTGAAAAGACACAAATTAAAAATATTTTTGGATTTTTAATAATGAGGACTAATCAAAATGCAACTAAAATCAAATAACAATGTATGCCAGACACCAAACTTAGCAGTTTGTATACTACAGACACTAACAAAATGAGAATACAACATGAGAAACACAAAACACTCAAGTCAATAGAATTCAAAGATCAGAGCAATGAAATCATCAAGAACAACTTGAAGATCACCTAAGACACATGAATGAATGCAAGAAGAACAAAAACATGCAATTGACACCAAACTTAACATGAGACTCTAGACTCAAACAAGGAACATAAAATATTTTTGGTTTTTTTTTTCTTTTTTTTTTTCGAAAATTAAGTGGAAAAGAAAATAAAGATATCAAAATTCTTAATGAGAATTCCAGGAATCATTGCAATGCTAGTCTAAGACTCCGGTCCAGGAATTAGACATGGCTTCATAGCCAGCCAAGCTTTCAAAGAAAGCTCCGGTCCAAAACACTAGACATGGCCAATGGCCAGCCAAGCCTTAGCAGATCATTGCTCCAACAGCAAGATTGATAGAAATCAACAAGCTCTTGTGATGATAAGTTGAAACCTCGGTCCAATAAAATTAGACATGGCTTCACAGCCAGCCAGACTTCAACAGATCATCATGAAACTCTAGAATTCTTTCTTAAGAATTCTGAAAAATACCTAATCTAAGCAACAAGATGAACCGTCAGTTGTCCAAACTCAACAATCCCCGGCGACGGCGCCAAAAACTTGGTGCACGAAATTGTGATCACTACAACTCAAATAATCCCCGGTGATGAATCCAAAAACTTGGTGTTCAATACCATGGCATAAACACAACTTCGCACAACTAACCAGCAAGTGTACTGGGTCGTCCAAGTAATAAACCTTACGCGAGTAAGGGTCGATCCCACAGAGATTGTTGGTATGAAGCAAGCTATGGTCACCTTGTAAATCTTAGTCAGGCAAACTCAAATGGTTATGAATGATGAATAAAACATAAAGATAAAGATAGAGATACTTATGTAATTCATTGGTGGGAATTTCAGATAAGCGTATGAAGATGCTTGGTCCCTTCCGTCTCTCTACTTTCCTACTGTCTTCATTCAATCCTTCTTACTCCTTTCCATGGCAAGCTGTATGTAGGGTTTCACCATTGTTAGTGGCTACCTCCCATCCTCTCAGTGAAAATGTTCAACGCACCCTGTCACGGCACGGCTAATCATCTGTCGGTTCACAATCAGGTTGGAATAGAATCCAGTGATTCTTTTGCGTCTATCACTAACGCCCAGCCTTCAGGCGTTTGAAGCTCGTCACAGTCATTCAATCATTGAATCCTACTCAGAATACCACAGACAAGGTTTAGACCTTCCGGATTCTCTTGAATTCCGCCATCAATTCTAGCTTATACCACGAAGATTCCGATTAAGGAATCCAAGAGATATCCACCCAATCTAAGGTAGAACGGAGGTGGTTGTCAGGCACACGTTCATAGGTGAGAATGATGATGAGTGTCACGGATCATCACATTCATCAAGTTGAAGAAAAAGTGATATCTTGGAACAAGAACAAGCTAAATTGAATAGAAGAACAATAGTAATTGCATTAATACTCGAGGTACAGCAGAGCTCCACACCTTAATCTATGGTGTGTAGAAACTCCACCGTTGAAAATACATAAGAACAAGGTCTAGGCATGGCCGTGAGGCCAGCTTCCCAATGATCTAAGAACTAGATGTCCAAAGATGATCCTCAGATCGAAAATGATCAAAAAGATCTCTAATACAATAGTAAAAGGTCCTACTTATAGAGAACTAGTAGCCTAGGGTTTACAGAGATGAGTAAATAACGTAAAATTCCATTTCCAGGCCCACTTGGTGTGTGCCTGGGCTGAGCATTGAAGCATTTTCGTGTAGAGACTCTTCTTGGAGTTAAACGCCAGCTTTTATGCCAGTTTGGGCGTTTAACTCCCATTCTGGTGCCAGTTCCGGCGTTTAACGTTGGGAATTCTAATGGTGACTTTGAATGCCAATTTAGGCCATCAAATCTTGGGCAAAGTATGGACTATCATATATTGCTAGAAAGCCCAGGATGTCTACTTTCCAACGCCATTGAGAGCGTGCGAATTGGGCTTCTATAGCTCCAGAAAATCCACTTCGAGTGCAGGGAGGTCAGAATCCAACAGCATCTGCAGTCCTTTTCAGTCTCTGAATCAGATTTTTGCTCAGGTCCCTCAATTTCAGCCAGAAAATACCTGAAATCACAGAAAAACAGACAAACTCATAGTAAAGTCTAGAAAAGTGAATTTTAACTAAAAACTAATAAAAATATACTAAAAACTAACTAAAACATACTAAAAACAATGCCAAAAAGCGTACAAATTATCCGCTCATCATCTACCATCTTGACCAATCTCAATCAAATAACTTAATTTCAAACAAAATATCATATCATATATCTTTCCTCATCCCAAGTTCCAACAACACCAATTCCATCAACCATCAATACATACAATCAATATCATCCTCACCATCAACATGGTTTCACCTGCAATTCAATCTCAACCAATCATTAAGCATATAACCAAACATGCATACCTCTCATACATCATATCATTAAAACATCCAAAATCCACTAATCACATGCATAACAACACAATTCATCTCAACCAATCAACAACATTAATAGTTCAAATCCTATCTTAGGGTCTCTAGCCTAAGTTTTCACAACCACATTACATTTTAGATACAGGAAACTGAAACCATACCTTGGCCGATTCCCATTCAACCCAGAACACTTTTAATATCACTATTTCACAAGCTCTCAAAGCTCCAACACCCTCCAACCAAATTTTTCAGCTCAAAAGCCTCTTTCCAAGCTTTCCAAGACTAAATCAAGCTTCAATATTCACATACACACTACCTAAACTACAATTATCACATTCAAACACAAAAACTCAAAACCTAAATGCCTTAATTCAGAATTTTCACTAGGGTTTGAGATCTCTTACCTTACCCAAGGATCAAGGAGGCAAGAATAAGCCTTCCCTTCAAGTTAATTAGATCCTATAACACAAAAGAGCTCACAATTTCAACATTTTTACCCATAAATTTTGAAAATCAAGGCTGGAAGAACATAGATGAAAACGTGACTTACCTCTTTCACAACCTTATGGTTTTTAAAGCTCGACGCCGCGGTCGCGTGGCTGCAAACGATGCGTCAATCGGAGCTCAAAGCGAATAGTTATGTCACTTTGAATCAAACCAAGGGTTTGCTTCTCCTTCCTTCTCCCATGGCTATGTTTCAGTGTGGAATGAGTGCCAAGAGGGGAGAAGAGAGCTGTTTTTTTTAATTGGGCAGAGTTGGGTTGGGACTTAGGCCCATTTTGCTCCCGGTTCACCCGGTTCGGCCTGTTCGGCCCAATCTTGGGCCGATTTCTTTAAAATTAGTGTCAAAATTCTCGTTTTAATTTTCACTATCATATTAAACCATAAAAATCTCATTTCTTATTTTCTAGAATATATTTTAATTTATGGGTTAATTAGTCATTAATTAACGGGATTTTACAAGATACAAATATACTTCTGCGATAAAAGTCAAAGGTAGGCATGGTGAAGTAACCAAGAACCTTTCTTGCCTCTCCTTCCTATTCGGCCATGTCTTCAGCTTCTTATTCAAAATTTTCTAAGAGGTTTCTTCTCGAGTGTTGTACTTTGACTTGTTGTAAGCTCCTCCTTAAAGTCCTTTGAGGTTCAGGATCAATATTAAAAAGAGGTTCTTTATCCCTGTTCCTGGTCAAAAATAAGAAAAGAAAAAATGAAGGACAGAAGAGAATGGGAGCCCTATGTTCAAGAATGGAGGACTCCCTGTGAGATGTGAAGAATGAAGAGAAAGAAGAATGAAGATAGAAAAAGTAGAAGTAGAATTCGAATAAATAGAAGTACAAGGGAGAAGAATTTGAAGTAGAAAAGACAAACAAGAATTACAAAATTTTGTTTTTGTTTTATTTATTTAAGTAATTCAAAAATAAAGGTTAATTAATTAAAAGGAATTGAAAATTTAATTATGAATTTCGAAAAAGAAGGGAGAGAAATAGAAGAGAATTTTTGAAAATAGAAGAGAGGAGAATTAGTTATAAAGTTTTGAAAAAGAAGAGAGAGAAATTAAGTAACAAATTAAGAAACATTTGAAAACAAGATAAGATAGAATATTAGAAAAGATTTTATTTTAAAATTTGAAATTAGAAAAGATAAGATTAGAATTTGAAAAGATTTGAAAAAGATAAGATTTGAAATTTGATTTTTAAAACAGAATTGATTTTAAAATTTAAATTTTGAAATTCAATTTTAAAATTTGAATTTTGAAATGTGATAAGATTTTGAAAAAGATATGATTTTTGAAAAGATTTTGTTCCGAGGGTTACCTGAAACGTGTAGCTCGGTCGTCTGGCAAGACCCGAGGTGAGGGTGCTGTGACCCGAGCTTGATGTGCCGAGCGGCTGGTGGTTGTACCTGCAATGACACTCCGATGCTTAAGTTAGCATGGGTCCAAGCAGATATCGAGTAGAATTAGAGTATGAGTTATACCTGGGTGCTCCAGTGTATTTATAGTAGTTGGCTGTGATCTTCCCTGGATAAGATATTTTTATCTTATCTTATCTTTTGGGAGTTTTATCCCTATCTTTGCGGAACCGCCTTTCCAAGGCCTTTTCGGCCTTTAGGTTTTTGGGCTTCGTTCCTTTTGATGGGCCTTCTTAGCTTATTTGTCCGAGGTCCGACCTCAGGCGTGGGCCTTGGGACGAGGTCGGACCTTCTATGAACTTCCCGAGTTTGGGGAGCTCGGTCTCTGTATGAACAGTGCCCCTGCCCGAGTTCGTCCTTTTTTGAGAGGTCGAGCTCGGGCATAGCAGTTTTTTCAAATTTTGAAAATGGCCGTTTCAGCATTTATTGCTTGTTACCGTTTCTCCTCGATTTCCGTTCGGGCTCTGTGAAGGCATTATTTATTTGCCCCTTTCCTCATTTTCTTTGTTTATTCTGTTCCCTTTCCATTTTTCTGAGTTTTTGCCATCTCTCCTTCGAGCACCGCTCCTTCTTTGTTCTTCTTCTCCGATTCTTTCTGTGCGTTTTTCCGGGGTTTCCTCCTCGCTGCCGTTTCCGTTTTCCTTGCATCGGAGCTCGTCGTCTTCTTCCTTTCTTCCAGGTTTGTTCTTGTCTTCATTTTCTTTGCGCATATATGCTTCTGTTTTCTTTTTCTTCTATGCCTGGGTTGCCCCGAAAAGAGGCGCCGCCATCGCTTTGGTTGCTTGTATGTGGGGGGGGCTCTTTTCTTTTGGTACTTTGTTTTCGGGTTGCTGCATTTTCTTTCTAAAAGAACTTTGTTTTCTCGTTTTGCTGAATGGGTTTTTGCTGTCTGCCTTTACGTGATTTTTGCCTTGCTGTTGTATTCTTCTTTGTAGGCAAGATTTTTATGTCTCGAAAGGTTCTTCAAGCAATGTCGACCAAGATTCCGAGTGGTCTTGGTTGGGTAGATCCTGTTCCTTTAAGAGTCCCTTCCGTGGTAGATTCTGAGTATTTAGCTAGGTTTCGTAGGCAATGTAGCATATGTGAGGATAGGGAGTCTGAGAGGGATTATGAGTTAGTAGCCCCGGATTCCGAGGAGAGAGTTTGCTTCCCGCCTTTAGACAATTCCGAGAAGCTCTTCTTTTACGCCTATGATTGTTTTTTCTCTAAGCTGGGTGTCCGACTTCCTTTTACCGACCTGGAGTCCGAGGTGTTGTGGTCCTGTAACCTTGCCCCTACGCAGCTCCATCCAAATTCCTGGGCATTTTTAAAGCTGTTCCAACTTTTGTGCCAGTTTTTGGGTGTCCCTCCCTCTATTTCTCTTTTTTCCTATTTGTTTGTGTTGACGAAGCCGGGTTCGGGTGGGGGGAAGGTGTCTTGGGTCTCTTTTAGGGCAAACCAGGGGAGGAAGTTCTGTACCCTGTATGATGAGTCTTTTCACGATTTTAAGAACTATTATTTCAAGGTCCGGGCTACTGGGGACGTCCGACCTTTCTTTCTAGATGAGAGTGGGGAGCCTTCTTTTCCTCTTTGTTGGCAGGAGAATGTAGTGTCTGTTAAGTATACGTTTGAGAGTCTAGATGAGGTGGAGCAGGCTTTTGTGGGTGTGGTAAGCAGTTTATGGGGTCGGGCACCTCACTTGGACACGAAGAAAATGTTGGGAGATCCAAGCCTTCTCCGTTCCGAGTTAGGTAGTTCCCGACCTCTTTGAGATTCCGACCTTTCCTTTGTGTTTTGCTTTATTTTTGGTGGAATTTCTGTTGTGGTAATCCCTTTTATTTCTTGCAGAGATGTCTTCTCAGGCGGATTCCATGAAATTTCTTCGTCGGACGAAGAAGTCGGTGGCTGCTCGAAATCTCGAGGCCGGGGATGCTTCTGTCCGATCCTCTCCGCAGAAGACTACCGTGGGTGTTCAGACTCGGTCGAAGACTATTCCGACTCCTCAGTTTCGAGCTGTAAGCCAGGATCCTCCGACCTCTGCTACTTCTTCTCCTCCTCCGTTCTCGGGTCCTCCTCCTAAGAAGTAGAAGACCTCTCAGGAGCTTGCCAGTTTCAATGATAAGGATTTTGATGCTCTAGGTTGGATTGAGCAGCATATCCTTCCTCAGACCTTTATTTCTACTGATGATGCGTCTATGGAGCATCATTTTCAGTATATGGCGCGGAGCTGTGTCCGGATGGCCAGTCTTCATGCCGCTATTGCCCGAGAGTTCAAGAAGTCCCCTATTGGTGCGACCAGCTCCCGACTTGAGAAGGCTCAGTCCGAGCTTGATAAGATTAGTCAACTGAAGGCTGCCAGGATTACTGAGCTGGAGGCCTCTTTGGAGAAAGAGAAAGCTAGGGCTACTGCGGCTGTGGCGTCAGCGAAGACGTCTGGGGAGATGGCGAAAACGGCTACCGAGAGTTATACTCGGCTATATGCCGAGCTTGTGGAGACAAAGGAGGAGCTGCAATCTGCGCAGGATAAATTTTATGAGCTGGAAGGTCACGTGGCCAAGGGCATGGATGCCATGTTTGGAAATCTGAAGGCTCAGGTCCGGGTTCTTGCTCCCGACCTAGATCTGAGCTTGTTCAGTACGGATAACGTCGTTGTGGAGGGAAAGATTGTTCCTGCTCCAAACGAGGATGAGGTTCCGGCGTCCGACCTCGAAGTTCCTGTTGAGAACCCGACTTCCTCTTTGGCCGGGGATGGATCTGGCGTGGGGGTTTCAAACCCGGGTGACGTTGCTGTCGATGCAGTCCCGATTTCTATGTTTGCCCCGCAGCCTTCTGTTGATGTGGAGTCCGGAAAGGACCTTGACCCTCTGTAATTTTTGGTGTTTTGCCCGACCTGTGGGCTCTTTTGTTTTTGGATGGTTACTGTGAACGCTTTTGGACACCTTTTTGCTTTTTAGCTACTTGTAGTAACTTTTTAGCTTTATTTATGTGGTGTTCGCGTTTTGACTTTTTGTCCCGCTTTTATGCTTTTTAGTTGTTTTTTGAATAACAACTTTTTTAGCTAGCGTTTTGAGACTTCCTTTGGTTTCGTTCTTGCGCTTGTACTTTTTAGTTGCTTTTGTAAAGCAACTTTTAGCCAGCGTTTTGACCTTTTGTTTCCGCTTTTGTGCTTTTTAGTTGTTTTTGGGTAACAACTTTTTAGCCAGCGTTTTCCTTCGATTTCGTTCTTTCGCTTTTGTGCTTTTTAGTTGTTTTCGGGTAACAACTTTTTAGCCAGCGTTTTGACCTTTTGTTTTCGCTTTTGTGCTTTTTAGTTGTTTTTGGATAACAACTTTTTAGCCAGCGTTTTCCTTCGATTTCGTTCTTTCGCTTTGTACTTTTTAGTTGCTTTTGTAAAGCAACTTTTTAGTAAGCGTTTTTCGAAATCTTGGTTCTTCTCGGGCGTCGGGTGCTCGAGTACCTCCTTTTTGTTAGGTCCGACTTTGTCGTTGGTCGGTTCTTTTGAGTTATTTCTGTAATCTCTTTGGCTTTTCGAGCCATTTCAGAGTTACTTTATAACTTTCCCTTTGTTGGGTCCGACTTCGTCGTTTGGTCGGCCTTTTTAAGTTATTTTTGTAACCTCTTTTTTATTTGGCCTTTTGAGCCATTTCAGAGTTACTTTATAACTTCTCACATTAATTTGAACCTCGTCGCTTTATCTTTGCCGACCTTGTATGGTCTCTTGGCAAATGATTTTTTGCGTTTTGCCGAGCATAAATTAATGCGCCTTGGTGGGGTACTTTCTAGGATTTGCTTCATCATGAGGAAGAGAAAATAGAGAAATTTGATTAGTATTAAAAAAGAAAGAATATTTACAAAGTGTTTACCCTTTAGGTCGGGTATCCTACTTAACCGGGTGTCTCATTAAAAAACCCTTGTAGGGAAAAAGAGTACACCTCGGGTTAAGTTTTTTCTAGCTGTAGTACTGTCTTAGATTACAGGCGTGCCAGGCCCTGGGCAGTTCATTGCCTTCTAGGTCGGATATTTTGTAGTAGCCTGTCCCTAAGACGTCTGTTACCTTGTAGGGCCCTTTCCAATTTGCGGCTAGCTTTCCTTCTCCCGACTTTTGTGTTCCGATGTCATTTCGGATTAGGATCAGGTCGTGAATGGAGAAACTTCGCTTTATTACCTTTTGATTGTATCTGAGGGCCGTTCGCCGTTTTAAGGCTTCCTCGCGGATTCGGGCTCTTTCTCGGACCTCGGGGAGGAGGTCGAGTTCTTCCCTTTGTGCCCGAGGGTTGCCTCCTTCGTTGTAGAAGATGACTCTGGGCGACCCTTCATCTATTTCGATAGGAATCATTGCCTCCATCCCGTAAGCTAGTCGGAATGGGGATTCTCCCGTTGTGGAGTGCGGGGTTGTCCGATATGCCCATAGTACCTGGGGGAGTTCTTCGGCCCATGCCCCTTTGGCCTCTTGGAGTCTTCTTTTTAACCCGGCCAAGATGACTTTATTTGCAGCCTCTGCTTGTCCATTGGCTTGTGGGTGCTCGACCGATGTGAATTGCTGTTTGATTTTTAGTTCGGCCACCAAGTTCTGAAAACTTGTGTCCGTGAACTGTGTTCCATTGTCTGTTGTGATGGAGTAGGGGACTCCGAACCTCGTGACAATGTTTTTGTATAGGAATTTACGGCTTTTCTAAGCCGTAATAGTGGCTAAGGGTTCAGCTTCGATCCACTTTGTGAAGTAGTCGACCCCTATAATGAGGTATTTGACTTGCCCCGGCCCTTGTGGAAACGGGCCGAGTAGGTCGAGTCCCCATTTTGCGAAGGGCCATGGCGCAGTGATGCTGATAAGGTCTTCGGGCGGTGCCTTGTGAAAATTGGCGTGTTTTTGGCAGGGGGGCATATTTTCACAAACTCCGCTGCGTCTCTTTGCAAGGTCGGCCAGTAGAACCCGGCTCTGACTACTTTTTTGGATAGTGCCCGAGCTCCGAGATGGTTCCCACACATGCCTTCGTGGACTTCTTCGAGGACGCTCTTTGTTTCCGAGGTCGGAACGCACCTAAGGAGGGGGTTTGAGAATCCTCTTCTGTATAATACGTCGTGGATTAATGTATAATTCTGGGCGTCCTTTGTAAGCCTTTTAGCTTCTTTTCTTTCGGCGGGGAGAGTTCCCGACTTCAGGTAGTTGAGTATGGGGGTCATCCATCCTTGTTGCTGGTCGGATATATTTAGTATTTCTTCCTCTCTTAACACGGAGGGAGATTGTAAGGTTTCTTGGAGGAGACTTCTGTTGTTGCCTCTGGGCTTGGTGCTAGCAAGTTTTGAGAGGGCATCAGCCCGGGCATTTTGCTCCCGAGGTATGTGCTGGATTTGTATTTCTGAAAAGTGGCGTAATTGTGCCTGTGTTTGATCCAGGTATTTTTTCATAGTTGGGTCTTTGGCCTGGTAGCTTCCATTTACTTGAGATGCGACGACCTGGGAGTCGCTGAAGATCGTGATTCTCTGGGTTCCGACCTCTTCGGCTAGCTTTAGACCTGCTAGTAAGGCCTCGTATTCGGCTTGGTTGTTCGAGGCCTGGAACTCGAATTTTAGGGATAGTTCTATCCGTGTTCCTTGGTCGCTTTCGAGTATAACCCCGGCTCCGCTTCCTGTTTTGTTTGAGGACCCGTCGACATACAGATTCCACGAGAGTGGGGTTCCAGGGGTCTCAGTATATTCTGCGATGAAGTCGGCTAGGTACTGAGATTTTATGGCAGTCCGGGCTTCATAGTGGAGGTCGAACTCGGACAGTTCCACCGCCCATTGTAGTATTCGTCCTGCCAGGTCTGTTTTTTGCAGGATGTGTCTCATGGGTTGGTTTGTCCGGACTTTGATGGTGTGGGCTTGAAAGTAGGGACGGAGCCTCCGAGCTGTGAATATTAGGGCGTAGGCGAATTTTTCTATTTTCTGATAGTTTAATTCGGCCCCTTGCAGTGCCTTGCTCACAAAGTATACGGGGTGTTGTCCTTGGTTATTTTCCCGTATTAATGCTGAAGCGACTGCCCGATGTCCGACCGAGAGGTATAATACGAGCTCTTCCCCTTTTAAAGGTCGGGTTAGGATTGGTGGCTGCCCGAGGAATTCCTTGAATTCTTGAAAGGCTTTTTCGCACTCCGGGGTCCATGAGAAGGGTTTCCCTTTCTTTAGGAGTGAGTAGAGAGGTAGTGATTTTATCGCTGATCCTGCCAAAAATCTTGATAGGGCGGCCAGCCTTCCATTCAGCTGTTGTACTTCTTTGACACAGGTCGGGCTTTTCATATTGAGTATCGCTTGGCATTTGTCTGGGTTTGCTTCGATGCCCCTTTGAGTCAACATGAAACCTAAGAATTTTCCGGCTTCTGCGGCGAAGGTGCACTTTGTCGGGTTGAGTCTCATGTTGTGTTTTCTGAGGGTGCCGAAGACACTGGTAAGGTCGGTCAGCAAGTTTCCGTCTTCTTGTGTCTTTACCAGCATGTCGTCGACGTACACCTCTAGTTGTAGTCCGATGTGCTCTGAGAACACTTTGTTCATTAGCCTCTGGTAGGTTGCCCCTGCGTTCTTCAGCCCGAAGGGCATTACTACGTAGCAGTAGTTTGCCCTTGGGGTTATGAACGAGGTCTTTTCTTGGTCGGGTCCGTACATCGGGATTTGATTGTATCCCGAGTATGCGTCCATGAAGGAGAGATATCTATAGCCTGAGGCTGCGTCTACTAAGGCGTCGATGTTTGGTAGTGGATATGGGTCCTTGGGGCAGGCTTTATTGAGATCCGTGTAATCGACGCACATCCCCCATTTTCCGTTGGGCTTTTTTACCAGGACCACGTTTGCGAGCCATAGGGGGTATTTTACTTCTCGAATGAACCCTGCATCTAGTAATGCTTGTACTTGTTCTTCTATTGCTTGCACGCGCTCAGGCCCGAGTTTCCGGCGTCTTTGTTGGACAGGTCTGGACCCCGGGTATACTGATAGCTTATGGCACATCAGGTCGGGGCTTATGCCTGGCATGTCGGAGGCTTTCCAGGCGAAGAGGTCGGAATTCTCCCTTAAGAGGGTTATGAGTTCCTCCTTTAGGCCTGTTTCAAGGTTTGCTCCTATGTTTGTTATTTTTTCAGGTGTGTTCCCGATTTGGATCTTTTCGGTTTCTCCCTCTGGTTGTGGCCGAAGATCTTCTCGGGCTTGAACTCGCCCGAGTTCTATTGTGTTGACCTCTTTCCCTTTTAGGCTCAGACTTTCGTTGTAGCATCGCCGTGCTAGTTTTTGGTCGCCTTTTAGGGTAGCGATTCCCTTTGCGGTAGGGAACTTCATACAGAGGTGTGGGGTCGAGACTATAGCTGCCAACCTGTTTAGGGTTGGTCGTCCAATGAGGGCATTGTATGCTGAAGTGACGTCGACTACAATGTAGTCGATGTTTAATGTTTTGGTTTGTTCGCCTCTTCCAAAGGTAGTATGTAGCGAGATGTATCCTAAGGGATGGATCGGGGTGTCCCCTAGTCCAAATAAGTCGGTGGGATAGGCCTTTAGCTCTTTTTCTTCAAGCCCGAGTTTGTCGAAGGCTGTTTTGAACAGGATATCTGCTGAGCTTCCCTGGTCAACCAGGGTTCGATGTAGGTTGGCGTTTGCTAGGATGATGGTGATTACCATTGGATCGTCGTGCCCGGGTATTACCCCTTGAGCATCTTCTCGGGTAAACGAGATAGTGGGTAATTCGGGCAGGGGGCTGTCTTCTCGGACATGATAGACGTCTTTGAGGTGTCTTTTTCGTGAGGATCTGGATGTTCTTCCGCCTGCAAAACCTCCATTTATCATGTGAACGTGCCTTTCAGGGGTTCGCGGGGTTTGCTCAGCCCGATCTTCGTTATCTCCCCTCCTTCTCTTTTTGGTCTCTTATCCCTTCTCTGCTATGTATCTGTCGAGTTTTCCTTCTCTGGCTAGCTTTTCTATGACATTTTTTAGGTCGTGGCAGTCGTTAGTAGAATGACCGTAGAGTTTGTGGTATTCACAGTATTCGGACCGATCTCTCCCTGCTCTCTTGTGTTTTAGAGGTCGGGGCGGTGGGATTTTTTCGATGTGGCATACTTCTATGTAGACGTCTACCAGGGAAACTCGGAGGGGAGTGTAGCTATGATACTTCCGTGGCTTGTCCGAGTTGGATTCTTCTTTCTTCTTCTGTTCCCGATCTCGATCTCGGAACGGGTAGGTTGATTCCTTCCTAGAAGAGTCTCTTAGCTGGGAGGTTTCCTCCATGTTGATATATTTTTCTGCCCGTTCCTGCACCTCGTATAGGGAGGTCGGGTATCGTTTGGATAGGGATTGGCTAAACGGTCCCTCTTTTAGGCCGTTTGCTAGTCCCATGATGGCTGCTTCAGTGGGCAAGTGTTGTATGTCCAGGCAGGCTTTGTTGAATCGCTCCATGTACTCTCGGAGAGTTTCTTGGTTACCTTGTTTGATCCCGAGTAGACTGGGGGCATGTTTTGCCTTGTCCTTTTGAATGGAGAATCTTGTTAGGAATTTTTTGGTTAGGTCTTCGAAGCTGGTGATTGATCTAGGTGGCAGGTTGTCGAACCACTTCATGGCTGATTTGGTGAGAGTGGTGGGGAAGGCTTTGCACCGAATCGCGTCGGAGGCGTCGACTA
Organism: Arachis hypogaea; assembly: GCF_003086295.3. NCBI lineage: Eukaryota > Viridiplantae > Streptophyta > Magnoliopsida > Fabales > Fabaceae > Arachis > Arachis hypogaea. The sequence continues at coordinate 28,464,786 of NC_092037.1, forward strand.
GGTACATTCTGCTTCTGAAGTTGCTGAGGTGGTGACTTGGGTCGGTGGTGCCGTCGTAGAGGTCCATATCGGGTGGTTTAAAGTTTCGCGGTACCTTTTCCTTCATGATCTCTTGCGTGAAGGGATCATGGTTGCCTTCAGGGGTGGGGCCGTGGTCTGACCGATCCTTCAGGTTGGCCTCTATTTCCCGCAGTTTTTCTTCTAATTCTCTGCGCTTGCGAGCTTCCCTTCTCAGATCTTGTTCAGTTTCTTTTTGCTTCTTTATGTCCTCTTCGAGTTGTTTTAGCCGGTTTTGTTGTGCCCGGACTGCTTCTAGAATTTCCGAGCTCTTTTCTTTTTCGGGATTTCGTGGATCTTTGTTTGGGAGTGACGTCTTTGGGCGATTCTGTTTGTTTCCTCCTGGAGTGCGTGGTGATAGAGGGTTGTCCGGTCGTTCTCCGGTGTCAACTTCCTCCTCTTGTTCTGATGCCGCGCGGTCATTGTTGGAGGGGTCGTCCGCCATGGTAGAGGGATGACTTCCAGGTCCCCGGCAACGGCGCCAATGTTCCGAGGGTTACCTGAAACGTGTAGCTCGGTCGTCTGGCAAGACCCGAGGTGAGGGTGCTGTGACCCGAGCTTGATGTGCCGAGCGGCTGGTGGTTGTACCTGCAATGACACTTCGATGCTTAAGTTAGCATGGGTCCAAGCAGATATCGAGTAGAATTAGAGTATGAGTTATACCTGGGTGCTCCAGTGTATTTATAGTAGTTGGCTGTGATCTTCCCTGGATAAGATATTCTTATCTTATCTTATCTTTTGGGAGTTTTATCCCTATCTTTGCGGAACCGCCTTTCCTAGGCCTTTTCGGCCTTTAGGTTTTTGGGCTTCGTTCCTTTTGATGGGCCTTCTTAGCTTATTTGTCCGAGGTCCGACCTCAGGCGTGGGCCTTGGGACGAGGTCGGACCTTCTATGAACTTCCCGAGTTTGGGGAGCTCGGTCTCTGTATGAACAGATTTGATTTTGAAAAGATTTGATTTTTGAAATTTGAAATTAAGATAAGATAAGATAAGATAATAATTTGAAATTAAAATCTGAATTTTTATTTAAAATTTTCAAAAATTTAATTAAAATAAAGATAGAAAAAGATATTTTTTATTTTTGAATTTAATGAAGAAAGATAAAAACAACAAAATGACACCAAACTTAAAATTTTTACATCTAGGACGCTAAGTTTTCAAAAATTTGAAGACATACACCAAAAAGACACCAAACTTAAAATTTTTAAGATCAAAACAAAAATAAAAATAAGAACACTTTGAAGATCTAGAAGAACACCAAGAACAAAACTCAAAGAATTCAAAGAAAACAAGAACATGCAAAAGATACCAACCTTAAAAATTTTGAAAACCAAGAACACAATTTTCGAAAATTTAAAGAAAAAACACAAGAAGACACCAAACTTGAAGATTGACACAAGATTAAACAAAAGAAACTCTTCTTGAAAATTTTTTCAAAGAAAGACTCAAAGAATTCGAAAATTTCAACAAGAACAAAAACAAAAGACTCAAACCAAAAACAAAAATTAAACAAAGAAAAGAAATTTTTTTTTTGAAAAATTTTTAGATGTTTTTCGGAAAAAAAAGAAGAAAATAAAAAAACTCAAACAAAATTAAAGACAATACCTAATCTAAAGAACAAGATAATCCGTCAGTTGTTCAAACTCGAACAATCCCCGGCAACGGCGCCAAAAATTTGTTGCACGAATCTCCACACTTCATACAACTGAACCAGCAAGTGCACTGGGTCGTCCAAGTAATACCTGAGCAAGTCAGGGTCGATCCCACGAGGATTGTGGTTTGAAGCAAGATATGGTTATCTTGCAAGTCTTAGTCATGTGGATAGAAGAGTTGTTGGATTTTTGAGATCTGAACTAGGTTGACCTGTTTACAATGATAAGAAGATGGTTAAGTCTTAGTCAAGTGCACTGGGTCGTCCAAGTAATACCTGAGCAAGTCAGGGTCGATCCCACGAGGATTGTGGTTTGAAGCAAGCTATGGTTATCTTACAAGTCTTAGTCATGTGGATAGAAGAGTTGTTGGATTTTTGAGATCTAAACTAGGTTGACCTGTTTACAATGATAAGAAGATGGTTAAGTCTTAGTCAAGTGCTCTGGGTCGTCCAAGTAATACCTGAGCAAGTCAGGGTCGATCCCACGAGGATTGTGGTTTGAAGCAAGCTATGGTTATCTTGCAAGTCTTAGTCATATGGATAGAATAGTTGTTGGATTTTTGAGATCTAAACTAGGTTGACCTGTTTACAATGATAAGAAGATGGTTAAGGCTTGGAGATACTTTGTCCTTCTGGATTAACTCTGATCTTACTATCTTCTTCAATTATGAATGATTTCTTCTATGGTAGGTTATATGTGATTGATGCTGGTTTGAGCAGCCGCCAATACTCCTCCAGATCTGAACCCCAGTGTTAGTGTGGATCCAGTCTCTTTGAAGGTGAAGCTCCTACAGTTCATTCTCCTTGGTGATCCTACTCAAAATGCCACAGGCAAGGTCGAATCTTCCGAATCAGGGAATGCTGTGCCTTTAGTTCTAGCCTCTACCACATAGACTCTAATCTCCCCGTACTTCAGATGAACTGGTGTCTCAAGAAGTCCCCAACAAAATCATGGATTAGCCGTCTAAGAGATGTATAATCAAGCTGGTGGTTCATCATTGTCCGATGAAAGACTCACTCTGAACCCATGTAGAATGCGATAACCTTATGCCAGTTCAATGCATTCATATTGATGAAGAACAAATATACATCTTTGAATAGAGAATCAAACACAAATTGAGAAAGAACAATAGTACTTTTATAAATCCATAAAACTCAGCAGGACTCCTCCCCTCAACCTAGAAGGGTTAGAAACTCATACTGATAGAAAATATAATGTGAAAAATGAAAATATGCTGGAAGATTTCGAAGATCCTCAACAAAGAGTGATCTTCTACTTTAAATACTAAATTAATGACTAGTAAGGGTAAAACAGTCTTTTCAGTGCTAAAATCCACTTCCGGGACCCACTTGGTGAGTATTTGAGCTGAGCTTTGATGAGATCCACATGCTAGGAGGCCTCTAGGGCATTAAACACTGGCTAAGGGGTCCTCTTTGGGCATTTGGATGCTGGTCTCTTCTCCTTGGGCGTTGGACGCTAGATTAGGGTAGGAGGCTGGTGTTGGATGCCAGTTTTGGGCCTTTTATTATGAAGCAAAGTATAAACTATTATATATTTCTAAAAAGATCTGGAAGTCAGCTTTCCATAGCCATTGAGAAATCTCCATTTGAACTTCTATAGCTCTATAAAAGCTCTTTCGAGTGCAAGGAGGTCAGATCTGAACAGCATGTGTAGTGCTTTCTCTGTCTCTGAATCAGACTTTTGCTCCAGCTCCTCAATTTCAGCCAGAAAATACCTGACATTGCATAAAAACACACAAACTCAAAGTAGAATCCAAAAATGTGAATTTTACACTAAAACCTATAAAAATTTAATGAAAAATAAACAAAACATGCTAAAAACTATATGAAAATGATGTCAAAAAGCGTATAAAAGTTCCGCTCATCAAAATACTTACAGGAATAAAAGGAACGGCGCAGCAACTACAACAATATCTACGTGACACGCAACGTCAAAACTCAAACCTATGTTACCAAACCTCAAAGTCTTTAACCAAACATAACCAAACACTAACGCAGGGTTTTCGAAATGTAAATACTTATTGAAATGACAAAACGAAGCAGCGGCGGTCTCTAAACTGGTTCGGATGTATCCCCGACAGCCACCTCAAGCAGCAGCGGCTACTGGGCTCTGGCAACGGCAATTGAAATTAACATGCAACGACAATAAAGCTTCCAGAATCCCAAAAGAAATGAAGGCCGAACCCAAAACCCTTACCAGAAGTGCATTCTCCGGCAGCAGAGGCAACTTCGTCCCCTCTCACTCACAATCAGCCTCGATATAGATGGAAGCTGGCAGCGATGGCGGCGGTTCCGACGAAGGCGATGCCAACGACATGAAGAGCGACAAGGTGCAGTGGTTGGACCTCAGCTCATCCTTAGATCCTTCTCTCTCTCCTTCGCGCATCCTTCTCCTGTGACAGAACAGTGGCAGCAATAGTGTGGAGCACGACGCAGCGGTGGTGACGAGGCGTGGTGCAGGGGCGGTGCATCTCTGCTCCCTCAACCCTGTGCTCTTTCTCTCGGATCTACCTCTTGGCTGCACAGCGGCAGTGACGATGGCGGTGATGCCTACCAGTGCCATCTCCCTCTCTTCCTCGGTTCCCTCCTGCGATGGTGGTGCGGCACGACGGCGAGCTTTGTGGCAGTGAGACGCGACCCAGGGCAGCTCTCCTTCCTCCTTTTCACCCTCGGTCCCCCCATCTCTCTTTCATTTTCTTTCCTTTATTTTTCTATTGTTGCTGCAGTTGTGTTAGTGTGTACTAGGAAAAGGATGCTGGTGGGTGGGTGAGTGGCAGTGGCTAAGTTAGGGTTTTTTATGTTTGATTTTAGGATTAGAGTTTAATTTGGGGCAAATGTGAAATTATAAATTTTTTAGTAAATTAGGATTTTGTTGAATTTTAATAAAATTAAGATATTATATTAAATTAAATTCTAAATTAATTCCTTAAAATTATTTTTAAAAAATATATTATTTAATTATTAATTTGTTGGTTGGCTTTTAATTAAGTATTCTAATTTAAAATATAAGACAATATAATTAATTTTCTTTGTTTATATGAATTAAAGTATTGAATTCCAAAATCTTAATTATTTAAACTAAATCATATAAAATTCTTATTATTTGACATTTGTTAAACTTTATAATCTAAATATAGAAAATAATTTGATAATTATAAAATTAGATAAAACCTTAAAGTATTTTAAACTCAATTAATCAAAATTTTTTTAATCATCTTTAATAAAATAATTCCTAAGACTAAAGTACTTAATGAATAAATAAATTGAAATTAACTCTTAATAAGATTTTTCCGAAATTTCTGGATATTATACACATTGCCGCAAACGGTGCGGCAAACAGAGCATCGAAGAGGAAGTTGTGATGATTTGAGTGTTTCGATGTTAGGATTTCACTTCTTCCACACCTCTCTTCTCTCATTTTAGCTCCACGCACCAAATGAAGTGTGTGTTGTGCTGAATGACCATAACTAATGGCTTATATATGTTAGACTTGAGCACAACTTGGATCCAGTTCACATATATGGCCCATTTGGCCCAATTTTGGGATAAAACCTTTAAGATTAGCGTTTTAATGTGTATTTTAATTATTTTTACCATCTGAATTATAATTTTAACTTTTTAACCTTCCTCACTCATAATTTATTTTCTCAACTGTAGTACTGGATAGAACTCAGTCCGTACTGTCGGTCAAATTTTCCAGTGTGCATTTTCTCGCAGAAAACTATAATTTTCGACTCGAAAAAATCTACTGAGTCCAAATATCCTATTTTAATTGTCAAATTTTAATTGTTCGATTTTCAACTATTTTTGCCTACATTTTAATTTATTACTTAATTAATTACGGTCTAACCGAATTTTACATTCTACCCACCTTATTTAAAATTTTGTCTTCAAAATTTAGTTATCTGTAATTAATTGTGGATAATCCTTCCTCATATCGGTTTCTAACTCCCAAGTATGCTCTTTAATTCCTGATCGACTCCAAGCTACCTTAACGAAGTGAACTTCTTTTTCACTAAGCTTTTTAACACTCACATCATCAATACGTATTGGGGTAACTTGAAAAGCCAAATTCTCTCTCAAATGAATTGATTCGGGCTCCAATACATGAGACACATCTGGAGTATATTTTCATAATTATGCAACATTGAACACGTCATGCAAGTTCGAAAGATTTGGGGGTAAAGCCACTTGATACGCCACGGACTCAATCTTCTTCAAGATTTCAAATGGACCAGTATATCGAGGATTTAACTTCTTTATTTTAATTGCTTGTCCAGTGCCCGTCGTGGGAGTAACTTTCAAGAACACATGCTCACCTTCTTCAAACTCTAATGCTTTTCTCCACCGATCCGCATAATTATTTTGACGACTTTGTACAGTGAGAATTCTAGTTCTAATCTTTTTTATTTTCTCCATCGTCTCAGCTACAAATTTAGGATCTAAAACACTTAATTCTCCAAGTTCATACCAAAACAACAATAATTGGCACTTCTGTCCATACAACGCTTTATAAGGAACCACCCTATGCTCACATGGTAACTATTGTTATAGGCAAACTCCACTAATGGCATATACCAATCCCAACTTCCAGGTTGATGCAACACACATGCTCTCAACATATTTTCTAAGGTCTGAATTGTTCTCTCTGATTGTCCGTTCATTTGTGGATGATAAGAGGTACTTGGTGCACGAAATTGCAATCACACTTTTGCAACCCCGCACAACTAACCAGCAAGTGCACTGGGTCGTCCAAGTAATACCTTACGTGAGTAAGGGTCGATCCCACGGAGATTGTCGGCTTGAAGCAAGCTATGGTTATCTTGTAAATCTTAGTCAGGATATCAATAATTATCAGGGTTGATTGTGAAAAGTAAAAGAACATGAAATAAGTACTTGTTTTTGCAGTAATGAAGAACAGGTTGAGGTTTTGGAGATGCTACATCTTCTGAATCTCTGCTTTCCTACTGTCTTCTTCTTCAAGCACGCAAGGCTCCTTCCATGGCAAGCTGTATGTAGGGTTTCACCGTTGTCAATGGCTACCTCCCATCCTCTCAGTGAAAATGTTCAACGCACCCTGTCACGGCACGGCTATTCATCTGTCGGTTCTCAATCAGGTTGGAATAGAATCCAGTGATTCTTTTGCGTCTGTCACTAACGCCCAGCCTTCAGGAGTTTGAAGCTCGTCACAGTCATTCAATCATTGAATCCTACTCAGAATACCACAGACAAGGTTTAGACCTTCCGGATTCTCTTGAATGCCGCCATCAGTTCTAGCTTATACCACGAAGATTCCGGTTAAAGAACCCAAGAGATATCTACTCAATCTAAGGTAGAACGGAGGTGGTTGTCAGGCACACGTTCATAGTTGAGAATGATGATGAGTGTCACGGATCATCACATTCATCCGGTTTAAGAACAAGTGATATCTTAGAATGGAAGCAAGCATGATTGAATGAAAAACAGTAGTAATTGCATTAATCCATCAAGACACAGCAGAGCTCCTCACCCCCAACCATGGGGTTTAGAGACTCATGCCGTAGAAGGTACACAAAGAAACGTGTAAAGTGTCATGAGCTACTGATACAATGTCAAAAGATCCTATTAATAGTGAACTAGTAACCTAGGGTATACAGAAATGAGTAAATGACGTAAAAATCCACTTCTGGGTCCACTTAGTGTGTGCTTGGGCTGAGCATTGAAGCTTTCATGTGTAGAGGCTTTTTCTGGAGTTAAACGCCAGCTTTTATGCCAGTTTGGGCGTTTAACTCCAATTTTTATGCCAGTTCCAGCGTTAAACGCTGGGAATTCTGAAGCTGATTTGCAACGCCGGTTTGGGCCATCAAATCTCGGGCAAAGTATGGACTATTATACATTGCTGGAAAGCCCAGGATGTCTACTTTCCAACGCCGTTGAGAGCGCGCCAATGGTGATTCTGTAGCTCCGGAAAATCCACTTCGAGTGCAGGGAGGTCAGAATCCAACAGCATCTGCAGTCCTTTTTAGCCTCTGAATCAGATTTTTGCTCAGGACCCTCAATTTCAGCCAGAAAATACCTGAAATCACAGAAAAACACACAAACTCATAGTAAAGTCAAGAAAAGTGAATTTTAACTAAAAACTACTAAAAGTATACTGAAACCTAATTAAAATATACTAAAAATATACTAAAAACAATGCCAAAAAGCGTATAAATTATCCGCTCATCACAACACCAAACTTAAATTATTGCTTGTCCCCAAGAAACTGAAAATCAAAGTAGGATCAAAAGAAGAGAATATACTATAGACTCCAAAATATCAAGGAAACTCAGCTCCAATTAGATGAGCGGGACTAGTAGCTTTTTGCTTCTGAACAGTTTTGGCGTCTCACTTTATCCTTTGAAGTTCAGAATGATTGGCATCTATAGGAACTCAGAACTCAGATAGTGTTATTAATTCTCCTAGTTAAGTATAATGATTCTTGAACATAGCTATGTCATGAGTCTTGGCTGTGGCCCAAAGCACTCTGTCATCCAGTATTACCACCGGATACATACATGCCACAGACACATACTTGGGTGAACCTTTTCAGATTATGACCCAGCTTTGCTAGAGTCCCCAATTAGGGGTGTCCAGGGTTCTTAAGCACACTCTTTTTGCCTTGGATCACAACTTTATTTCTTTCTTTTTCTTCTCTCCTTTTTTTCTTTTTTTTTTTCGTTTTTTTTGAATCACTGCTTTTTCTTGCTTCAATAATCAATTTGATGATTTTTCAGATCCTCAATAACAGTTCTCTTTTTCCTCATTCTTTCAAGAGCCAACAATTTTAACATTCTCAAAACAACAAATTCAAAAGACATATGCACTGTTCAAGCATTCATTCGGAAAACAAAAGGTATTGTCACCACATCAAACTAATTCAACTAGTTTCAAGGATAAATTCGAAATCCTGTACTTCTTGTTCTTTTGTGATTAAAGCATTTTTCATTTAAGAGAGGTGATGGATTCATAGGACATTCATAGCTTTAAGACATGAATTTTAAATTTTATTAATTATGAATTAAGAACAAGACTCAAAAATAGATATAAGATGAGACAAAAAAAATAGAAAACAAAAATTTAAATAGGCTCCTAATGATAGAGGTTTTCACAGAGTTAGGACTCAACAACCTTGATTTTGAGAAGTGGATGCTCCCTCAAATTGAGGGGAGAATTTTTGGCGTTTCAGTTCTTGAAGTTCACGCCCTTGCTTCTCTTGTTCCTTCAGCAATTTGCAGAGCATGCAGTTCTGATTCTGCTGTTCTTCCTTAAGTTGCTCCATAGTTTCTTGCAACTTGGTGATAGATGCTTCTAGGCTGGCCCAGTAGCCAATTTCAGGAAATTCAGGGAGGAACTCCTGCACCCTCCTTTTGATAGAGTTGTCTTGCATTTTTCCTTCCATTGACTTCTTGGTGATTGGATGTTCAATGGGTATGAATTCATCTACTCCCATCTTTACCCCAGCCTCTTTACAGAGCAAGGAGATCAAGCTTGGGTAAGCCAGTTTGGCTTCAGTGGAATTCTTATTTGCAATTGTGTAGATCTCACAAGCAATCAGATGATGAACCTCCACTTCTTTTCCAAGCATAATGCAATGAATCATCACTGCTCTCTTGATAGTGACCTCAGAACGGTTGCTAGTGGGCAATATGGAACGCCCAATAAAGTCTAGCCAACCTCTTGCAATTGGTTTGAGCTCTCCCCTCTTGAGTTGGTTTGGGCACCCTTTGAATTGGTTATCCACTTAGTTCCAGGGAGGCATATGTCCTCTAGAACTTGATCCAACCCTTTATCTGCTCTCACCATTCTCCTATTAAAGGATTCAGGATCATCTTGCAGTTGAGGCAATTTGAAGATTTCTGTTATTTTGTCCAGATGGAAGTAGATAACTTTCCCTCTGACCATGGTTCTGTAAGTATGGAAAGCAGTTCCAGTCATTCTCTGCTTATCTGTCAGCCATAGATTTGAGTAGAATTCCTGAACCATATTTCTTCCAACCTTTATCTCAGGATTGGTTAGAACTTCCCATCCTCTGTTTCGAATTTGCTCTTGGATCCCCGGATATTCATCTTCTTTCAGATCAAATTTAACTTCCGGGATCACTGACCTCAGACCCATTATTTTGTGATAATGGTCTTCATGTTCTTTGGTTAAGAACTTCTCTTGATTCCAAAGATTCTTTGGGTTATTCTCTTTCTTTCCTCTTAAATTGGTTTGTTTTCCCTTAGGATCCATGATCTTGATGAATCTTGGCTTAGTGATCACGGAAAAGCGCACCAAACCTAGAGGTTTTCTTGTCCTCAAGCAAAAGAAAGGAAAGAAGAGAGAGAGGAGAAGAGCAAATTCGAATGGTGTGGGGGAATGAGGAGGCCGAACATGTTTTTATAAAGGGGGGGAGGAGATTTGAGAAGATATGGAGGGAATTTGAGAGAAGGGTGAGTTTTTGAACAAGATTTTGGGATTGATTTGAGAGAGATTTGAAGAATGATTTTGATTTTTGAAGATTTGAAGGTGAATGATGAAAGGTTGAAATGTGTTTATGTAGAAAAGTATAGGTCAAAAAAGGAAAGTTTGAAAAAATTTGATCGGAGAGTAAAATCTCGGTCCCCCACCTTTCTGGCGTTAAACGCCCAGAATGGCATCCATTCTGGCGTTTAACGCCCATTTGCTAGCCATTGTGGGCGTTTAACGCCCAGCCAGGTGCCCTGGCTGGCGTTAAACGCCAGAATCCCCATTGTCACTGGGCGTTTTGCTAAATGCCCAGGATGCTGCACACCTGGCGTTAAACGCCCAGAATGGTGCCCATTCTGGCGTTTAACGCCCAAAGTACCCCTTACTGGCATTTTTTCGCCAGTAAGCTCTTTTTCTCTGCTTTTTGCACTGAATCCTTCTGTAACTCTATGAATTCCTTCATTTTTGATACTTGCCCCTGTAGAAACAAAACATATAACCTGCTAATGACTGGGTTGCCTCCCAGCAAGTGCTTCTTTACTGTCTTTAGCTGGACCTTCACTGGGAATCACTCAAGTCTCAGTTTTGAGCATTCTTGCTCAAAATTGCTTTCAAGATAATGCTTGATCCTCTGTCCATTAACAATGAACTTTTTGTCAGACTCAGCATCCTGGAGCTCAACATATCCATATGGTGATACTCCTGTAATCACATACGGACCCCGCCACCGGGATTTAAGCTTTCCTGGGAACAATTTGAGCCTAGAGTTGAAGAGCAGAACTTTTTGTCCTGGCTCAAAGACTCTGGATGACAATTTCTTGTCATGCCACTTCTTTGCCTTTTCCTTATAAATTTTTGCATTTTCAAAGGCATTGAGTCTGAACTCCTCTAGCTCATTTAGCTGGAGCAATCTTTTTTCACCAGCTAACTGAGCGTCCATGTTTAGGAACCTAGTTGCCCAGTAGGCTTTATGTTCCAGTTCCACGGGCAGATGACAGGCCTTCCCATACACCAGTTGGTATGGAGAGGTTCCTATAGGAGTCTTGAATGCTGTTCTGTATGCCCACAGAGCATCATCCAAACTCTTTGCCCAATCCTTTCTTTGGGCTATCACAGTCCATTCTAGGATTTTTTTTAGCTCTCTGTTAGAGACTTCAGCTTGCCCATTTGTCTGTGGATGATACGGAGTTGCCACTTTGTGGCTAATTCCATATCTAACCATAGCAGAGTATAGCTGTTTATTACAGAAATGAGTGCCCCCGTCACTTATTAGTACTCTGGGAACACCAAACCTGCTGAAGATGTGTTTCTGGAGGAATTTCAGCACGGTCTTGGTATCATTAGTGGGTGTAGCAATTGCTTCTACCCACTTAGATACATAGTCCACGGCCACCAGAATGTAAGTGTTTAAGTATGATGGTGGGAATGGTCCCATGAAGTCAATCCCCCATACATCAAACAATTCAATCTCTAATATCCCTTGTTGAGGCATGGCATATCCGTGAGGCAAGTTACCAGCTCTTTGGCAACTGTCACAGTTACGCACAAACTCTCGGGCATCTCTATAGAGAGTAGGCCAGTAGAAGCCACATCGGAGGACTTTAGTGGCTGTTCGCTCTTTTCCGAAATGTCCTCCATACTGTGATCCATGGCAGTGCCATAGGATCCGTTGTGCTTCTTCTCTGGGTACACATCTGCGGATCATTCCGTCTGCACATCTCTTAAAGAGATATGGTTCATCCCACAGGTAGTACTTGGCATCTGAAATTAATTTCTTTCTTTGCACTCTGCTGTACTCCTGGGGTATGAACCTCACAGCTTTATAGTTTGCAATATCTGCAAACCATGGAGTTTCCTGAATGGCAAAGAGTTGCTCATCTGGGAAAGTCTCAGAGATCTCAGTAGAAGGGAGGGACGCCCCAGCTACTGGTTCTATTCGGGATAGATGATCAGCTACTTGGTTCTCTGTCCCTTTTCTGTCTCTTATTTCTATATCAAACTATTGCAGAAGCAACACCCATCTTATAAGCCTGGGTTTTGAATCCTGCTTTGTGAGTAAGTACTTAAGACCAGCATGGTCAGTGTACACAATCACCTTTGATCCCACTAGATAGGATCTAAACTTGTCAATGGCATAGACCACTGCAAGTAATTCTTTTTCTGTGGTTGTGTAACTCTTCTGTGCATCATTTAGAACACGGATGGCATAATAAATGACGTGCAGAAGCTTGTTATGCCTCTGTCCCAACACTGCACCAATGGCATGGTCACTGGCATCACACATTAGTTCAAATGGCAATGTCCAGTCTGGTGCAGAGATGACTGGTGCTGTGACCAGCTTGGCTTTCAGGGTCTCAAATGCCTGCATGCACTGTGTCAAACACAAATGGTGTGTCAGCAGCTAGCAGATTACTCAGAGGTTTTGCAATTTTCAAAAAATCCTTTATAAACCTTCTGTAGAATCCTGCATGCCCCAGAAAGCTTCTGATTGCCTTAACATTGGCAGGTGGTGGTAATTTTTCAATTACCTCTACCTTTGCCTTATCCACCTCTATTCCCTTGCTTGAAATTTTGTGTCCAAGGACAATTCCTTCAGTCACCATAAAGTGACATTTCTCCCAGTTTAAAACCAGGTTAGTCTCTTGGCACCTTTTCAGGACAAGTGCTAGGTGATTAAGACAGGAGCTGAATGAGTCTCCATATACTGAGAAGTCATCCATGAAGACTTCCAGGAATTTCTCCACAATATCAGAGAAGATGGATAACATGCATCTCTGAAAGGTTGCAGGAGCATTACACAGACCAAAAGGCATCCTCCTGTAGGCAAACACGCCAGAAGGGCAAGTAAATGCTGTTTTCTCTTGGTCCTGAGGATCTACTGCAATTTGGTTGTAACCTGAATAGCCATCCAAAAAGCAGTAATAATCATGACCAGCTAGTCTTTCTAGCATTTGGTCTATGAATGGTAAAGGAAAATGATCCTTTCTGGTGGCTGTATTGAGCCTTCTGTAGTCAATACACATACGCCACCCTGTGACTGTTCTTGTAGCAACCAGTTCATTCTTTTTATTATGAACCACTATCATGCCTCCCTTTTTGGGGACAACTTGGACAGGGCTCACCCAAGGGCTATCAGAAATAGGATAAATAATCCCAGCCTTTAGTAATTTAGTGACCTCTTTCTGCACCACCTCCTTCATGGCTGGATTTAGCCTCCTTTGTGGTTGGACCATTGGTTTGGCATTATCCTCCAACAGGATTTTGTGCATGCATCTAGCTGGGCTAATGCCCTTAAGATCACTTATGGACCACCCAAGAGCTGTCTTATGTGTCCTTAGCACTTGAATCAGTGCTTCCTCTTCCTGTGGATTTAAAGCAGAGCTTTTAATCACTGGAAATGTGTCACCTTCTCCCAGAAATGCATACTTCAGGGATGGTGGTAGTGGTTTGAGTTCAGGTTTGGGAGGCTTATCCTCCTCCTGTGGAATTTTCGAAAATTCCTTTGTTTCCTCTGGTTCTTCTTGATCAGGTTGAGCATCCTTGAAGATGTCATATTGATCTCTTCTACCAGAGAGTCAATTATGTCAGCGCCCATGCAGTCATTTGGTGTGTCTGGATGCTGCATAGCTTTTACAGCATTCAACTTGAACTCATCTTCATTGACTCTCAGGGTTACTTCCCCTTTTTGTACATCAATAAGGGTTCGTCCAGTTGCTAGGAAAGGTCTTCCTAGAATGAGAGTTGCACTCTTGTGCTCCTCCATTTCCAGCACCACAAAGTCAGTTGGAAAGGTGAATGGCCCAACCTTGACAATCATGTCCTCTATTATGCCTGATGGATATTTAATGGAGCCATCAGCAAGTTGGAGGCATATCCGGGTTGGTTTGACTTCTTCAGTCAACCCAAGCTTTCTGATAGTGGATGCAGGTATTAGATTGATACTTGCTCCAAGATCACACAGGGTTGTCTTGGTGCAAGCTCCTTCTAATGTGCATGGTATCATAAAGCTTCCTGGATCTTGAAGCTTTTCTGGTAAGCTTTTTAGAATGACTGCACTGCATTCTTCAGTGAGAAATACTTTTTCAGTTTCTCTCCAATCTTTCTTATGACTTAAGATCTCTTTTATGAACTTAGCATAAGAAGGTATTTGCTCAAGTGCCTCTACAAACGAAATCTTTATTTCAAGAGTCCTTAGATAGTCTGCAAAGCGGGCAAATTGCTTATCCTGTTCCGCTTGGCAGAGTTTCTGAGGATAAGGCATCTTGGCTTTATATTCTTCAACCTTAGTTGCTGCAGGTTTATTCCTTACAGAAGTGGTTGAAGAAGCCTTTTTAGAGGGATTACTGTCAGCACTCTCAGGTGTCTGATCCTCCCTTAGCGTCTGAACGCCAGGATTGGGTGAAGATTGGGCGTTTAATGCCAACTTCTCTCCCTTCTCTGGCGTTTGAACGCCAGAATTGTGCAGGGAATGGGCGTTTAACGCCAGCTCTCCTCCCTTTTCTGGCGTTTGAACGCCAAAAGTGCTCCTCTCTGGGCTCTTACTGTCCTCAGAGGTATTCTGAACAGTGGTTTGGTTATCCTCTGTCAATTGTTCCTTGTTTGGCTTTTTGCTACTTTGAGCAGTGTTATTCAATGTCTTCCCACTCCTCAGTTGAACTGCTTGGCATTCCTCTGTTATCTGTTTAGATATCTGCTGTTTTGCCTGATTCAATTGTAGTTCTATGTTCTTGTTAGCAATTTTAGTTTCTTGGAGCATCTCTTTGAATTCTGCTAATTGTTTTGTCATCAGATGCAATTGTTGATTAAGCTCAATCATCTGTTCTTGAGGATTAGGATCAGTGGCTACTGCCATGACTTCCTCTTTTGTAGAGAACTCATTGCTAGAGTATAAATGTTGATTTCTAGCAACAGTGTCTATAAGCTCTTGAGCCTCTTCAATTGTCTTCCTCATGTGTATAGATCCACCAGCTGAGTGGTCTAACGACATCTGAGCTTTTTCTGTAAGCCCATAGTAGAAGATGTCTAACTGCACCCACTCTGAAAACATTTCAGAGGGGCATTTTCTTAGCATACCTCTATACCTCTCCCAGGCATTATAAAGGGATTCATTATCCTCTTGTTTAAAGCCTTGGATGTCCAGCCTTAGCTGTGTCATCCTCTTTGGAGGGTAAAAGTGATTCAGGAATTTGTCTGATAACTGTTTCCATGTTTTTATGCTTGCTGTAGGTTGGTTATTCAACCACCTCTTAGCTTGATCTTTTACAGCAAATGGAAACAGTAATAGTCTGTAGACATCCTGATCCACCTCTTTATCACGTACTGTGTCAGCAATTTGTAAGAACTGTGCCAGAAACTCAGTAGGCTCTTCCTGTGGAAGACCGGAATACTGACAATTTTGCTACACTATGATAATGAGTTGAGGATTTAGCTCAAAGCTGCTTGCTTTGATGGGAGGTGTACAAATGCTACTCCCATATGCAGCTGTAATGGGGTTAGCATATGACCCCAAAGTCCTTCTGAACTGCTCAATTCCACTTAGGTCCATGATGGAAAAAGGGAATATGATATGAATTCACAAGCAAAGTATATATATATATATATATATATATATATATATATATATATATATATATTAAGGTGACCAAAAAAATAAAATAAAATAATTGGAAAATAAAATAAAATTTCAAAAATTAAAAGAAAATAAGATCAAAGCAAATTGAAAGCTGAATCAATTAGTTAATTAAAAAGATTTTGAAATTAGCAATTAAAAAGATATGATTGAAAAAAAAAACTTTTTGAAAGAGATTTGATTTTTGAAAAGAGGAAAGAGAAAAACAACAAAATGACACCAAACTTAAAATTTTTAGAAAATCAAACACTAATTTTCGAAAATTTTAAGGGAAAAACACAAAGAGGACACCAAACTTAGAATTTTTAAGGATCAAAAAGGGACTAAGGACTTGCAAATTCGAAAATTAAAAGAAAAATAAAGGCATGCAATTGACACCAAACTTAAAATATGAAACTAGACTCAACTAAAAGACTCTAAACCAACAAAAATAAAACAGTCCTAATCTAAGCAACAAGATAAGACGTCAGTTGTCCAAACTCGAACAATCCCCGGCAACGGCGCCAAAAACTTGGTGCACGAAATTACATTCACACTTTTGCAACCCCGCACAACTAACCAGCAAGTGCACTTGGTCGTCCAAGTAATACCTTACGTAAGTAAGGGTCGATCCCACGGAGATTGTCGGCTTGAAGCAAGCTATGGTTATCTTGTAAATCTTAGTCAGGATATCAATAATTATCAGGGTTGATTGTGAAAAGTAAAAGAACATGAAATAAGTACTTGTTTTGCAGTAATGGAGAACAGGTTGAAGTTTTGGAGATGCTACATCTTCTGAATCTCTGCTTTCCTACTGTCTTCTTCTTCAAGCACGCAAGGCTCCTTCCATGGCAAGCGGTATGTAGGGTTTCACTGTTGTCAATGGCTACCTCCCATCCTCTCAGTGAAAATGTTCAACGCACCCTGTCACGGCACGGCTATTCATCTGTCGGTTCTCAATCAGGTTGGAATAGAATCCAGTGACTCTTTTGCGTCTATCACTAACGCCCAGCCTTCAGGAGTTTGAAGCTCGTCACAGTCATTCAATCATTGAATCCTACTTAGAATACCACAGACAATGTTTAGACCTTCCGGATTCTCTTGAATGCCGCCATCAGTTCTAGCTTATACCACGAAGATTCCGGTTAAAGAACCCAAGAGATATCTACTCAATCTAAGGTAGAACGGAGGTGGTTGTCAGGCACACGTTCATAGTTGAGAATGATGATGAGTGTCACGGATCATCACATTCATCCGGTTTAAGAACAAGTGATATCTTAGAATGGAAGCAAGCATGATTGAATGAAAAACAGTAGTAATTGCATTAATCCATCAAGACACAGCAGAGCTCCTCACCCCCAACCATGGGGTTTAGAGACTCATGCCGTAGAAGGTACACAAAGAAACGTGTAAAGTGTCATGAGCTACTGATACAATGTCAAAAGATCCTATTAATAGTGAACTAGTAACCTAGGGTATACAGAAATGAGTAAATGACATAAAAATCCACTTCTGGGTCCACTTAGTGTGTGCTTGGGCTGAGCATTGAAGCTTTCATGTGTAGAGGCTTTTTCTGGAGTTAAACGCCAGCTTTTATGCCAGTTTGGGCGTTTAACTCCAATTTTTATGCCAGTTCCAGCGTTAAACGCTGGGAATTCTGAAGCTGATTTGCAACGCCAGTTTGGGCCAACAAATCTCGGGCAAAGTATGGACTATTATATATTGCTGGAAAGCCCAGGATGTCTACTTTCCAACGCCGTTGAGAGTGCGCCAAATGGGCTTCTGTAGCTCCAGAAAATTCACTTCGAGTGCAGGGAGGTCAGAATCCAACAGCATCTGCAGTCCTTTTTAGCCTCTAAATCAGATTTTTGCTCAAGACCCTCAATTTCAGCCAGAAAATACTTGAAATCACAGAAAAACACACAAACTCATAGTAAAGTCCAGAAAAGTGAATTTTAACTAAAAACCACTAAAAGTATACTAAAACCTAATTAAAATATACTAAAAACATACTAAAAACAATGCCAAAAAGCGTATAAATTATCCGCTCATCAGTACTCAAACACAATCGCGTACAAAATGCCTTTTGAAAGGCTCCCCAAAACATTGAAGTGAAAGGGAATCACGATCCGAGACAATTGTAGTCGGCACACCATGTAGTCTCACAATCTCTCTAATGTACAATCTTGCTCATCCAAAGAATAAGTCATCCTAACGAGTAAGAAATGAGCGAATTTATTCAACCGATCCACAATCACCCAATTCGCATCAAACCCCGCTCGAGTCCTTGGTAAACCGGTTACAAAATTCATAGTGATGCCTTCCCATTTCTTTTGCGGAACTTCTAATGGTTGTAACATACCACACGGCTTCTGATGTTCAATTTTCACTTTCTAACAAGTCAAACACTTAGCCACATATGCTGCTACGTCACTTTTCATTTCGGGCCACCAAAACATTCTTTTCAAGTCGCGATACATCTTAGTAAATCCAGGATGAATTGAAAATCCACTCTTATGAGCTTCGAACAATATTTCATTCTGCAAGTTTCCAACACTTGGTACGGAAATTCTCTCCTTGTACCTTCAAATCCCCTCTTGATCCTTCTTAACCTCTTCTTGTTTTCCATATCCCAAGTCTTTAACATTTTCTGTAACTCTTCACCTTCTCGTGATTTATGAATCTCAATCTAAAAATCACTCGTGATTTGCAACTGATTCAAACTCACACCTTCGGCCACATCCTCCACTCCTAACTTTAAACTCACAAACTTACTTAATAATTCCTCCTCTTTGAGCATCATCCATGCCACACTTAAAGACTTCCTACTCAAGGCGTCTACCACCACATTTGCCTTTTTGGGATGATAGTTCAAGTCAAAATCATAGTCCTTCAACAACTCTATCCACTTTCTCTTTCTCATATTCAACTCCTTTTGATAAAAACATGCTTCAAACTCTTATGGTTAGGGAAGACTCTAAACTTTATCCCCATAGATAATGCCTCCAAATTTTCAAAGCAAATACCACAGCTTCTAACTCCAAGTCATGCATAGGATAATTCACCTCATGCAGTCTCAATTGTCCGGAGGCATAAGCCACCACATTTCGATGTTGTATCAACACACAACCTAAACCTTTAAGTGATCTATCACAATAAACTTCAAACAATTCATTCGGCTCAGGTAGAATAAGTATTGGTGCAGAAGCTAACGTCTCTTTCAGGGTTTGAAAACTCTCTTTGCACTCTAGTATCTACACAAATGGAACTTCCTTACCCGTCAGCTTCGTCATCGGTAGGGCAATTGTGAGAAGCCCTTGATGAACCTCCTATAGTATCTAGCAAAGTCTAGGAAACTCTTAATCTCAGTTAAGGACGTTGGCCTCTTTCACTCAGTCACCGCCTCAATCTTAGATGGATCCACTGCAATCCCATCCTTACTTAACACATGACCTAAGAACTTTACTTCTCTTTTCCAAAATTCGCATTTTGAAAGCTTCGCATACAATTTCCTCCCTTCAAGATTTGCAATAAAACTCTCAAATGCTCTTCATGATCCTCTTCGGTTTTTGAATACACTAGTATGTCATCTGTGAATACTAATACAAATTTATCCAAAAAGGATCGGAACACCCTATTCATGTAATCCATGAACACAGCAGTGGTGTTCATTAGCCCAAAGACATCACTGCGTACTCATAGTGACCATAGCGAGTTTGGAACATCGTCTTATGAATATCAGCTTCTTTCACTCTAATTTGATGGTAACCCGACCTTAGGTCGATCTTAGAAAATACGCCAGCTCCTTGTAACTGATCCATCAGATCATCAATCCATGGCAAAGGGGATTTGTTCTTCACCATCACCTTATTCAAATGTCTGTAATCAATGCATAACCTCATACCTCTATCCTTCTTCTTCACCAACAACACAGGCGCTCCCCACGGGAAAACACTTAGTCGTATGAATCTCTTCTCTATTAACTCTTCTAATTACTTCTTTAACTCCACCAATTCCAAAGGTGCCATCCAATATGGTGCAATCGATACCAGTCTAGCACCCGGCACTAATTCTAGTGCGAATTTAATCTCTTTTTGAGACGAAAACTCGGGTATATCTTCGGTGAAAAACTTTGGGAAATTCTCTCACGGTTGGTATTCGGTCTAAGTCTTGCTCATCTCCTAAACAATTTGAAGCCAAAAGGATAAATCCTCGACACTCTGCCCCACTACAATTCACTTTCACCATAAATAATAACTTCGTGCCACCACCGGTCCTTTTGATTCCTCATATATAAACCAGATAGAACGCTCAAAGCAATCCAACAACACCAGATTCATCGATAACCAATCCAAGCCCAAAATCAAGTCTAACTCAGTTATTGGAAAATAGATAAAATCATGAACAAATTCTTGGTTTTTCACCCTAAAAGGAACTTCTTGGCATCCTATTTTAGTCACCACAGTTTTAGAAGCAGAAGTACGCACATGTAAATCAAATGACAATGCCGACACCTTTAACCTTAACTCAGCAGCTTTATTAAAGTCGAACAATGAATGAGATGCTCCAGTATCATACAATGCAGTTAACACTTTACCACTAATTTCACATTTACCTCTGATCAAAGTATCCGACTTAGCAGCATCATTCGCCGTGATAGCATATATACGACCTTGCTGTTGAGCTCTATCAGCATTCTGTTTGGTCTTTTTGGGGCAGTTCCAAGACATGGTCCAGCTCCTCTACAACTATAGCAAAGTCCCAATCCAGCTCTACACGAAGTTTCCGGTAATAACTTTCACACTACCTACAAGTCAGTTCATTCTAACGTTACCTTCCATATCTTCTTCCTTGATGGTTGTTGTTCCCTCAAAAAGTAGCCCGGCCACGTTGAGGTTGTTGAACATAACCTCCTCTCATGAAGTTTCGGCCCCTTGGAGTAAAAGACATTGAACCTCCTCGGCTGTGGTAACCACCACGGTTAGAACTTGCACTCATATTCCTCATTGAACAATCCTCCACCACACGACTCCTATTTACCAACTCGGTAAAACTCCTAATCTCAAGAGGCGCCACATCTCACATGATGTCATCTCTCAAGCCATCCTGGTATTTCATGAACTTCCACTCCTTATATAATTTAGGAGCACCCTGACAAACTCTTGAAAAATGGCACAGCTCCTCAAACTTGGTTGTGTAAGCAGCCATAGTCATTGTTCTTTGCCTTAGTTAAAGTAGCTTTAGCTCTTTGGCTTGTCTTACAAAATTCAGGAAATACTTTTTGTTGAAATCCTCTCTAAAAACCTCCCAAGTGGTTGCCTTAGTCCCAATACCTTGCTACAGAAGGTGGTAAGTTCACTGCCACCAATGCTGAGCTTCTCCAGCCAGTTGATAAATAGCAAACTCCACCAATTGATCTTTGAATACATGTTGCGCTTGTAATTCTCTAAACCAGTTGTCAGCTTCCGTCGGATTAGCCGATCCTCTAAAGGTAGAAAGATTAACCTTTAGAAAGGTTGCCAAAGTCATCGGACTTTTAGCTAGGCTTCCTCCATATCCATTACCATTTCCATTCATTCTCTCCATCGCTTGACTTGTAGCCGCCATATTAGCTTGCATAGTGTTGACAAGTTAGGTCATTGCTGCCAGAAATTTGGCCTGATGGCCAGTAGAAGCAAATCCCTCATTCTCTCTCTGTCCTCGACCCCATCCACGAGTTGTCATTTCGGGTCCTATCCACACAAAACAAGTGATATCAAGGTGATCAGTCTCAATATCTCAGGTCAAGTACATCAATTTTCTAAAATTATAATCATGAACTTCATGCTAAACATATCAATTAGATATCCTAAATAGCATAGACATAATTCAGAGTATGCATTGAAGCATAAGCAGCCATCCCTCAGGCTCACAAGGACAAACTGCTCTGATACAATAATGTAACACCCTAATATTCAAATTCTTATATTCGAGTCATATGTCATCGATAATAAGGTGGTCCGACTCTCAAGGTAGATTAAAATACATACATACATACATACATATATATATATATATATATATATATATATATATATATATATATGATGAACGGATTTTTGATGGTTTAGAATTTCACTAATAAATCCTCGTTGCAAGTATAGCTTCTAAACCAATTAAAATCCTTTCATACAAAAAGTTGGTTGCCACAAGTAACAAATCCTATAAAAATAATAACCGAAGTATTCAAACCTCGGGTCGTTGGCGCACGAAATTGTGATCTCAATGGCGCCAACAACTTGGTACGCACAATTGTAATATCACTCTTTTTCACAACTTCGCACAACTAACCAACAAGTGCACTGGGTCGTCCAAGTAATAAACCTTATGTGAGTAAGGGTCGATCCCACGGAGATTATCGGCTTGAAGCAAGCTATGGTCACCTTGTAAATCTCAGTCAGGCGGATTCAAATGGTTATAGAGTTTTGATAATTAAAAGATAAATAAAACATAAAATAAAGATAGAAAAACCTATGTAAATCATTGGTGGGAATTTCAGATAAGCGTATGAAGATGCTTTATCCCTTTTGAATCTCTGCTTTCCTACTGCCTTCATCCAATCCTTCATACTCCTTTCTATGGCAAGCTGTTTGTAGGGGATCACCGTTGTCAATGGCTACCATCCATCCTCTCAGTGAAAATGGTCCAGCTACGGGTTATTGATGAGCGGATAATTTATACGCTTTTTGGCATTGTTTTTAGTATGTTTTTAGTATGATCTAGTTAGTTTTTAGTATATTTTTATTAGTTTTTAGTTAAAATTCACTTTTCTGGACTTTACTATGAGTTTGTGTGTTTTTCTGTGATTTCAGGTATTTTTTGGCTGAAATTGAGGGTCTTGAGCAAAAATCTGATTCAGAGACTGAAAAGGACTGCAGATGCTGTTGGATTCTGACCTCCCTGAACTTGAAGTGGATTTTCTGGAGCTACAGAAGCCCAATTGGCGCGATCTCAATGGCGTTGGAAAGTAGACATCCTGGGCTTTCCAGAAATATATAATAGTCCATACTTTGCCCGAGATTTGATGGCCCAAACTGGCGTGGCAAATTAGCCTCAGAAATTCCAGCGTTTAACGCTGGAACTGGCATAAAACTTGGAGTTAAACGCCCAAACTGGCATGAAAGCTGGCGTTTAACTCCAGAAAGAGTCTCTACACGAAAATGCTTCAATGCTCAGCCCAAGCACACACCAAGTGGGCCCGGAAGTGGATTTTTATGTCATTTACTCATTTCTGTATACCCTAGGTTACTAGTTCACTATTAATAGGATCTTTTGACATTGTATCTGGACCTCATGACACTTTACATGTTTCTTTGTGTACTTTCCATGGCATGAGTCTCTAAACCCCATGGTTGGGGGTGAGGAGCTCTGCTGTGTCTTGATGGATTGATGCAATTACTACTATTTCTTATTCAATCATGCTTGCTTCCATTCTAAGATATTACTTGTTCTTAAACCGGATGAATGTGATGATCCGTGACAATCATTATCATTCTCAACTATGAACGTGTGCCTGACAACCACCTCCGTTCTACCTTAGATTAAGTAGATATCTCTTGGATTCTTTAATTAGAATCTTCGTGGTATAAGCTAGAACTGATGGCGGCATTCAAGAGAATCCGGAAGGTCTAAACCTTGTCTGTGGTATTCTGAGTAGGATTCAAGGATTGAATGACTGTGACGAGCTTCAAACTCCTGAAGGCGGGGCGTTAGTGACAAACGCAAAAGAATCACTGGATTCTATTCCGGCCTGATTGAGAACCGACAGATGGATAGTCGTGCTGTGACAGGGTTCGTTGAACATTTCCACTGAGAGGATGGGAGGTAGCCACTGACAACGGTGAAACCCTTGCATACAGCTTGCCATGGAAGGAGCCTTGCGTGTTTGAAGAAGAAGACAGTAGGAAAGCAGAGATTCAGAAGATGGAGCATCTCCAAAACCTCAACCTATTCTCTATCACTGCAAAACAAGTACTTAGTTCATGTTTTTTTTACTTTTCACAATCAATCCTGATAATTTCTGATATCCTGACTATGATTTACAAGATAACCATAGCTTGCTTCAAGCCGACAATCTCCGTGGGATCGACCCTTACTCACGTAAGGTATTACTTGGACGACCCAGTGCACTTGCTGGTTAGTTGTGCGGGGTTGCAAAAGTGTGATTGCAATTTCGTGCACCAAGTTTTTGGCGCCGTTGCCGGGGATTGTTCGAGTTTGGACAACTGACGGCTTATCTTGTTGCTTAGATTAGGACTGTTTTATTTTTGTTGGTTTAGAGTCTTTTAGTTGAGTCTAGTTTCATATTTTAAGTTTGGTGTCAATTGCATGCTTTTATTTTTCTTTTAATTTTCGAATTTGCATGTCCTTAGTCCCTTTTTGATCCTTAAAAATTCTAAGTTTGGTGTCCTCTTTGTGTTTTTCCTTTAAAATTTTCGAAAATTTGTGTTTGATTTTCTAAAAATTTTAAGTTTGGTGTCATTTTGTTGTTTTTCTCTTTCCTCATTTCAAAAATCAAATCTTTTTCAAAAAAATTTTTCAATCATATCTTTCTAATTGCTAATCTCAAAATCTTTTTAATTAACTAATTGATTCAGTCTTCAATTTGCTTTGATCTTATTTTCTTTTAATTTTCGAATTTTTTATTTTATTTTCCTTTTGTTTTTATTTTATTTTTCGGTTAATTCAAAAAAAAAATAAAAATATTTTTATCTATTTGCAATCCATATCATTTCCCTTTATCCATTATGGACCTAAGTGGGATTGATCAGTCCAGAAGGACTCTGGGGTCATATGCTAACCCTATTACAGCTGCATATGGGAGTAGCATCTGTGCACCTCCCATCAAAGCAAGCAGCTTTGAGCTAAATCCTCAACTCATTATCATAGTGCAGCAAAATTGCCAGTATTCCGGTCTACCACAGGAAGAACCTACTGAGTTTCTGGCACATTTCTTACAAATTGCTGACACAGTACATGATAAAGAGGTGGATCAGGATGTCTACAGACTATTACTATTTCCGTTTACTGTAAAAGATCAAGCTAAGAGGTGGTTGAATAACCAACCTACAGCAAGCATAAAGACATGGAAACAGTTATCAGACAAATTCCTGAATCACTTTTACCCTCTAAAGAGGATGACATAGCTAAGGCTGGACATCCAAGGCTTTAAACAAGAGGATAATGAATCCCTTTATAACGCCTGGGAGAGGTATAGAGGTATGCTAAGAAAATGCCCCTCTGAAATGTTTTCAGAGTGGGTACAGTTAGACATCTTCTACTATAGGCTTACAGGAAAAGCTCAGATGTCCTTAGACCACTCAGCTGGTGGATCTATACACATGAGGAAGACAATTGAAGAGGCTCAAGAGCTTATAGACACTGTTGCTAGAAACCAATATTTGTACTCTAGCAATGAGTTCTCTCCAAAAGAGGAAGTCATGACAGTAGTCACTGATCCTAATCCTCAAGAACAGATGATTGAGCTTAATCAACAATTGCTCCTGATGACAGAATAGTTAGCAGAATTTAAAGAGATGCTCCATGAAACTAAAGTTGCTAACAAGAACATAGAACTGTAGTTGAATCAAGCAAAACAGCAAATATCGAAACAGATAACAGAGGAATGTCAAGCAGTTCAACTGAGGAGTGGGAAGACACTGAATAACACTGCTCAAAAGAGCAAAAGGCCAAATAAGGAACAATTGACAGAGGACAGCCAAGCCACTGTTCAAAATCCCTCTGAGGACAGTAAGAGCCCAGAGAGGAACACTTTTGGCATTCAAACGCCAGAAAAGGGGGGAAAGCTGGCCTTAAACGCCCATTTCCTGCCCAGTTCTGGCGTTCAAACGCCAGAAAAGGGGGAAAAGTTGGCGTTAAACGCCCATTTTCTACCCAATCCTGGCGTTCAGATGCCAAGGGAAGATTAGACAACCTGAGAGTGCTGACAGTAATCCCTCTAGCAAGGCTTCTTCAACCACTTCTGTAAGGAATAAACCTGCAGCATCTAAGGTTGAAGACTATAAAGCCAAGATGCCTTATCCTCAAAAACTCTGCCAAGCGGAACAAGATAAGCAATTTGCCCGCTTTGCAGACTATCTAAGGACTCTTGAAATAAAGATTCCGTTTGCAGAGGCACTTGAGCAAATACCTTCTTATGCTAAGTTCATGAAAGAAATCTTAAGTCATAAGAAGGATTGGAGAGAAACTGAAAAAGTGTTTCTCACTGAAGAATGCAGTGCAGTCATTCTGAAAAGCTTACAAGAAAAGCTTCATGATCCAGGAAGCTTTATGATACCATGCACATTAGAAGGTGCTTGCACCAAGACAACCCTATGTGATCTTGGAGCAAGCATCAATCTAATACCTGCATCCACTATCAGAAAGCTTGGGTTGACTGGAGAAGTCAAACCAATCTGGATATGCCTCCAACTTGCTGATGGCTCCATTAAATATCCATCAGGCATAATAGAGGATATGATTGTCAAGGTTGGGCCATTCGCCTTTCCAACTGACTTTGTGGTGCTGGAAATGGAGGAGCACAAGAGTGCAACTCTCATTCTAGGAAGACCTTTCCTAGCAACTGGATGAACTCTTATTGATGTACAAAAAAGGGGAAGTAACCCTGAGAGTCAATGAGGATGAGTTCAAGTTGAATGCTGTAAAAGCTATGCAGCATCCAGACACACCAAATGACTGCATGGGCGCTGACATAATTGACTCTCTGGTAGAAGAGATCAATATGACATCTTCAAGGATGCTCAACCTGATCAAGAAGAACCAGAGGAAACAAAGGAATTTTCGAAAATTCCTCAGGAGGAGGATAAGCCTCCTGATGAGCGGATAATTTATACGCTTTTTGGCATTGTTTTCATATAGTTTTTAGTAAGTTTAAGCTACTTTTAGGGATGTTTTTATTAGTTTTTATGTTAAATTCACATTTCTAGACTTTACTATGAGTTTGTGTGTTTTTCTGTGATTTCAGGTAAATTCTGACTGAAATTGAGGGATTTGAGCAAAACTCTGAAGAAGGCTGACAAAAGGACTGCTGATGCTGTTGGAATCTGACCTCCCTGCACTCGAAATGGATTTTCTGGAGCTACAGAACTCCAATTGGCGCGCTCTCAACGGCGTTGGAAAGTAGACATCCAGGGCTTTCCAGCAATATATAATAGTCCATACTTTATTCGAAGATTGACGACGTAACTTGGCGTTAAACGCCAAGTTCACGCTGCTGTCTGGAGTTAAACGCCAGAAAAACGTCATGATCTGGAGTTGAACGCCCAAAACACGTCATAACCTGGAGTTTGACCCCAAGAAATGCCTTAGCTCGTGGAATGATCAAGCTCAGCCCAAGCATACACCAAGTGGGTCCCGGAAGTGGATTTATGCATCAATTACTTACTCATGTAAACCCTAGTAGCTAGTCTAGTATATATAGGACATTTATCTATTGTATTAGACATCTTTGGTCTCAGTTTTGTTTTATTCTTCATCTTAGGAGATCATTGATCACGTTAGAGAGGCTGGCCATTCGGCCATGCCTGAACTCTTTGCTTATGTATTTTCAACGGTGGAGTTTCTGCACACCATAGATTAAGGGTGTGGAGCTCTGCTGTACCTCAAGTATTAATGAAGTTCTATGATCTTTTATTCAAATCTCTCTTATTCTTATTCCAAGATATTCATTCGTACCCAAGAACATGATGAATGTGATGAGTCAGATTACCCTCATTATTATTCTCACTTATGAATGTGAGTGATTGACAACCACTCCCGTTCTACATGCAACAGAGCTTGAATGTATATCTCTTAGATTCTCCAACAGAATCTTCGTGGTATAAGCTAGATAGATGGCGGCATTTATGAGGATCCGGAAAGTCTCACCTTGTCTGTGGTATTCCGAGTAGGATCCTGGGAATCCGGAAAGTCCAACCTTGTCTGTGGTGTTCCGAGTAGGATTCCGGTAATGAATGACCGTGACGTGCTTCAAACTTTAACCTGCTGGGCGTTAGTGACAGACGCAAAAGAGGGATTCTATTCCAGTAGGAGCGGGAACCAACCGGTGATTAGCCGTACTGTGACAGAGTGCGTTAGCATAGTTTTCACTGCGAGGATGGGATGTAGCCATCAGCCATGGGTGATGCCTCCAGACTGGTTAGCTGTGCGAGTGACAGCCGCACAGGATATTTCCCCGTGAGGAATGAAAGTAGCCACAGTTGATGGTGAACCCCTATACAAAGCTTGCCATGGAAAGGAGTAAGAAGGACTGAGTAGAAGGAGTAGGAGAGCAGGCGTCCAAGAGCCCTACAGCATCTCCATCCGCTTATCTGAAATTCCCACCAATAAATCTGCATAAGTGGTTGACGAAATTGTGATTCCTATTTTCTTGTAATTGGATTTTAGAAATTGGCACTAGTGGACACAACTCCGTTCAACTAACCAGCAAGTGTACTGGGTCGTCCAAGTAATAAACCTTACGTGAGTAAGGGTCGAATCCACAGAGATTGTTGGTATGAAGCAAGCTATGGTCACCTTGCAAATCTCAGTTAGGCAGATTAAAAATGGTTTATGGGTTTTCGAATAATTAATAATAAAAAGAAGAAATAATAAAAGGGATAGAACACTTATGCAGATTTATTGGTGGGAATTTCAGATAAGCGGATGGAGATGCTGTAGGGCTCTTGGACGCCTGCTCTCCTACTCCTTCTACTCAGTCCTTCTTACTCTTTTCCATGGCAAGCTTTGTATAGGGGTTCACCATCAACTGTGGCTACTTTCTTCCTCTCGGGGAAATACCTTGTGCGGCTGTCACTCGCACAGCTAACCAGTCTGGAGGCATCACCCATGGCTAATGGCTACATCCCATCCTCGCAGTGAAAACTAATGCACGCACTCTGTCACAGTACGGCTAATCACCGGTTGGTTCCCGCTCCTACTGGAATAGAATCCCTCTTTTGCGTCTGTCACTAACGCCCAGCAGGTTAAAGTTTGAAGCACGTCACAGTCATTCATTACCGGAATCCTACTCAGAATACCACAGACAAGGTGAGACTTTCCGGATTCCCAGGATCCTACTCGGAATACCACAGACAAGGTGAGACTTTCCGGATCCTCATAAATGCCGCCATCTATCTAGCTTATACCACGAAGATTCTGTTGGGGAATCTAAGAGATACGCATTCAAGCTCTGTTGCATGTAGAATGGAAGTGGTTGTCAATCACGCACGTTCATAAGTGAGAATGATGATGAGGGTAATTTGAATTATAGCATTCATCATGTTCTTGGGTACGAATGAATATCTTGGAATAAGAATAAAAGAGAATTGAATAAAAGATAATAGAATTTCATTAATACTTGAGGTACAGCAGAGCTCCACACCCTTGATCTATGGTGTGCAGAAACTCCACCGTTGAAAATACATAAGCAAAGGAGGTTCAGGCATGGCCGAATGGCCAGCCCTCTCTAACGTGATCAATGATCCCCTAAGATGAAGAATAAAACAAAACTGAGATCAAAGATGTCTAATACAATAGATAAATGTCCTATATATACTAGACTAGCTACTAGGGTTTACATGAGTAAGTAATTGATGCATAAATCCACTTCCGGGGCCCACTTGGTGTATGCTTGGGCTGAGCTTGATCATTCCACGAGCTAAGGCATTTCTTGGCGTCAAACTCCAGGTTATGACGTGTTTTGGGCGTTCAACTCCAGATCATGACGTTTTTCTGGCGTTTAACTCCAGACAGCAGCGTGTACTTGGCGTTCAACGCCAAGTTACGTCGTCATTCTTCGAATAAAGTATGAACTATTATATATTGCTGGAAAGCCCTGGATGTCTACTTTCCAACGGCGTTGAGAGCGCGCCAATTGGAGTTCTGTAGCTCCAGAAAATCCATTTCGAGTGCAGGGAGGTCAGAATCCAACAGCATCAGCAGTCCTTTTGTCAGCCTTCTTCAGAGTTTTGCTCAAATCCCTCAATTTCAGTCAGAATTTACCTGAAATCACAGAAAAACACACAAACTCATAGTAAAGTCCAGAAATGTGAATTTAACATAAAAACCAATGAAAACATCCCTAAAAGTAGCTTGAACTTACTAAAAACTACCTAAAAACAATGCCAAAAAGCGTATAAATTATCCGCTCATCACAACACCAAACTTAAATTGTTGCTTGTCCCCAAGCAACTGAAAATCAAATAGGATAAAAGAAGAGAATATACTATAAAGTCCAAAATATCAATGAATATTAACTTAATTAGATGAGCGGGACTTGTAGCTTTTTGCTTCTGAACAGTTTTGGCATCTCACTTTTTCCTTTGTAGTTCAGAGTGATTGGCTTCTCTAGGAACTTAGAATTTCAGATAGTGTTATTGACTTTCCTAGTTAGGCATGTTGATTCTTGAACACAGCTACTTATGAGTCTTGGCTGTGGCCCTAAGCACTTTGTCTTCCAGTATTACCACCGGATACACAAATGCCACAGACACATGACTGGGTGAACCATTTCAGATTGTGACTCAGCTTTGCTAGAGTCCCCAGTTAGTGGTGTCCAGAGCTCTTAAGCACACTCTTTTGGATCACGACTTTAACCATTCAGCCTCAAGCTTTTCACTTGGACCTTCATGACACAAGCACATGGTTAGGGACAGCTTGATTTAGCCGCTTAGGCCTGGATTTTAATTTCCTTGGGCCCTCCTATCCATTGATGCTCAAAGCCTTGGATCCTTGCTACCCTTGCCTTTTGGTTTTAAGGGCTATTGGCTTTTTCTGCTTGCTTTTTCTTTCTATTTTTTTTCGCCATTTTTTTTTCGCACAAGCTTTTGCTTTTCACTGCTTTTTCTTGCTTCAAGAATCAATTCATGAATTTTTCAGTTCATCAATAACATTTCTCTTTGTTCATCATTCTTTCAAGAACCAACAATTTTAACACTCATAAACAACAATATCAAAAGACATATGCACTGTTCAATCATTCATTCAGAAAACAAAAAGTATTGTCACCACATCAATATAATTAAATTAAATTCAATAATAAATTCGAAATCTATGTACTTTTGTTCTTTTGAATTAAAACATTTTTCTTTTAAGAGAGGTGAAGGATTCATGGAATTATTCATAATCTTTAAGGCATGGTTACATACTAATGATCATGAAGTAAAGACACAAAACATAAATAAACATAGTATTAAAAACCGAAAACAGAAAGAAAATAGAGAACAAGGAATGAATCCACCTGAGTGAGGGTGGCGCCTTTTTGAAGGTCCAATGGTGCTTTTTGAGCTCCTCTATGTCTCTTCCTTGTTTCTGTTGAATGATTCATAATAATTTTGGTGTTTCTACCCTTAGTTGCTTCCAATATTTGTGTGGAGGACAACTTATCCCCTGAGGTATCTCAGGGATCTCTTGATTTGCAGCCACATGTTATGCCACTGAGCTATGACGGCTTATATTTTTCCATCTCCCAAGACTCAGAGGTGGAAGCTTTTGTCTTCCCTTTGAGGTTTCTCTGGCCTTAGGTGCCATTAATGGTAATGGAAAAGCAAAAAAGCTATGCTTTTACCACACCAAACTTAAAATATTGCTCGCCCTCGAGCAAGAAAAGAAAGAAGAGAAGAAGAAGAAGAAGATGGAGGTGAGTGAGGGGGATGGATTCGGCTATATGGGTGGGAGTGGGTGGGAAAGAGAAGTTGAATTGTAAAGGTAGGTGGGGTGTATGGGGAAGAGTGGATAGATGTAGGTGGTGAATCAAAAACAGAAGGGATGACCATGAATGAAAAGAGAGAGGGCGAGGTAGGTGGGGATCCTGTGAGGTCCACAGATCCTGAGGTGTCAAGAAATACCATTCCTGCACCAAATAGGCATGTAAAATGCCTTCATGCATCATTCTGGCGTTCAAACACCCATTGGTGCATGTTCTGGGCGTTAAACGCCCATGTGATGCTTGTTTCTGGCGTTGAACGCCAGTTTCAAGCTTGTTTCTGGCGTTCAGCGCCAGATTGTCCTCTGTGTGTGCATCCTGGCGTTAAACGCCAGGATGTAGCTTGTTTTGGGCGTTCAGCGCCAGGAAGATGCTCTGTTCTGGCGTTGAACGCCAGCCAGATGCATCTTCTGGGCGTTGAACGCCAGCCCGTGCGTCCTCTAGGGTGAAAAATTTTTTTCTTCTGTTTTTGACTCTGTTTTTAATTTTTTTGATTTTTTTCGTGACTCCTCATGATCATGTACCTAATTCAACACAAAAATAACACCAAGACAAAATAAAATAAAATTAGATAAATAAAATTGGGTTGCCTCCCAACAAGCGCTTCTTTAATGTCAATAGCTTGACAGTGGCTCTCATGGAGCCACAAGATGATCAGGTCAAGTTAGTGTGTTGTCTCCACACCAAACTTAGAGTTTGGATATGGAATTTGAACACCAAACTTAGAGTTTGGTTGTGGCCTCACAACACCAAACTTAGAGTTTGACTGTGTGGGCTCTTCTTGACCTCGAACTGAGAGAAGCTCTTCATGCTTACTCTCTTTTGTCACAGAGGGATGGCCATGTGCCTGAAATACAAGGTATTCCCCATTCAATTGAAGGACTAACTCTCCTCTGTTGACATCTATCACAGCTTCTGCTGTGGCTAGGAAAGGTCTTCTTAGGATGATGCATTCATCATCTTCCTTCCTAGTATCTAGGATTATGAAATCAGCAGGGATGTAAAGGCCTTCAACCTTTACTAGTACGTCCTCTACCATCCCATAAGCTTGTCTTACTGACTTGTCTGCCAATTGTAATGAGAATAAGGCAGGTTGTACCTCAATGATTCCCAGCTTCTCCATTACAGAGAGTGGCATAAGATTTATCCCTGACCCAAGATCACATAGAGCTTTTTCAAAGCTCATGGTGCCAATGGTGCAAGGTATTAAGAACTTGCCAGGATCTTGTTTCTTTTGAGGTAGAGTTTCCTGAATCCAAGTATCTAAATCACTAATGAGCAAGGGAGGTTCACTTTCCCAAGTCTCATTACCAAATAGCTTGGCATTCAGCTTCATGATAGCTCCTAGATATTGAGCAACTTGCTCTTCAGTCACATCTTCATCCTCTTCAGAGGATGAATATTCTTCAGAGCTCATGAATGGCAGAAGAAGATTTAGTGGAATCTCTATGGACTCTAATTGAGCCTCAAATTCCTTTGGATCCTTAAGAAGACTGGACCTCAAGCCTGTAGCTAGAGGATGGTTGGAGTTCATCCAAAGATCCATCATCCCTACAAGCAACCGATCTGAAGTTACTGTGGATCGGGCCATCATGATTCATAGCATCATGATTGGAGAGGAAGTGGAGGTTCATGAAGTCATCTCTAATGAACTCTACAAAATAGCTGACAAGCCTTCATACTTGGCACGGCTAGCCTTCCCCCACCTCATATGCCATCTATGTTATTCAGCCGGAGTTATCATAGATGGAGATGTCTCCATTGAAGAAGACAAGCCCATCACCAAGAAGAGGATGGAGCAAACAAGGGAAGTTCCTCACGGCCCCCATGGAGAACATGAGGAAGTTCATCAACAAATGCCTCATGGAATGCACTTTCCTCCTAAC
This sequence comes from Arachis hypogaea, assembly GCF_003086295.3. NCBI lineage: Eukaryota > Viridiplantae > Streptophyta > Magnoliopsida > Fabales > Fabaceae > Arachis > Arachis hypogaea. The sequence continues at coordinate 28,498,219 of NC_092037.1, forward strand.
AACTATTGGGAGCAACTCAGTACCTCCTTAGAAGACTTGAGCCATAATGTGGAACAACTAAGGGTGGAACACCATGAACACGCCCTCACTCTCCAAGAAATAAGAGAAGATCAAAGAGCAATGAGGGAGGAGCAACAAATGCAAGGAAGGGACATAGAAGAGTTGAAGAACATCATTGGTCCTTCAAGAAGAAGACGCCACTAGAGGTGGATTCATTCCTTGTTCTTTATTTTCTTTCTGTTTTCGGTTTTTAAGTGTTATGTTTATCTATGTTTTTGTGTCTCTACTTCATGATCATTAGTGTGTAACCATGCCTTAAAGCTATGAATAAAATCCATTAGTCTTTCACCTCTCTTAAAAGAAAAATGTTTTAATTCAAAAGAACAAGAAGTACATAATTTTCGAAATTATTAGTGAATTTAATTTAATTATATTGATGTGGTGGCAATAATTTTTGTTTTCTGAATGAATGAATGAACAGTGCATATTTTTGATCTTGTTGTTTTTGAGTGTTAAAATTATTGGTTCTTGAAAGAATGATGAACAAAGAGAAATGTTATTGATGATCTGAAAAACATCATGAAATTGATTCTTGAAGCAAGAAAAAGCAGTGAAAAAAAAAAGTGGCGAAAATTTTAGCAAAGATCCAAGGCTTTGAGCATTAATGGATAGGAGGACCCAAGGAAATAAAATCCAGGCCTAAGCGTCTAAATCAAGCTGTCCCTAACCATGTGCTTGTGTCATGAAGGTCCAAGTGAAAAGCTTGAGACTGAATGGTTAAAGTCGTGATCCAAAGCTAAAGAGTGTGCTTAAGAGCTCTGGACACCACTAACTGGGGACTTTAGCAAAGCTGAGTCACAATCTGAAAAGGTTCACCCAGTTATGTGTCTGTGGCATTTGTGTATCCGGTGGTAATACTGGAAGACAAGGTGCTTAGGGCCACAGCCAAGACTCATAAAGTAGCTGTGTTCAAGAATCAACATACCTAACTAGGAGAGTCAATAACACTATCTGAAATTCTAAGTTCCTAGAGAAGCCAATCACTCTAAACTTCAAAGGAAAAAGTGAGATGCCAAAACTGTTCAGAAGCAAAAAGCTACAAGTCCCGCTCATCTAATTAAATTAATATTCATTGATATTTTGGACCTTATAGTATATTCTCTTCTTTTTATCCTCTTTGATTTTCAGTTGCTTGGGGACAAGCAACAATTTAAGTTTGGTGTTGTGATGAGGGGATAATTTATACGCTTTTTGGCATTGTTTTCATATAGTTTTTAGTAAGTTTAAGCTACTTTTAGGGATGTTTTTATTAGTTTTTATGTTAAATTCACATTTCTGGACTTTACTATGAGTTTGTGTGTTTTTCTGTGATTTCAGGTAAATTCTGACTGAAATTGAGGGATTTGAGCAAAACTCTGAAGAAGGCTGACAAAAGGACTGCTGATGCTGTTGGAATCTGACCTCCCTGCACTCGAAATGGATTTTCTGGAGCTACAGAACTCCAATTGGCGCGCTCTCAACGCCGTTGGAAAGTAGACATCCAGGGCTTTCCAGCAATATATAATAGTCCATACTTTATTCGAAGATTGACGACGTAACTTGGCGTTAAACGCCAAGATCACGCTGCTGTCTGGAGTTAAACGCCAGAAAAACGTCATGATCCGGAGTTGAACGCCCAAAACACGTCATAACCTGGAGTTTGACGCCAAGAAATGCCTTAGCTCGTGGAATGATCAAGCTCAGCCCAAGCATACACCATGTGGGCCCCGGAAGTGGATTTATGCATCAATTACTTACTCATGTAAACCCTAGTAGCTAGTCTAGTATATATAGGACATTTATCTATTGTATTAGACATCTTTGGTCTCAGTTTTGTTTTATTCTTCATCTTAGGAGATCATTGATCACGTTAGAGAGGCTGGCCATTCGGCCATGCCTGAACTCTTTGCTTATGTATTTTCAACGGTGGAGTTTCTGCACACCATAGATTAAGGGTGTGGAGCTCTGCTGTACCTCAAGTATTAATGAAGTTCTATGATCTTTTATTCAAATCTCTCTTATTCTTATTCCAATATATTCATTCGTACCCAAGAACATGATGAATGTGATGAGTCAGATTACCCTCATTATTATTCTCACTTATGAATGTGAGTGATTGACAACCACTCCCGTTCTACATGCAACAGAGCTTGAATGTATATCTCTTAGATTCTCCAACAGAATCTTCGTGGTATAAGCTAGATAGATGGCGGCATTTATGAGGATCCAGAAAGTCTCACCTTGTCTGTGGTATTCCGAGTAGGATCCTGGGAATCCGGAAAGTCCAACCTTGTCTGTGGTGTTCCGAGTAGGATTCCGGTAATGAATGACCGTGACGTGCTTCAAACTTTAACCTGCTGGGCGTTAGTGACAGACGCAAAAGAGGGATTCTATTCCAGTAGGAGCGGGAACCAACCGGTGATTAGCCGTACTGTGACAGAGTGAGTTAGCATAGTTTTCACTGCGAGGATGGGATGTAGCCATCAGCCATGGGTGATGCCTCCAGACTGGTTAGCTGTGCGAGTGACAGCCGCACAGGATATTTCCCCGTGAGGAATGAAAGTAGCCACAGTTGATGGTGAACCCCTATACAAAGCTTGCCATGGAAAGGAGTAAGAAGGACTGAGTAGAAGGAGTAGGAGAGCAGGCGTCCAAGAGCCCTACAGCATCTCCATCCGCTTATCTGAAATTCCCACCAATAAATCTGCATAAGTGTTCTATCCCTTTTATTATTTCTTCTTTTTATTATTAATTATTCGAAAACCCATAAACCATTTTTAATCTGCCTAACTGAGATTTGCAAGGTGACCATAGCTTGCTTCATACCAACAATCTCTGTGGATTCGACCCTTACTCACGTAAGGTTTATTACTTGGACGACCCAGTACACTTGCTGGTTAGTTGAACGGAGTTGTGTCCACTAGTGCCAATTTCTAAAATCCAATTACAAGAAAATAGGAATCACAATTTCGTCCACCACCTCCCAAACCTGAACTCAAACCACTACCACCATCCCTGACGTATGCATTTCTGGGAGAAGGTGACACTTTTCCAGTGATTAAAAGCTCTGCTTTAAATCCACAGGAAGAGGAAGCACTGATTCAAGTGCTAAGGACACATAAGACAGCTCTTGGGTGGTCCATAAGTGATCTTAAGGGCATTAGCCCAGCTAGATGCATGCACAAAATCCTGTTGGAGGATAATGCCAAACCAGTGGTCTAACCACAAAGGAGGCTAAATCCAGCCATGAAGGAGGTGGTGCAAAAAGAGGTCACTAAATTACTAGAGGCTGGGATTATTTATCCTATTTCTAATAGCCCTTGGGTGAGCCCTGTCCAAGTTGTCCCCAAAAAGGGAGGCATGACAGTGGTTCGTAATGAAAAGAATGAACTGGTTGCTACAAGAACAGTCACAGGGTGGCGTATGTGTATTGACTACAGAAGGCTCAATACAGCCACCAGAAAGGATCATTTTCCTTTACCATTCATAGACCAAATGCTAGAAAGACTAGCTGGTCATGATTATTACTGCTTTTTGGATGGCTATTCAGGTTACAACCAAATTGCAGTAGATCCTCAGGACCAAGAGAAAACAGCATTTACTTGCCCTTCTGGCGTGTTTGCCTACAGGAGGATGCCTTTTGGTCTGTGTAATGCTCCTGCAACCTTTCAGATATGCATGTTATCCATCTTCTCTGATATGGTGGAGAAATTCCTGGAAGTCTTCATGGATGACTTCTCAGTATATGGAGACTCATTCAGCTCCTGTCTTAACCACCTAGCACTTGTCCTGAAAAGGTGCCAAGAGACTAACCTGGTTTTAAACTGGGAGAAATGTCACTTTATGGTGACTGAAGGAATTGTCCTTTGGCACAAAATTTCAAGCAGGGGAATAGAGGTGGATAGGGCAAAGGTAGAGGTAATTGAAAAATTACCACCACCTGCCAATGTTAAGGCAATCAGAAGCTTTCTGGGGCATGCAGGATTCTACAGAAGGTTTATAAAGGATTTTTCGAAAATTGCAAAACCTTTAAGTAACCTGCTAGCTGCTGACACACCATTTGTGTTTGACACACAGTGTCTGCAGGCATTTGAGACCCTGAAAGCTAAGCTGGTCACAGCGCCAGTCATCTCTGCACCAGATTGGGCATTGCCATTTGAACTAATGTGTGATGCCAGTGACCATGCCATTGGTGCAGTGTTGGGACAGAGGCATAACAAGCTTCTGCACGTCATTTATTATGCCAGCCGTGTTCTAAATGACGCACAGAAGAATTACACAACCACAGAAAAAGAATTACTTGCAGTGGTCTATGCCATTGACAAGTTTAGATCCTATCTAGTAGGATCCAAGGTGGTTGTGTACACTGACCATGCTGCTCTTAAATACTTACTCACAAAGCAGGATTCAAAACCCAGGCTTATAAGATGGGTGTTGCTTCTGCAAGAGTTTGATATAGAAATAAGAGACAGAAAAGGAACAAAGAACCAAGTAGCTGATCATCTGTCCCGAATAGAACCAGTAGCTGGGGCGTCCCTCCCTTCTACTGAGATCTCAGAGACTTTCCCAGATGAGCAACTCGTTGCCATTCAGGAAGCTCCATGGTTTGCAGATATTGCAAATTATAAAGCTGTGAGGTTCATACCCCAGGAGTACAGCAGAGTGCAAAGAAAGAAATTAATTTCAGATGCCAAGTACTACCTCTGGGATGAACCATATCTCTTTAAGAGATGTGCAGACGGAATGATCCGCAGATGTGTACCCAGAGAAGAAGCACAAAGGATCCTATGGCACTGCCATGGATCACAGTATGGAGGACATTTTGGAAGTGAGCGCACAGCCACTAAAGTCCTCCAATGTGGCTTCTACTGGCCTACTCTCTATAAAGATGCCCGAGAGTTTGTGCGTAACTGTGACAGTTGCCACATAGCTGGTAACTTGCCTCACGGATATGCCATGCCTCAACAAGGGATATTAGAGATAGAATTATTTGATGTATGGGGAATTGACTTCATGGGTCCATTCCCACCATCATACTCAAACACTTACATTCTGGTGGCAGTGGACTATGTATCTAAGTGGGTAGAAGCAATTGCTACACCCACTAATGATACCAAGACCTTGCTGAAATTCCTCCAGAAACACATCTTCAGCAGATTTGGTGTTCCCAGAGTACTAATCAGTGATGGGGGCACTAATTTCTGCAATAGACAGCTATACTCTGCTATGGTTAGATATGGAATTAACCACAAAGTGGCAACTCCGTATCATCCACAGACAAATGGACAAGCTGAAGTCTCTAACAGAGAGCTAAAAAGAATCCTGGAACGGACTGTGATAGCCCGAAGAAAGGATTGGGCAAAGAGTTTGGATGATGCTTTGTGGGCATACAGAACAGCATTCAAGACTCCTATAGGAACCTCTCCATACCAGCTGGTGTACGGGAAGGCCTGTCATCTGCCCGTGGAATTGGAACATAAAGCCTACTGGGTAACCAGATTCCTAAACATGGATGCTCAGTTAGCTGGTGAAAAAAGATTGCTCCAGCTAAATGAGCTAGAGGAGTTCAGACTCAATGCCTTTGAAAATGCAAAAATTTATAAGGAAAAGGCAAAGAAGTGGCATGACAAGAAGTTGTCAACCAGAGTCTTTGAGCCAGGACAAAAAGTTCTGCTCTTCAACTCTAGGCTCAGATTGTTTCCAGGAAAACTTAAATCCCAGTGGAGGGGTCCGTATGTGATTACAGGAGTGTCACCATATGGATATGTTGAGCTTCAGGATATTGATTCTGATAAAAAATTCATTGTTAATGGACAGAGAATCAAGCATTATCTTGAAGGCAATTTCGAGCAGGAATGCTCAAAACTGAGACTTGAGTGATTCTCAGTAAAGGTCCAGTTAAAGACAGTAAAGAAGCGCTTGCTGGGAGGCAACCCAGTCATTAGCAGGTTATATATTTTGTTTGTACAAAGGCAAGTATCAAAAATGAAGGAATTCACAGAGTTACAGAAGGATTCAGCGCATAAAGCAGAGAAAAAGATCTTACTTGAAAAAAAAAACGCCAGTAAGGGGCATTTTGGGCGTTAAACGCCAGAATGGGCACCATTCTGGGCGTTTAACGCCAGTAAAGGTGCCATTTTGGGCGTTAAACACCAGAATGGGCACCATTCTGGGCGTTTAACACCAGGTATGCAGCATCCTGGGCGTTCAGCAAAACGCCCAGTGATAAAGGGAATTTTGGCGTTTAACGCCAGCCAGGGCACCTGGCTGTGCGTTAAACGCCCACAATGGGCAACAAATGGGCGTTAAACGCCAGAATGGGTGCCATTCTGGGCGTTTAACGCCAGAAAGGTGGGGGATCAAGATTTTGCTTTCAAATCAAATTTTTTTTCAAACTTTCCTTTTCTTACCCATCCTTTTCTACACAAACACATTTCAACCTTTCATCATTCACCTTCAAATCTTCAAAAATCAAAATCATTCTTCAAATCTTTCTCATATCAATCCCAAATCTTATTCAAAAACTCACCCTTCTCTCAAATTCTCTCCATATCTTCTCAAATCTCCCTTCAATTTTTTTCGAAATCTCCTTCCCCCACTTATAAAAACACGTTCGTCCCCTCATTCCCCCACACCATTCGAATTTGCTCTTCTCCTCTCTCTCTTCTTTCCTTTCTTTTGCTTGAGGACAAGCAAACCTCTAAGTTTGGTGTGCTGTTCCGTGATCACTAAGCCAAGATTCATCAAAATCATGGCTCCTAAGGGAAAACAAACCAATTTAAGAGGAAAGAAAGAGAATAATCCAAAGAATCTTTGGAATCAAGAGAAGTTCTTAACCAAAGAACATGAAGACCATTATCACAAAATAATGGGTCTGAGGTCAGTGATCCCGGAAGTTAAATTTGATATGAAAAAAGATGAATATCCGGGGATCCAAGAGCAAATTCAAAACAGAGGATGGGAAGTTCTAACCAATCCTGAGATAAAGGTTGGAAGAAATATGGTTCAGGAATTCTACTCAAATCTGTGGCTAACAAATAAGAAGAGAATGACTGGAACTGCTTACCATACCTACAGAACCATGGTCAGAGGGAAAGTTATGTACTTCCATCTGGACAAAATAAGAGAAATCTTCAAATTGCCTCAACTGCAAGATGATCCTGAATCCTTTAATAGGAGAATGGTGAGAGCAGATAAAGGGTTGGATCAAGTTCTAGAGGACATATGCCTCCCTGGGACTAAGTGGATAACCAATTCAAAGGGTGTCCCAAACCAACTCAAGAGGGGAGACCTCAAACCAATTGCAAGAGGTTGGCTAGACTTTATTGGGCGTTCCATACTGCCCACTAGCAACCGTTCTGAGGTCACTATCAAGAGAGCAGTAATGATTCATTGCATTATGCTTGGAAAAGAAGTGGAGTTTCATCATGTGATTGCTTGTGAGATCTACACAATTGCAAATAAGAATTCCACTGAAGCCAAATTGGCTTACCCAAGCTTGATTTCCTTGCTCTGTAAAGAGGCTGGGGTAAAGATGGGAGTAGATGAATTCATACCCATTGAACATCCAATCACCAAGAAGTCAATAGAAGGACAAATACAAGACAACTCTATCAAGAGGAGGGCGCAAAAATTCCTCCCTGAATTCCCTAAAATTGACTACTGGACCAGCCTAGAAGCATCTATCATCAAGTTACAAGAAACTATGGAGCAACTGAAGGAAGAACAGCAGAATCAGAACTGCATGCTCTGTAAATTGCTGAAGGAACAAGAGAAGCAGGGGCGTAAACTCCAAGAGTTGAAACGCCAAAAGCTATCCTCTCAAGTTGAGGGAGCATCCACTTCTCAAAATCAAGGTTGTTGAGTCCTAACTCTGTGAAAACCTCTATCATTAGGAGCCTATTTAATCTTTTTTCTTTTTTTATTTTCTATTTTCTAGTCTCATCTTATATCTATTTTTGAGTCTTGTTCTTAATTCATAATTAATAAAATTTAAAATTCATGTCTCAAAGCTATGAATGTCCTATGAATCCATCACCTCTCTTAAATGAAAAATGCTTTAATCACAAAAGAACAAAAAGTACAGGATTTCGAATTTATCTCTGAAACCAGTTGAATTAGTTTGATGTGGTGACAATAATTTTTGTTTTCCGAATGAATGATTGAACAGTGCATATGTCTTTTGAATTTGTTGTTTTGAGAATGTTAAAATTGTTGGCTCTTGAAAGAATGAGGGAAAAAGAGAACTGTTATTGAGGATCTGAAAAATCATCAAATTGATTCTTGAAGCAAGAAAAAGCAGTGAATTCAAAAAAAACTTGAAAAAATTAAAAAAAAAATTCGAATAAAAAAGAGAAAGAAAAGAAAGAGAAAAAGAAAGAAATAAAGTGTGATCCAAGGCAAAAAGAGTGTGCTTAAAAACCCTAGACACCTCTAATTGGGGACTCTAGCAAAGCTGGGTCACAATCTGAAAATGGTTCACCCAATTATGTGTCTGTGGCATGTATGTATCCGGTGGTAATACTGGAAGACAGAGTGCTTTGGGCCACAGCCAAGACTCATACACTAGCTATGTTCAAGAATCATTATACTTAACTAGGAGAATCAATAACACTATCTGAGTTCTGAGTTCCTATAGATGCCAATCATTCTGAACTTCAAAGGATAAAGTGAGATGCCAAAACTGTTCGGAAGCAAAAAGCTACTAGTCCCGCTCATCTAATTGGAGCTAAGTTTCCTTGATATTTTGGAGTCTATAGTATATTCTCTTCTTTTTATCCTATTTTGATTGTCAGTTGCTTGGGGACAAGCAAAAATTTAAGTTTGGTGTTGTGATGAGCGGATAATTTATACGCTTTTTGGCATTGTTTTTAGTATGTTTTTAGTATGATCTAGTTAGTTTTTAGTATATTTTTATTGGTTTTTAGTTAAAATTCACTTTTCTGGACTTTACTATGAGTTTGTGTGTTTTTCTGTGATTTCAGGTATTTTCTGGCTGAAATTGAGGGTCCTGAGCAAAAATCTGATTCAGAGACTGAAAAGGACTGCAGATGCTGTTGGATTCTGACCTCCCTGCACTTGAAGTAGATTTTCTGGAGCTACAGAAGCCCAGTTGGCGCGCTCTTAACGGCGTTGGAAAGTAGACATCCTGGGCTTTCCAGCAATGTATAATAGTCCATACGTTGCCCGAGCTTTGATGGCCCAAACCGGCGTGGAAAATCAGCCTCAGAAATTCCAGCGTTTAACGCTGGAACTGGCATAAAACTTGGAGTTAAAAGCCCAAACTGGCATGAAAGCTGGCGTTTAACTCCAGAAAGAGTCTCTACACGAAAATGCTTCAATGCTCAGCCCAAGCACACACCAAGTGGGCCCGGAAGTGGATTTTTATGTCATTTACTCATTTCTGTATACCCTAGGTTACTAGTTCACTATTAATAGGATCTTTTGACATTGTATCTGGACCTCATGACACTTTACACGTTTCTTTGTGTACTTTCCACAGCATGAGTCTCTAAACCCCATGGTTGGGGGTGAGGAGCGCTGCTGTGTCTTGATGGATTAATGCAATTACTACTGTTTCTTATTCAATTATGCTTGCTTCCATTCTAAGATATTACTTGTTCTTAAACCGGATGAATGTGATGATCCGTGACAATCATTATCATTCTCAACTATGAACGTGTGCCTGACAACCACCTCCGTTCTACCTTAGATTAAGTAGATATCTCTTGGATTCTTTAATCAAAATCTTTGTGGTATAAGCTAGAACTGATGGCGGCATTCAAGAGAATCCGGAAGGTCTAAACCTTGTTTGTGGTATTCTGAGTAGGATTCAAGGATTAAATGACTGTGACGAGCTTCAAACTCCTGAAGGCGGGGCGTTAGTGACAGACGCAAAAGAATCACTGGATTCTATTCCGGCCTGATTGAGAACCGATAGATGGATAGCCGTGCCGTGACAGGGTGCGTTGAACATTTCCACTGAGAGGATGGGAGGTAGCCACTGACAACGGTGAAACCCTTGCATACAGCTTGCCATGGAAGGAGCCTTGCGTGTTTGAAGAAGAAGACAGTAGGAAAGCAGAGATTCAGAAGATGGAGCATCTCCAAAACCTCAACCTATTCTCTATCACTGCAAAACAAGTACTTAGTTCATGTTTTTTTTACTTTTCACAATCAATCCTGATAATTTCTGATATCCTGACTAAGATTTACAAGATAACCATAGCTTGCTTCAAGCCAACAATCTCCGTGGGATCGACCCTTACTCACGTAAGGTATTACTTGGACGACCCAGTGCACTTGCTGGTTAGTTGTGCAGGGTTGCAAAAGTGTGATTGCAATTTCGTGCACCAGTTATGTAGGGCTAATCATCTGTCGGTTCTCGATCGTGTAGGAATAGGATTTACTATCCTTTTGCGTCTATCACAATGCCCTACAGTCACAAGTTTGAAGCTCGTCACAGTCATCCCATCATAGATCCTACTCAGAATACCACAGACAAGGTTTAGACTTTCCGGATCTCAAGAATGCTGCCAATAGATTCTAACTTATACTACAAAGACTCTGATCGCAAGGAATTGAAAGCTCTGTTGTCAGGAGAGGCAATCAAACGCATGGACCAGCAATCCAAGAGATACACATTCAAGCTTGTTTTCATGTAGAACGGAAGTGGTTGTCAATCACACGTTCATAAGTGAGAATGCTGATGAGTATCACATAATCATCACATTCATCATGTTCTTGTGTGCGAATGGATATCTTAGAATAAGAATAAGCATGAATTGAATAGAAGAACAATAGTACTTTACATTAATACTTGAGGAACAGCAGAGCTCCACACCTTAATCTATGGTGTGTAGAAACTCCATCGTTGAAAATACATAAGAACAAGGTCTAGGCATGGCCAAATGACTAGCCTCCCCAAATGACATATGAATTCGAAATAGGGAAAAAGACCACTAGTACAATAGTAAAAAGTTATATTTATAATGAAACTAGCTACTAGGGTTTACAGAAATAGGTAAATGATGTAGAAATCCACTTCTGGGCCCACTTGGTGTGTGCTTGGGCTGAGCATTGAAGCTTTCACGTGTAGAGGTCTTCCTTGGAGTTAAACACCATCTTTGATGCCATTTTGGGCGTTTAACTCCAACTTTTATGCCAGTTCTGGCGTTTTGACGCCAGAAAATGGTAGAAAGCTGGCGTTTTAACACCATTTTACGTCATCAATACTCGCGCAAAGTATGGACAATTATATATTGCTGGAAAGTCCTAGATGTCTACTTTCCAACGCAATTAAGAGTGCCCCATTTGAAGTTCTGTAGTTCCAGAAAATCCACTTCGAGTGCAAGGAGGTCAGAATCCAACAACATTTGCAGTCCTTTGTCAGCCTCTGAATCAGATTTTTGCTCAGGTCCCTTGATGAGCGGATAATTTGTACGCTTTTTGGCATTGTTTTTAGTATGTTTTTAGTATGATCTAGTTAGTTTTTAGTATATTTTTATTAGTTTTTAGTTAAAATTCACTTTTCTGGACTTTACTATGAGTTTGTGTGTTTTTCTGTGATTTCAGGTATTTTCTGGCTGAAATTGTGGGACCTGAGCAAAAATCTGATTCAAAGACTGAAAAGGACTGCAGATGCTGTTGGATTCTGACCTCCCTGCACTCGAAGTGGATTTTCTGGAGCTACAGAAGCCCAATTGACGCGCTCTCAACGGCGTTGGAAAGTAGACATCCTGGGCTTTCCAGCAATATGTGATAGTCCATACTTTGCCCAAGATTTGATGACCCAAACCGGCGTTCAAAGTCACCCTCAAGATTTCCAGCGTTAAACGCCGGAACTGGCACCAAAATGGGAGTTAAACGCCCAAACTGGCATAAAAGCTGGCGTTTAACTCCAAGGAGAGTCTCTACACAAAAATGCATCAATGCTCAGCCCAAGCACACACCAAGTGGGCCCGGAAGTGGATTTTTATGTCATTTACTCATCTCTGTAAACCCTAGGCTACTAGTTCTCTATAAGTAGGACCTTTTACTATTGTATTTTCATCTTTGGATCTTTGTATTATTTTAGATCCTTTGATCATCTTTGGACATTTAGTTCATAGATCATTGGGAGGCTGGCCTCACGGCCATGCCTAGACCTTGTTCTTATGTATTTTCAACGGTGGAGTTTCTACACACCATAGATTAAGGTGTGGAGCTCTGCTGTACCTCGAGTATTAATGCAATTACTATTGTTATTCTATTCAATTCCTCTTGTTCTTGTTCTAAGATATCACTTGTTCTTCAACTTGATGAATGTGATGATCCGTGACACTCATCATCATTCTCACCTATGAACGTGTGACTGACAACCACCTCCGTTCTACCTTCGATTGGGTGAATATCTCTTGGATTCCTGATACACGATGCATGGTTGATCGCCTGACAACTGAGTGCTCGCCTGACAACCGAGCCAGCCATTCCATGAGATCAGAGTCTTCGTGGTATAGGCTAGAACTGATGGCGGCATTCAAGAGAATCCGGAAGGTCTAACCTTGTCTGTGGTATTCTGAGTAGGATTCAATGACTGAATGACTGTGACGTGCTTCAAACTCCTGAGGGCGGGGCGTTAGTGACAGACGCAAAAGAATCACTGGATTCTATTCCGGCCTGATCCAGAACCGACAGATGGATAGCCGTGCCGTGACAGGGTGCGTTGAACATTTCCACTGAGAGGATGGGAGGTAGCCACTGACAACGGTGAAACCCTTGCTTAAGCTTGCCATGGAAAGGAGTAGGAAGGATTGGATGAAGACAGTAGGAAAGCAGAGAGACGGAAGGGACAAGCATCTTCATACGCTTATCTAAAATTCCTACCAATGAATTACATAAGTATCTCTATCTTTATCTTTATGTTTTATTCGTATATCACCATACCCATTTGAGTTTGCCTGACTGAGATTTACAAGGTGACCATAGCTTGCTTCATACCAACAATCTCTGTGGGATCGACCCTTACTCGCGTAAGGTTTATTACTTAGACGACCCAGTACACTTGCTGGTTAGTTGTGCGATGTTGTAGTGATCACAATTTCGTCCACCAAGTTTTTGGCGCCATTGCCGGGGATTGTTCGAGTATGGACAACTGACGGTTCATCTTGTTGCTTAGATTAGGTATTTTTCTTCAGAGTTCTTAAGAATGAATTCTAGTGTTTCAAGGTGATGTTCTTATCATCACCAAAGCTGATTGATTTTCATCAATTTAGCTCTTGAATGCAATGTCCTGCTGAAGCTTGTTCAGCCATGTCTAATTTCTTTAGACTGAAGCTTTAGACTAACATTGCATGATTCCTGGAATTCTCATTAAGAATTTTGATATTTTTTATTTTTTCTTTTCACTTAATTTTCGAAAAAAAATATAAAAAAAATTTAGAAAATCATAAAATCCAAAAATTTCTTGTTTGAGTCTAGTGTCTCATATTAAGTTTGGTGTCAATTGCATGTTTCTGTTTTTCTTGCATTCATGCATGTGTCTTAGTGATCATCAAGTTGTTCTTGATGATTTCTTACTCTGATCTTTGAATTCTCTTGACTTGAGTGTTTATGTGTCTCATATGCATTCTCATTAGTGTCAGTAGTATACAAACTGCTAAGTTTGGTGTCTTGCATGCATTATTATTTGATTTTAGTTGCATTTTGATTATTCCTCATTATTAAAAATTCAAAAATATTTTTAATTTGTGTCTTTTCAAGTCAATAATACAGAGAAATGAAGATTCAGAACATACAGCAGAGGAATTGCACAGAAAAAGCTGGGCGTTCAAAACACCCAGTGAAGAAGGACAGACTGGCGTTTAAACGCCATCCAGGGTACCTGGTTGGGCGTTTAACGCCCAAAAGGGTAGCATTTTGGGCGTTAAACGCCAGAATATGCACCATTCTGGGCGTTTAACGCCAGGATGGCACAAGAGGGAAGATTTTGTTTTCAATGCAAATTTTTTTCAAGGTTTCAAAATCTTTTCAAAATCAAATCTTTTTCAAATCAATCTTTTCAGTCAAATCTTTTTCAAAATCAATTTCTTTCTATTTTCAAAAATACTTGCTATCAATTAATGATTTGATTCAACATTTCAAGTATGTTGCCTTTTCTGTTGAGAAAGGTTTAATGTTTGAATCATATCTTTTCTTGATAGCCAAGTCATTAATTTTTAAAATCAAATCTTTTTAAATGTTTTTCAAATCATATCTTCTCAATCACATCTTTTTAAAACCAATCATATCTTCTTAACCACATCTTTTTCAAAATAGTTTTCAATCAAATCTTTTTGATTTCTAATTTCAAAATCTTTTTCAAAATTCACTTTACTTCTTTCTCAATCATGGTTTTCGAAAATCAATTAGTGTTTTTCAAAATGTTTTCAAAATCTTTTACTTAAATTTTCGAAAATTACTTCCCCTCTTCTCACATCCTTCTATTTATGGACTAATACTATTCCTTAATGCAAAATTCGAACTCCATCTTCTTTGATAAGTTCAAATTTTCTACTTCTGCCTTCTATTTTTCTTTTCCTCTGACACCTCAAGGAATCTCTATACTGTGACATAGAGGATTCCACACTTTCTTGTTCTCTTCTCTTTCTTATGAGCAGGAGCAAGGACAAAAGCATTCTTGTTGAGGCTGATCCTGAACCCGAAAGGACCTTGAAGCAAAAGCTAAGAGAAGCCAAGGCTCAACTCTCTGTAGAGGACCTAACAGAAATCTTCAAAGAAGAAGAACCCATGGCAGCCGAAAACAACAACAATGCCAACAATGCAAGGAAGGTGCTGGGTGACTTTACTGCACCTACTCCCGACTTCTATGGGAGAAGCATCTCTATCCCTGCCATTGGAGCAAACAACTTTGAGCTTAAGCCTCAATTAGTCTCTCTAATGCAACAGAATTGCAAGTTCCATGGACTTCCATTGGAAGATCCTCATCAGTTTTTAGCTGAATTCTTGCAAATCTGTGACACAGTCAAGACTAATGGGGTTGACCCTGAGGTCTACAGACTTATGCTATTCCCTTTTGCTGTAAGAGACAGAGCTAGGACATGGTTGGACTCTCAACCTAAAGAAAGCTTGGACTCTTGGGAAAAGCTAGTCAATGCCTTCTTGGCAAAGTTCTTTCCACCTCAAAAATTGAGTAAGCTTAGAGTGGAAGTCCAAACCTTCAGACAGAAGGAAGGAGAATCCCTCTATGAAGCTTGGGAAAGATACAAACAATTAATCAGAAAGTGTCCCTCTGATATGCTTTCTGAATGGAGCATCATAGGTATTTTCTATGATGGTCTTTCTGAACTGTCCAAGATGTCTTTGGATAGCTCTGCTGGAGGATCTCTTCATCTGAAGAAGACGCCTACAGAAGCTCAAGAGCTGATTGAAATGGTTGCAAATAACCAATTCATGCACACTTCTGAAAGGAATCCTGTGAACAAAGGGACCAATCAGAAGAAAGGAGTTCTTGAGATTGACACTCTGAATGCCATACTGGTTCAGAATAAAATATTGACTCAAAAGGTCAATATGATTTCTCAAAGTCTGTCTGGAATGCAAAATGCACCAAGCAGTACTAAAGAAGCTTCATCTGAAGAAGAAGCTTATGATCCTGAGAACCCTTCAACAGAAGAGGTGAATTACATGGGAGAATCCTATGGAAACACCTATAATCCTTCATGGAGAAATCATCCAAATTTCTCATGGAAGGATCAACAGAGACCTCAACAAGGTTTCAACAACAATAATGGTGGAAGAAACAGGTTTAGCAATAGCAAGCCTTTTCCATCATCTTCTCAGCAACAGACAGAGAATTCTAAGCAGAATACCTCTGACTTAGCAACCATGGTCTCTGATCTAATCAAAACCACTCAAAGTTTCATGACTGAAACAAGGTCCTCCATTAGAAATTTGGAGGCACAAGTGGGTCAGCTGAGCAAGAAAATTACTGAACTCCCTCCTAGTACTCTCCCAAGCAATACAGAAGAAAATCCAAAAGGAGAGTGCAAGGCCATCAACATGGCCGAATTTGGAGAGGAGGAAGAGGCAGTGAAAGCCACTGAGGAAGACCTCAATGGACGTCCACTGGCCTCCAATGAGTTCCCCAATGAGGAACCATGGGAATCTGAGGCTCAAAATGAGACCATAAAGATTCTATTGGACTTACTTCTGCCATTCATGAGCTCTGATGAGTATTCTTCCTCTGAAGAGGATGAGTATGTCACTGAAGAGCAAGTTGCTAAATACCTTGGAGCAATCATGAAGCTAAATGACAAGTTATTTGGAAATGAGACTTGGGAGGATGAACCCCCTTTGCTCACCAAAGAACTGGATGACTTGTCTAGGCAGAAATTACCTCAAAAGAGACAAGATCCTGGGAAGTTCTCAATACCTTGTACCATAGGCACCATGACCTTCAAGAAGGCCTTGTGTGACCTAGGGTCAAGGGTAAACCTCATGCCTCTCTCTGTAATGGAGAAGCTAGGGATCTTCGAGGTGCAAGCTGCAAAAATCTCACTAGAAATGGCAGACAACTCAAGAAAACAGGCTTATGGACTTGTAGAGGATGTTCTGGTAAAAGTTGAAGACCATTACATCCATGCTGATTTCATAGTCCTAGAGATTGGGAAGTGCATGGATGAATCCATCATCCTTGGCAGACCCTTCCTAGCCACAGCAAAGGCTGTGATTGATATTGACAGAGGAGAATTGATCATTCAAGTGAATGAAGAATCCTTTGTGTTTGAGGCTCAAGGATATCCCTCTGTCACCACGGAGAGGAAGCATGAAGAGCTTCTCTCAAAACAGAGCCAAACAGAGCACCCACATTCAAACTCTAAGTTTGGTGTTGGGAGGCAACAACCAACTTCTAAGTTTGGTGTTGAACCCCCACATTCAAACTCTAAGTTTGGTGTAGGGAGGTTCCAACATTGCTCTGAATATCTGTGAGGCTCCATGAGAGCCCTCTGTCAAGCTACTGACATTAAAGAAGCGCTTGTTGGGAGGCAACCCAATGTTATATTTTATTTATTTTCTTTTGTTATTTTATGTTTTCTGTAGGTTGATGATCATGAGAAGTCACAAAATCAATTGAAAAAGCAAAAACAGAATGAAAAATAGTAAGAAAAACAGCACACCCTGGAGGAAGATCCTGCTGGCGTTTAAACGCCAGTAAGGTTAGCAGATGGGCGTTTAACGCCCAGTCTGGCACCATTCTGGGCGTTTAACGCCAGAAAGGGGCACCAGACTGGCGTTAAACGCCAGTAAAGGGCAAGAACTTGGCGTTAAACGCCAGAAATGGGCACCAGCCCGGCGTTTAACGCCAAATTTGGCATAAAGAGCAAATTTGCTCGCCACTTGGTGCAGGGATGACTTTTCCTTGACACCTCAGGATCTGTGGACCCCACAGGATCCCCACCTACCCCACCACTCTCTCTCTTCTTCACCCATTCACCAATCACCTCAACACCTCTTCCCCAAAAACCCTTCACCTATCAAATCCCATCTTTCTCTTCACCACTCACATCCATCCTTCATAAAACCCCACCTACCTCACCATTCAAATTCAAACCACTTTCCCTCCCAAACCCACCCATACATGATCGAACCATAACCCTCCCCCCACTTCTATATAAACCCTTCTTCACTCCTTCATTTTCCCACAACATAAACACTACTTCTTCCCCCTTTGGCCGAACCACAAGGCCCTCTCCATCTCCTCTATTTCTTCTTCTTCTACTCTCTTCTTTCTTCTTTTGCTCGAGGACGAGCAAACCTTTTAAGTTTGGTGTGGTAAAAGCATTGCTTTTTGTTTTTCCATAACCATTTATGGCATCCAAGGCCAGAGAAACCTCTAGAAAGAGGAAAGGGAAGGCAAAAGCTTCCACCTCCGAGTCATGGGAGATGGAGAGATTCATCTCAAGGGTGCATCAAGACCACTTCTATGAAGTTGTGGCCTTGAAGAAGGTGATCCCCGAGGTCCCTTTCAAACTCAAAAAAGGTCAACTTTGATCAAAGGTTGGACCAAGTCCTCATAAACATTTGTGAAGAGGGCGCTCAATGGAAGAGAAACTCAAGAAGGAAGCCGGTTCAACTGAAAAGGCATGACCTCAAGCCCATCACTAAGAAAAGGATGGAGCAAGCAGGAGGAAATTCCTCCTCATAAAATCCCTGAGAGGCCTCAAGGGATGCACTTTCCTCCACAAAACCATTGGGAGCAATTCAACACCTCCCTAGGAGAATTGAGTCCAACATGGGACAACTAAGGGTGGAGCACCAAGAACATTCCATCCTCCTCCATGAGATAAGAGGAGATCAAAGAACCATGAGAGAGAAACAACAAAGACAAGGAAGATACATTGAGGAGCTCAAGAACTCCATAGGACCTTCAAGAGGAAGAACAAGCCGCCATCACTAAGGTGGACCCGTTCTTTAATTCCCTTGTTCTTTATTTTTCTGTTTTTCGAATTTTAGTGCTTATGTTTGTCTGTGTTTGTGTCTTGTGATCATTAGTGTCTTAGTGTCTATGCCTTGAAGTTATGAATGTCCTATGAATCCATCACCTCTCTTGAATGAAAAATGTTCTTAATTGAAAAAGAGAAGAATTGCATGAATTTTGAATTTTATAACAGTTTAATTATTTTGATGTGGTGGCAATACTTTTGTTTTCTGAATGTATGCTTAAACAGTGCATATGTCTTTTGAATTTGTGGTTCATGAATGTTGGCTCTTGAAAGAATGATGAAAAAGGAGACATGTTACTGAGGATCTGAAAAATCATAAAAATGATTCTTGAAGCAAGAAAAAAGCAGTGAATACAAAAAAAATTCGAAAAAAAGAGAAAAGAGAAAAGAAAGAGAAAAAGAAAGAAATAAAGTTGTGATCCAAGGCAAAAAGAGTGTGCTTAAGAACCCTGGACACCTCTAATTGGGGACTCTAGCAAAGCTGAGTCACAATCTGAAAAGGTTCACCCAATTATGTGTCTGTGGCATGTATGTATCCGGTGGTAATACTGGAAGACAGAGTGCTTTGGGCCACGGCCAAGACTCAATAAGTAGCTATGTTCAAGAATCATCATACTTAACTAGGAGAATCAATAATAGTATCTGGATTTTGAGTTCCTAAAGAAGCCAATCATTCTGAATTTCAAAGTATAAAGTGAGATGCCAAAACTGTTCAGAGGCAAAGAGCTAATAGCCCCGCTCATCTAATTAATACTGATCTTCATAGATGTTTTCAGAATTCATTGCATACTCTCTTCTTTTTATCTTGTTTGATTTTCAGTTGCTTGAGGACAAGCAACAATTTAAGTTTGGTGTTGTGATGAGCGGATAATTTGTACGCTTTTTGGCCTTGTTTTTAGTATGTTTTTAGTATGATCTAGTTAGTTTTTAGTATATTTTTATTAGTTTTTAGTTAAAATTCACTTTTCTGGACTTTACTATGAGTTTGTGTGTTTTTCTGTGATTTCAGGTATTTTCTGGCTGAAATTGAGGGACCTGAGCAAAAATCTGATTCAGAGACTGAAAAGGACTGCAGATGCTGTTGGATTCTGACCTCCCTGCACTCGAAGTGGATTTTCTGGAGCTACAGAAGCCCAATTGGTGCGCTCTCAATGTCGTTGGAAAGTAGACATCCTGGGCTTTCCAGCAATATATGATAGTCTATACGTTGCCCAAGATTTGATGGCCAAAACCGGCGTTCAAATTCACCCTCAGGATTTCCAGCGTTAAACGCCGGAACTGGCACCAAAATGGGAGTTAAACGCCCAAACTGGCATAAAAGCTGGCGTTTAACTCCAAGGAGAGTCTCTACAAGAAAATGCATCAATGCTCAGCCCAAGCACACACCAAGTGGGCCCGGAAGTGGATTTTTATGTTATTTACTCATCTCTGTAAACCCTAGGCTACTAGTTCTCTATAAGTAGGACCTTTTACTATTGTATTTTCATCTTTGGATCTTTGGATCATTTTAGATCCTTTGATCATCTTTGGACATTTAGTTCTTAGATCATTGGGAGGCTGGCCTCACGGCCATTCCTAGACCTTGTTCTTATGTATTTTCAACGGTGGAGTTTCTACACACCATAGATTAAGGTGTGGAGCTCTGCTGTACCTCGAGTATTAATGCAATTACTATTGTTCTTCTATTCAATTCCGCTTGTTCTTGTTCTAAGATATCACTTGTTCTTCAACTTGATGAATGTGATGATCCGTGACACTCATCATCATTCTCACCTATTAACGTGTGACTGACAACCACCTTCGTTCTACCTTCGATTGGGTGAATATCTCTTGGATTCCTGATACACGATGCATGGTTGATCGCCTGACAACCGAGTGCTCGCCTGACAACCGAGCCAGCCATTCCGTGATATCAGAGTCTTCGTGGTATAGGCTAGAACTGATGGCGGCATTCAAGAGAATCCGGAAGGTCTAACCTTGTCTGTGGTATTCTGAGTAGGATTCAATGACTGAATGACTGTGACGTGCTTCAAACTCCTGAGGGCGGGGCGCTAGTGACAGACGCAAAAGAATCACTGGATTCTATTCCGGCCTGATCGAGAACTGACAGATGGATAGCCGTGCCGTGACAGGGTGCGTTGAACATTTCCACTGAGAGGATGGGAGGTAGCCACTGACAACGGTGAAACCCTTGCTTAAGCTTGCCATGGAAAGGAGTAGGAAGGATTGGATGAAGACAGTAGGAAAGCAGAGAGACAGAAGGGACAAGCATCTTCATACGCTTATCTGAAATTCCTACCAATGAATTACATAAGTATCTCTATCTTTATCTTTATGTTTTATTCGTATATCACCAAACCCATTTGAGTTTGCCTGACTGAGATTTACAAGGTGACCATAGCTTGCTTCATACCAACAATCTCTGTGGGATCGACCCTTACTCGCGTAAGGTTTATTACTTGGACGACCCAGTACACTTGCTGGTTAGTTGTGCGAAGTTGTAGTGATCACAATTTCGTGCACCATCCCTCAATTTCAGGCAGAAAATACCTGAAATCATAGAAAAACACACAAACTCATAGTAAAGTCTAGAAATGTGAATTTTGCTTAAAAACTAATAAAAATATACTAAAAACTAACTAAATCATACTAAAAACTATATAAAAATAATGCCAAAAAGCGTATAAATTATCCGCTCATCACAACACCAAACTTTGATTGTTGCTTGTTGATGGGATTATTTTGGTGGAGACAAGAATCTTTCCCAAAACAACACCAATCTAACCGGCAAGTGCACCGGGTCGCATCAAGTAATAAAAACTCACGGGAGTGAGGTCGATCTCACAGGGATTGAAGGATTGAGCAATTTTAGTTTAGTGGTTGATTTAGTCAAGCGAATCAAGATTTGGTTGATTGATGGGTAACTTGCAGAATTTAAATTGCATTGAAAGTAAAGAGAACAAGAAATAAATTGCTGAATCTTAAAGAGCAAGAAAGTAAATGGCAGAAACTTAAAGAGCAAGTAATGTAAATTGCAAGAATCTTAAATGACAAGAAATGTAAATGGCTTGAAATGTAAAGGGGATTGGGACTTGGATTTGCAGGAATTAAACAAAGAGAAATTAAATTGCATCAAACTGAAGAGTAAATGGGAATTGGGGTTGAATCGGATTCAAACAGACAAGTAAATGAACAAGTAAAGCAAGAAATAGGGAATTGAAAAGATGAATCAAGATCTCAGGACCCAAGAGACTAGAAAACCAAGTCTAGATCTCAATGCCTTCCTAGATCCAACAAGAACAATAGCAATGGAATTGTAAATTGCAAAGAGATTAGATGAAGAAGCAATGAACCGAATTGGAAATTAAATTGCAGTGAAAATCAACAGAGAGATCTAAGGTGAGATTGAAACAGAATTCCTTCAATTCTCCAACCCAAGATCCAAGACAATTGTAATTGAAATTGAAAGCAATTAAACTCAGAAAGTAAAGATCATTCAAGCTCCCAAAACCAAAAGAAAACTCTCTGAAAACTAAAAAGGGAAGCTCCCCGAATAACTTGAATTCTAGCCTATTTATACACTTTCTTCAATTGATCTTCAAGCCTTGAGTTGGGCCTTTGCTCTTGGTGGAATTGGGTTGAAAGAGGCCTTGGTTGATTGCTCTTGAAGTTTGGAGAGAAACCCAAGTGAATCAATTGAACCGGATTTGAGTTTTGCAAAGTTGGATTCAAAGTTAGCCTCAAAGTTAGGGGGCTAACTTTGAGGCCAACTTTTCATATCAGCAAAACCAATTTGCTGCATCTCACGTTGGTGCCAACGTTAGGGGTCTAACTCTGACCCTAACGTTGGCCTTGCTTTGTGTTGGTGTGGCGCCAACGTTAGCCTCCAAGTTAGGGGGCTAACGTTGGCGCAAACGTTAGCAGCCCCTGGAGGACAATTCTCATGCCAACGTTAGCCTCCAAGTTAGGGGGCTAACGTTGGCGCAAACGTTGGCAGCCCCTGGGAGGAATTTTCATGCCAACGTTAGCCTCCAAGTTTGGGGGCTAACGTTGGCGCAAACGTTGGGCACCCTGGGAGGAATTTTAAATCTCCAACGTTAGCCTCCAAGTTAGGGGGCTAACGTTGGGGCTAACTTTTCGTCCAAAAGTTTGTGCCAACGTTTGGGGGCTAACTTCAAGTCCAACTTCATTCTTCCTGGTTCAATTTCACTTGTTTCATTGTCTTCTCTTAACTTCTAGCCATTCCTTCTTACTTCAACCCTTTTCCAAGCTTTCTTCACCTATCATAAATCAACCAAACACATCAAAGCTATGCTCAAAATCATGAGATGATCATTCTATCCTAATATGCATCAATTATGGCCTCAAACCTCATGAAATTGCATTAATTTATCTATGGTTGATTCAATCAAAGGAAGCATGAAAATCTACCTAAATTAGCTTGCTTAAGCCTCAAGAAAGTGCATAATTCAATTAAAAACAAAAGAAAGAGACTAGTGAAACTAGGCTAAGATGACTTGTCATCACAACACCAAACTTAAAGCTTGCTTGTCCCAAGCAAGAAGTGAATTATTAAGAAGAAAGAATGAAATGGAAGAGGATGTTCATGCTAGCAGAGTATTATTAGTGGTTCATGGGGTTTGGTGTGGATATGCAATACTCACTTCTTATTGATTCTTAAGCCTAGAAAGTCTCCTTCAAGCTTCAAGTAACCTATTGCTATGACCTCTCATTATTTCTTTATCCTTGGCTATTACTTTGTTCAAAGCTTTATTTGAGTGTCATGTGTAGCAAGTTCATTTTCTTTTCTGTATACTTGACACATTATTCACCATGGACACTTGGCTCACCTTTTCCTTTTAAACATTGATGCCCAGCACCTCTTTGGTTACTAAATGCCTTGTATTTAGGTTGCTCTTGATAGTGGATTTTCAGCTGATGATCCCGGATTAGTTAATCCAAGTCACTGAGTGTTGAAGCACTCCAAAGAGCTTAGTAGTCCAAGCAGATCCTAATACACAGACACCACAGGCATATATTTTTAAGGTTCAAGCTATTGGTGTCCAGCTTTGCTTCTTTTTGTTTTCTTTGGTTCTGCCATCTTTTGGCTATCTCTTTTCTTTCTTTCTTTTTATTTTTCTTTTGAACCAAGGATTTTCTTATTGAGATTCATAGACAGTAAGCCACTTTATACTTAATATGAGACATTCTAGTTCACTTATTCACTAATAGTGAGTTTCTATACAATCACACACATACCACCATGTACATTTATTCTACTTTTTTCTAACAGTGAACCATCTCACTTCACATTCAAACATTCCTTTTATTGAATTAAAAATGCAGGGGACAAAACATGCTTCTTGTTAAGTGGAAGTAAACACACAAGCACAAACTTAAACTAGTTTACTTATTTTAAAAGAAAATTGACTCTTCTTGAAATAAATGAACACTTTAACAGAACATACTCAGAATATTTCTCAACAGCAAAGATTAAGTGTATATACAACCTATTGGTTTGTAGTTCCTTTTGTTCATCCTTCTGTTGTGCCCCTTTTTGAGTCATGATGCCAAATTCCTTGCTACTTCCTCTGATTCATCATTTTGACTCTGGGCAGACTTTTATGTTCTTGCTACAGGTTATAGAGTTAGGACTAAAAAGCAATTATATGGTTGAATAATTTGTCTGATTGCTTGAGACTAGTAATGTGTAGGAAGTTAGAATGTGTTTCTGAATGAAGTTTTGGTGGAACACCAAACTTAGAAACCTACATTCTCCCTTAAATTGTTTTTGGTGTGCAACACCAAACTTAGTTCCTTGCAATACATATCAATTATTCAACATTTCTATTGAAAAAGCTATGAAAAGAAAACTACCTCGGGTTGGGTTGCCTCCCAACAAGCGCTCTTTTATTGTCATTAGCTTGACATTGAGGCTCTCTTTTATGGTGGTTGGTGCTTGTAAAGCCTCAATTTGTCTCCCCTGACTGTGATCCTCTTCTTTGTTTTCTGGTGTTCAATCTCAGCATGCTCTAATGAGAGTATGTTGCTGACAGTGGAGTAGTCCTCAGTTTGTTGGTTTGCACCCAGCTATTGATATATCAGTTGCACTTTGTCACCTTTGGAAAGCCCCTCTGTTGGGATCCTCCTGTTCTTCCAACCCCTTTTTGTTTTGTTTCTGTGCTTCATCTTTCCTTTTGTTGATCTTTTTTTTCTGGCCATGGGCTTCACTTGGGGATTCTTCTTCTCAGTGGCTAATACTCCAATGTCTTCTTGGGCTCCTTCATCAATTTGTACAGCTCTTATCTTTGGGATGTGGCCTTGACTCTTTTTGTCATCTTCCTTCAACTGTGATTCTCCCTTGTCAATTTTCAGATAGTCTTTCTTCTCCTTGCTACATTGTGCTTCTGGTAATACCTTCAGAGTGACACTCTGATCATGCATCCTGAGAGTTAGTTCCCCTTCTTCTATGTCTATGATAGCTCTACCAGTAGCCAAGAATGGCCTTCCCAATATAACAGAGTCACCATCATCCTCGTTTGAATCCAGAACCACAAAATCAGCAGGGTATATAAAGCTGTCCACCTTGACTAACAGATTTTCAATTACACCCCTGGGGTGTACCATTGACTTATCTACCAGCTCCAGAGACATTTGTACTGGTTTGACTTCCTCTATATGTAGCTTTTTCACCAGGGAGGATGGTATCAAATTAATACTTGCTCCGAGATCGCACATTGCTTTAGTGACGGTCACTTCCCCAATGGTACAAGGTAACAAGAAACTTCCTGGGTCCTCAAGCTTGGGAGGCAACCCTTTTTGAATCAAGACTCTGCATTCCTCAGTGAGTGATACGATTTCCTTCTCATCCCAACTTCTTTTCTTATTGATAAGGTCCTTCAAGAACTTGGCATACAAAGGCATTTGCTCAAGTGCTTCAGCTAGAGGGATATTGATTTCCAGCTTCTTGAAGGTCTCAAGGAATTTGTGGAAATGTTGGTCCTTAACCTCTTTGTTGAATCTCTGAGGATATGACAGTGGAGGTGTGTGGTTCTTTCCTATTTGCTGCTGTTCCTGAGTCATTTCCCTTGAGCTTTGTGGCTGATTGTCCTTCTCCTTGAGTTTCTCAGTGCTTTTGTTTGGCATCTCCTCTTGATCTAGTGCTTCATCTCCCTTCATTTGCTTTTTGGCTTGATCTACTTTTGTTTGCTTCTCATCCTCTGTTGGTTCTTTGATGTTCTCTTTTTGTTTCTTTGTAGTGTCATTGTTGCTCATCAGTATTCTCCCACTCCTTAATTGTATTGCCTTGCATTCCTCCTTGGGATTTGGGATTATGTCACTGGGCAGTGAGCTTGAAGGTCTCTCAATAGAGATTTGCTTGGAGATTTGCCCGATCTGCCTCTCTAGGCTTTTTATTGATGCTTCTTGGTTTTTGGTTGCCATTTCCTGATATTTCATCATTTTGTCCATCAAGGTCTCCAAGTTTGTGAGTCTTTGGGATTCAGGTGGTGCTTGTGGTGGGTTGTGAGTTGTAGGTGGGGGATGGTGGGCATTTTGGTTAATGGGTTGATTATTGGATTGGTATTGGTTGAGGTTGGGGTAGTTGTTTTGAGGTTTCCTGTAGGTGTTTTGGTTGGTTTGATGCTGGTTGTAATTTTGGTTGTTTCTTGGGTTGTTTTGGTTTGAGTTCCTCTGCCATGGTTGTTGGTGGTTTTGAGTGTCTCCCCATCTGAGGTTGGGGTGATTCTTCCATGAGGGGTTGTATGTATCACCATAGACTTCATTTGGATTGGAATGCATGTACTGGACTTGTTCTTGCTGTTGCTCTTCTTGAATTTCTTCATTTTGTCCCCATGTGGTTGATGGTTGGCTAGTGTTGACTGCTGCAACTTGGAGGCTATCAATCCTCTTGGTCATTTGCTCAAATTGTTGTTGAATTTGCTGCTGCATTAATTTATTTTGAGCCAGGATTGAATCCACTCCTTCTAGCTCCATTACTCCTCTTCTTTGTGATGGTTGGCGGCTTCTTTGATGAGCAAAGAAATACTGGTTGTTGGCCACCATATCAATAAGTTCTTGAGCCTCTTCTGCAGTTTTCATGAGTTGCAAGGAACCTCCAGCTGAGTGATCCAAGGATTCCTGGGACTTCAGTGTTAAGCCTTCATAGAAGTTTTGCAGCTTCTCCCATTCATTAAACATGTTAGAAGGACATTTCCTGACTAGAGCTTTGTACCTCTCCCATGCCTCATAGATGGGTTCAGTCTCCATTTGAGTGAATGTTTGTACCTCGGCTTTCAACCTTATAACCCTCTGTGGTGGATAAAACTTGGCAAGGAACTTGGTTACCAAATCATCCCAGTTGTTGATGCTGTCTCTTGGGAATGATTCCAACCATTGAGTGGCCTTGTCCCTGAGAGAAAATGGGAATAGCATCAGTTTGTAACTGTCAAGAGGCACACCGTTAGTTTTTACAGTGTTGCATATCCTCAAGAAGGTGGATAAATGTTGGTGTGGGTCTTCAAGTGATCCTCCACCAAAAGAGCAATTGTTCTGAACCAAAGTGATGAGTTGTTGCTTAAGTTCAAAATTGTTTGCATTAACATTTGGAGCCAAGATGCTGCTTCCACAATGTCTAGGATTAGCAAAGGTATAGGAAGCCAAAACTCTCCTCTGAGGTGGGTTGTCATTGTTGTTCTCTGCTCCACCAGGTGGATTAGTTGAATGTTCCTCCATATCTTGAAATTCTTCGTCTGATTCCTCTTCTCCAACAATATTCTTCCCTCTCTCAGCTCTTCTTAACCTCCTGAGAATCCTTTCATCTTGTTCATGAAAATTTAGTGCGTTTTTTCTTGTACCTGACATACAAGCATATCATGAGTAATGCACAAACCAATGATACTTCAATCTACTGCTGAAATTGAAGTTTTAGTTAGTTTAAGCAAAAAATCAAACAGTTAGTGGGTTAATCAAAAATAAAGAAAAAAAGTGCTTGATCTAAATTTCCACCTCACTTAATCATTGTCAATCTAATCAATCCCCGGCAACGGCGCCAAAAACTTGATGGGATTATTTTGGTGGAGACAAGAATCTTTCCCAAAACAACACCAATCTAACCGGCAAGTGCACCGGGTCGCATCAAGTAATAAAACTCACGGGAGTGAGGTCGATCTCACAGGGATTGAAGGATTGAGCAATTTTAGTTTAGTGGTTGATTTAGTCAAGCGAATCAAGATTTGGTTGATTGATGGGTAACTTGCAGAATTTAAATTGCATTGAAAGTAAAGAGAACAAGAAATAAATTGCTGAATCTTAAAGAGCAAGAAAGTAAATGGCAGAAACTTAAAGAGCAAGTAATGTAAATTGCAAGAATCTTAAATGACAAGAAATGTAAATGGCTTGAAATGTAAAGGGGATTGGGACTTGGATTTGCAGGAATTAAACAAAGAGAAATTAAATTGCATCAAACTGAAGAGTAAATGGGAATTGGGGTTGAATCGGATTCAAACAGACAAGTAAATGAACAAGTAAAGCAAGAAATAGGGAATTGAAAAGATGAATCAAGATCTCAGGACCCAAGAGACTAGAAAACCAAGTCTAGATCTCAATGCCTTCCTAGATCCAACAAGAACAATAGCAATGGAATTGTAAATTGCAAAGAGATTAGATGAAGAAGCAATGAACCGAATTGGAAATTAAATTGCAGTGAAAATCAACAGAGAGATCTAAGGTGAGATTGAAACAGAATTCCTTCAATTCTCCAACCCAAGATCCAAGACAATTGTAATTGAAATTGAAAGCAATTAAACTTAGAAAGTAAAGATCATTCAAGCTCCCAAAACCAAAAGAAAACTCTCTGAAAACTAAAAAGGGAAGCTCCCCGAATAACTTGAATTCTAGCCTATTTATACACTTTCTTCAATTGATCTTCAAGCCTTGAGTTGGGCCTTTGCTCTTGGTGGAATTGGGTTGAAAGAGGCCTTGGTTGATTGCTCTTGAAGTTTGGAGAGAAACCCAAGTGAATCAATTGAACCGGATTTGAGTTTTGCAAAGTTGGATTCAAAGTTAGCCTCAAAGTTAGGGGGCTAACTTTGAGGCCAACTTTTCATATCAGCAAAACCAATTTGCTGCATCTCACGTTGGTGCCAACGTTAGGGGTCTAACTTTGACCCTAACGTTGGCCTTGTTTTTGTGTTGGTGTGGCGCCAACGTTAGCCTCCAAGTTAGGGGGCTAACGTTGGCGCAAACGTTAGCAGCCCCTGGAGGACAATTCTCATGCCAACGTTAGCCTCCAAGTTAGGGGGCTAACGTTGGCGCAAATGTTGGCAGCCCCTGGGAGGAATTTTCATGCCAACGTTAGCCTCCAAGTTTGGGGCTAACGTTGGCGCAAACGTTGGGCACCCTGGGAGGAATTTTAAATCTCCAACGTTAGCCTCCAAGTTAGGGGGCTAACGTTGGGGCTAACTTTTCGTCCAAAAGTTTGTGCCAACGTTTGGGGGCTAACTTCAAGTCCAACTTCATTCTTCCTGGTTCAATTTCACTTGTTTCATTGTCTTCTCTTAACTTCTAGCCATTCCTTCTTACTTCAACCCTTTTCCAAGCTTTCTTCACCTATCATAAATCAACCAAACACATCAAAGCTATGCTCAAAATCATGAGATGATCATTCTATCCTAATATGCATCAATTATGGCCTCAAACCTCATGAAATTGCATTAATTTATCTATGGTTGATTCAATCAAAGGAAGCATGAAAATCTACCTAAATTAGCTTGCTTAAGCCTCATGAAAGTGCATAATTCAATTAAAAACAAAAGAAAGAGACTAGTGAAACTAGGCTAAGATGACTTGTCATCACTTGTCCCCATGCAACTGAAAACAAAATAGGATAAAAAGAAGAGAATGTACAATGAATCCCATAGTATCAATGAAACTTAGTTCTAATTAGATGAGCGGGGCTTGTAGCTTTTTGCTTCTGAACGGTTTTGGCATCTCACTTTTTCTTTTGAAATTCAGAATGATTGGCATCTATAGGAACTTAGAATTTTAGATAGTGTTATTGATTCTCCTAGTTCAATATGTTGATTCTTGAACACAACTACTTTATCAGTCTTGGCCGTGACCCTAAGCACTTTGTTTTCCAATATTACCACCGGATACATAAATGCTACAGAGACATAACTGGGTGAACCTTTTCAGATTGTGACTCAGCTTTGCTAAAGTCCCCAATTAGAGGTGTTGAAGTTCTTAAGCACACTCTTTTGCTTTGGATCACAACTTTAACCACTCATCTCAAGCTTTTTGCTTGGACCTGCATGCCATAAGCACATGGTTAGGGACAGCTTGATTTAGCCCGTTAGGCCTGGATTTTATTTCCTTGGGCCCTCTTATCCATTAATGCTCAAAGCCTTGGATCCTTTTTACCCTTGCCTTTTGGTTTAAAGGGCTATTGGCTTTTTCTGCTTGCTTTTTTTCTTTTTCTTTCTCTTTTTTTTGTTTTGCCCCTTTTTTCACTGCTTTTTCTTGCTTCAAGAATCAATTTCATGATTTTTCATATTATCAATAACATTTCTCTTTGTTCACCATTCTTTTAAGAGCCAACAGCTTTAATATTCATAAACAACAAGATAAAAAATATGCATTATTCAAGCATTCATTCAGAGAACAAAAAGTATTGCCACCACATCAAAATAATTAAACTAGTTTCAAGATAAAATTTGAAATCCAAGTACTTCTTGTTCTTTTGTAATTAAGCACATTTTTCATTTAAGAGAGGTGAAGGATTCATGGGATTATTCATAGCTTTAAGGCATAGACACTAGACACTAATGATCATGTAGTGAGGACACAAACATAGATAGAACATACAGCATAAAGCCGAGAATAGAAAATAAATAGACAAGGAGATTAAGGAATGAGTCCACTTTAGTGAGGGTGGCGTCTTCCTCCTCTTGAAGAACCAATGGTGCTCTTAAGCTCCTCTATGTCTCTTCCTTGCCTTTGTTGCTCCTCCCTCATAGTTCTTTGATCTTCTCTAATCTCATGGAGAATGATGGCGTTCTCTTAGTGTTCCACCCTTAATTGGTCCATGTTGTAACTCAAGCTTTCCAAAGAAGTGTTGAGTTGCTCCCAATAATTGTGTGGAGGAAATTGCATCCCTTGAGGCATCTCAGGGATTTCTTGATGAGGGCCCTCCTCATGCTCTTGTTGAGTGCCATGAATGGGCTCTCTAGTTTGCTCTATCCTCTTCTTAGTGATGGGTTTGTCCTCTTCAATGAGGATGTCTCCCTCTATGACAATCTCAGTTGAAGAGCAAAGGTGACATATGAGATGAGGAAAGGCTAATCTTGCCAAATGTGAGGACTTGTCAGCCACCTTGTAGAGTTCTAGAGGTATGATACTTTAGGTTTGGGTCATACTTTGATCATGGTTCCTAGTGATCCATGCGTTTGCATAGAACTCTTGAACCATTAAGATTTCGACTTGTTGAATGGGATTAGCAAGAACTTCCCAACCTCTTCTTCGGATCTCTTGTCGGATCTCCGGATATTCGCCCTTTTTAAGCCTAAAAGGGACCTCAGGGATCACCTTCTTCTTGGCCACAACTTCATAGAAGTGGTCTTGATGGACCTTTGAGATTAATCTCTCCATCTCTCATGACTCAGAGGTGGAGGCAGTTGCCTTCCCTTTCCTCTTTCTAGAGGTTTCTCTGGCCTTAGGTGCCATAAATGAATATGGAAAAAAAAGCAATACTTTTACCACACTAAACTTAAAATATTTGCTTGTCCTTAAGGAAAAGAAGAAGGAAAGATGTAGAAGAATAAGAAAATGGAGGAGATGGAGGGTGTATAGGGTTCGGCCAAGAGGGGAAGAAGGTGTTTGTGATGTGTAAAAATGAAGGTGTGAAGGGGGATATTTATAGGGAGAGTGGCCGAATGGTTTGGGTGGGTTTGGGAGGGAGATGGTTTTGAATTTTGAAGGTGGGTGGGGGTTTTGGGGGAAGAGTTAAGGAAGTGCTTGGTTAAGGGTATTTGGGGAAGAGATATGGAGGTGATTGGTGAAGGGTATTTGGGGAAGAGTGTTGTAGAAAGGTGTGAAGAGGAGAGAGAGTGAGTTAAGGTTGGTGGAAATCCTGTGAGGTCCACAGATCCTGAGGGGTCAAGGAATTCGCTTCCCTGCTCCAATTGGGCATTCAAAACGCCTTAGAGTGCAATTCTAGCATTTAAACGCCAGTCTGCTGCCTTGTTCTAGCGTTTAAACGCCAGCCTTCCTTCCTGTTCTGGCGTCTAAATGCTAGTTTGTTGCCCTGTTCTTGCATTTAAACGTCAGTCTGGTGCCCTATTCTGGCGTTTAAACGCCCATAAAGGTGCCAGATTGGGCGTGTAAACGCCCGTTTTGCTACCCTTACTGGCGTTTAAACGCCAGTAAGTCCTTCCTCCAGGGTGTGCTATTTTCAATGCTATTTTTGATTTTTTTTTCTTTATTTTTTGTAATTGTCTTTGTGGCTTTACATGATCATCAACCTAAAAGAAAACAAAATAATATAGATAAAATTAAAATAAAATGGGTTGCCTCCTAATAAGCGCTTCTTTAATGTCAATAGCTTGACAGTGAGCTCTCATGGAGCCTCACAGATGATCAGAGTATGGTTGAGATCTCTCAACACCAAACTTAGAGTTTGGCTGTGGCCTCCTAACACCAAACTTAGAGTTTGAATGTGGGGGCTCTGTTTGACTCTGTATTGGGAGAAGCTCTTCATGCTTACTCTCCATGGTTACAGATGGAGAACCTTGAGTCTTTACTACATGGCATTCTTCATTCACATGAAGGATCAACTCTCCTCTGTCAACATCAATTACAGCTCTTGCTGTGGCTAGGAAGGGTCTTCCAAGGATGATGGATTCGTCCTCATCCCTCCTAGTGTCTAGGATTATGAAATCAGCAGGGAAGCAAAGGCCTTCAACCTTCACTAGCACGTCCTCTACTAGTCCATAAGCCTTTTTCATAGATTTATCTGCCATCTCCAACGAGAATTTGGCAGCATGTACCTTATAGATTCCCAGTTTCTCTATCACAGAGAGTGGCATTATGTTTATCCCTGACCCCAGATAACAAGAGCTTTTTCAAAGGTCATGGTGCCTATGATACAGGGTATTAAGAATTTACCAGGATCCTATTTCTTTTGAGGTAAATTTTGCTTAACCAATGTATTCAGTTCATTGGTGAGCAAGGGAGGCTCTTCCTCCCAAGTCTCATTACCAAATAGCTTGGCATTCAGCTTCATGATTGCTCTTAAATATTGGGCAACTTGCCCTTCAACAATGTCTTCATCCTCTTCAGAAGATGAATAGTCATCAGAGCTCATGAATGGTAAAAGAAGGTCCAAGGGAATCTCTACGGTCTCTGTATGAGCCTCAGATTCTTTTGGTTCCTCGTTAAGGTATTCCTTACTGGCCACTGCACGTTCCCAGAGGTTTTCCTCATTGGGATTCATGTCCTCCTCCTCCTCTAAGGTTTCGGCCATGTTGATTATATCAATGGCCTTGCACTCTCCTTTGGGATTCTCTTCTTTATTGCTTGGGAGAGTGCTAGGAAGAGTTTCAGTAACCTTTTTACTCAGCTGGCCCACTTGTGCCTCCAAATTTCTAATGAAGGATCTTGTTTCAGTCATAAAACTAAGAGTGGCCTTAGATAGATCAGACACTATATTTGCTAAGCTAGAAGAATTCTGCTCAGAATGCTCTGTCTGTTGCTAAGGTGATGATGGGAAAAGTTTGCTATTGCTAAACCTGTTTCTTCCACCATTGTTATTATTGAAGCCTTGCTTCTGTTGATCCTTCCATGAAAATTTTGGATGATTTTTCCATGAAGGATTATAGGTGTTTCCAAAGGCTTCACCCATGTAATTTACCTCTGCCATTGCAGGGTTCTCAAGATCATAAGCTTTTTCTTCAGAAGATGCTTCTTTAGCACTGTTGGATGCATTTTGCAATCCATTCAGACTCTGAGAGATTATATTAACTTGTTGGGTCAATATTTTGTTTTGAGCCAGTATGGCATTCAAAGCATCAATTTCAAGAACTCCTCTCTTTTGAGGCATCCCATTACTCATAGGATTCCTCTCAGAGGTATAAATGAACTGGTTATTTGCAACCATTTCAATAAGTTCCTGAGCTTCTGTAGGCATTTTCTTTAGGTGAATGGATCCACCTACAGAGTGGTCCAGTGACATCTTGGAAAATTCAGACAGACCATCATAGAATATATTTAATGTGGTCCATTCTGAAAGCATGTCAGAATGACACTTTTTGGTCAGCTGCTTGTATCTTTCCCAAGCTTCATAGAGGGATTCACCTTCTTTCTGTCTGAAGGTTTGAACATCCACTCTAAGCTTGCTCAGCTTTTAAGGAGGAAAGAACTTGGCTAAGAAAGCCGTGACCAGCTTATCCCAAGAGTCCAGGCTATCTCTGGGTTGTGAATCTAACCATGTTCTAGCTCTGTCTCTTATAGCAAAAGGGAAAAGCATAAGCTTGTAAACTTCAGGATCAACTCCATTGGTCTTAACAGTATCACAGATCTGCAAGAACTCAGTTAAAAATTGATAAGGATCTTCTGATGGAAGTCCATGAAACTTGCAATTCTGTTGCAGCAGAGAAACCAATTGAGGCTTTAGCTCAAAATTGTTTGCTCCAATGGCAGGGATTGAGATTCTTCTTCCATAGAAGTTGGAAGTTGGTGTAGTAAAATCACCAAGCATCTTCCTTGCATTGTTGTTTGGTTCGTCCATAATTGTTTCTTTTGCTACTTCCTTTTCAAAAATTTTAGTGAGGTCCTCTTCAGAGTTTTGTGCTTTAGCTGCTCTTAGCTTCCTCTTCAGAGTCCTTTCAGGTTCAAGATCAGCTTCAACAAGCATGCCTTTATCTTTGCTCCTACTCATATGAAAGAGGAAAACAAAGAAAATATGGAACCTCTATGTCACAGTATAGAGATTCCTTGAGGTGTCAGAGGAAAACAAGAATAGAAGGATGAGGTAAGTGAAGAAGGATTCAAACACAATGAGAGAGATGAAGTTCGAATTGACAATGGAGGAGGAATGTTATTGTTTAAATAGAAAAAGATAAGAGAGGGGGAAAGAATTTTTGAAATTTTTAATTAAAATTCAAAACAATTAGTTAAATAAAAAAAGAATTTTGAAAAAAGGTTAATGTTTTTCGAAAATTGAAAGTCAAAAAGTGGTTAGGTGGTTTTGAAAAAGATAAGAAATAAATTTGAAAAAGATAAGAAGTTAAAAAGATTTTGAAATCATGGATTTTCTAAAAAGATATGATTTGAGAGAGATATGATTTAAAAGATATGATTTAAAAAATATGATTGAAAAGATAAAAATTAAAAAGATTTGATTTTAAAAAATAATAAATTGATTATCAAGAAACTAAAATATATGATTCTAAATTTAAAATATTGAACTTTTCTTAACAAGAAAGTAACAAACTTGAAATTTTTGAATCAAGATTTTTTTTGAAAATATGAAGAAAAGATTTGATTTTTGAAAAAGATATGTTTGAAAAGATATGATTTTGAAAAATATATGATTGAAAATATTTGATATGAAAAATATTTGATTTTGAAAAATTATGAAGATCTGAAAAAGATTTGATTTGAAAACAAAATTCCTCTCCTTGTGTCATCCTGGCATTAAACGCCCAAGAGCTGCATGTTTTGGGCTTTTAACGCCCAATTGCTGCATGATTTGGGCGTTTAAACGCCCAGCCAGGTACCCTGGCTGGCGTTTAAACGCCAATTTTCCTTCTTCACTGGGCGTTTTGAACGCCCAGCTTTTTCTCTGTAATTCCTCTGCTTTATGTTCTTGGATCTTCATTTTGCAAAATCCTTTATTCAAGAAGATATGTTTTCAATTTTGAAGAACAACAAAATGAATCAAAACATATAATTCTTGGATCAAAACACAAGATATATGCAAGAACATTATGAACGTCAAGATGAAAACCAAGAACAATGTTGAAGATCAAGATGAACATCAAGAACTCAGTTTTCTTAATGAAAGAAAATATGGAGAACACCAAACTTAGAACTTTCTCACGTTTGGGCCGTATGAATGCAAGAATGCATATGTAGAACATCATGCAGTGCAAATCAATAAATCATGAAGATCAAACAAGGCAATTAATCAAGAACAACTTTGAAGATCATCAAGAACACAATGCATGTGTTTCGAAAATTGCAAGACAATTAAAATCATGCAATTGACACCAAACTTAAAATTTGGCCCTAGATTCAAACAAGAACCATGAAATATTTTTGAGTTTTTATGATTTTATGAATTTTTTTGGGGTTTTTTTTCGAAAATTATTTTTTTAGAAAAATGAAAACAAATAAAAAATTTTTGAAAGATTTTTGAAAACTTTTTGAAAAGAAAATTACCTAATCTGAGCAACAAGATGAACCGTCAGTTGTCCAAACTCGAACAATCCCCGGCAACAGCGCCAAAAACTTGGTGCACGAAATTGTTATCTCAATGGCGCCAACAACTTGGTACGCACAATTGTAATATCACTCTTTTTCATAACTTCGCACAACTAACCAGCAAGTGCACTAGGTCGTCCAAGTAATAAACTTTACGTGGGTAAGGGTCGATTCCACGGAGATTGTCGGCTTGAAGCAAGCTATGGTCACCTTGTAAATCTCAGTCAGGCAGATTCAAATGGTTATAGAGTTTTGATAATTAAAAGATAAATAAAACATAAAACAAAGATAGAGATACTTATGTAAATCATTGGTGGGAATTTCAGATAAGCGTATGAATATGCTTTATCCCTTTTGAATCTCTGCTTTCCTACTGCCTTCATCCAATCCTTCATACTCATTTCTATGGCAAGCTGTTTGTAGGGGGATCACCGTTGTCAATGGCTACCATCCATCCTCTCAGTGAAAATGGTCCAACTACGGGTTACGTAGGGCTAATCATCTATCAGTTCTCGATCGTGTAGGAATAGGATTTACTATCCTTTTGCATCTGTCACCATGCCCTACAGTCGCAAGTTTGAAGCTCGTCACAGTCATCCAATCCCAGATCCTACTCGGAATACCACAGACAATGTTTAGACTTTTCGGATCTCAAGAATGCTGCCAATGGATTCTAGCTTATACCACGAAGACTCTGATCGCAAGGAATTGAAGGCTCTGTTGTCAGGAGAGACAATCAAACGCATAGACCAGGAATCCAAGAGATACACATTCAAGCTTGTTTTCATGTAGAACGGAAGTGGTTGTCAATCACGCGTTCTTGAGTGAGAATGGTGATGAGTGTCACATAATCATCTCATTCATCATGTTCTTGTGTGTGAATGGATATCTTAGAATAAGAATAAGCATGAATTGAATAGAAGAACAATAGTACTTTGCATTAATACTCGAGGAACAGCAGAGCTCCACACCTTAATCTATGGTGTGTAGAAACTCCACTGTTGAAAATACATAAGAACAAGGTCAAGGCATGGCCGAACGGCCAGCCTCCCCAAATGACATATGAATTTGAAAATAGGGAAAAAGACCCCTGGTACAATAGTAAAAAGTTCTATTTATAATAAAACTAGCTACTAGGGTTTGCAAAAATAGGTAAATGATGCAGAAATCCACTTCCGGACCTACTTGGTGTGTGCTTGGGCTGAGCATTGAAGCTTTCACGTGTAGGGGTCTTCCTTGGAGTTAAACACCAGCTTTAATGCCAGTTTGGGCGTTTAACTTCAACTTTTATGCCAGTTCTGGCATTTTGACGCCAGAAAAGGGCAGAGAGCTGGCATTTTGACGCCATTTTACGTCATCAAAACTCATGCAAAGTATGGACTATTATATATTGCTAGAAATCCCTGGATGTCTACTTTCCAACTCTATTCAGAGCGCGCCATTTGGAATTTTGTAGCTCCAGAAAATCCACTTCGAGTGAAGAGAGGTCAGAATCCAACAGCATCTGCAGTCCTTTGTCAGCCTCTGAATCAGATTTTTGCTCAAGTCCCTCAATTTCAGCCAAAAAATACCTGAAATCACAGAAAAACACGTAAACTCATAGTGAAGTCCAAAAATGTGAATTTTTCTTAAAAACTAATAAAAATATACTAAAAAGTAACTAAATCATACTAAAAACTATGTAAAAATAATGCCAAAAAGCGTATAAATTATCCGCTCATCAGTCGTCTCTCAAGGAATTGCAGGAAAGTGTGTTACTATTGGTTATGGGTTTTTTTGAGAATTTTTAGAGTGAGAAATGATAAAATAATTAATTTTAATTTAAAGCAAGGAAAATTAACAAGAGGTTTTATACAATTGAAATAAAAGCCTTAGCTAGGAGAAGATTAATCAGAAGTTCTATCCTTGTTGGATTTCCCAAGATTAATAATAATAGGTTGTTGTTTCTACTTAGTAAACCCTCAACAAATGAAGGAAAGTCAAGCGGTTGAGCCAACTTCTATTCACAAGTCCTAATCCTCTCCCTTGGGAAGGATTAGCGTTAGCAACTAGAGAGCTAGCCAACAACTTCCAATTACCAATTAACGCTTGAGTATTCCAACTCAAGGGTCTCCTATTAATCAACTCCAAAGTCAAGTTGAGAGCCTACTCCATTGACATGGATGCCAATTTCACATGCATATTCAAGGGGTAGAAAAAAGACATAATAATCAAATTAATTAGAAGCAAGCAAACAGATAATGAAATTAAATGGAAAATTATTCTTTGCATTAATAAATTCCAAAATCAGAAATATTCATATGTAACGCGTGAATAAGATAAATGGAAATTAAAAGAGTAAGGAAATAGGAAGCAAACTATAATGATAAAGATTTCAACGGAGGTAGTAACTCTGTCAATATCCAACTCAAAAGCATAAAACTAGGAATCCTAAAACCGAGAGAGAGGAGAGAGCCTCCCTCTCTAGAAAACTACATCTAAAACCTAAAATTATGTCAATGAGAAGTAGCCTCCTGATTCTCCCACTCTGCAGCCTCTAATCTGTGTTTTTTGGACCGAAAAGTGGGTCCAAAATAGCCCAGAAATCTCTCCATGTGATTTCTGATACGCTGAACTTTCGCACCATCCACGCGTACGCGTGCGCATCCCTAAAAGCCAGATCAACTATGGCAAATTATATATCATTGCGAAGTCTCAGATGTTAGCTTTCCAACGCAACTAAAACCGCCTCATTTTAACCTTTGTAGCTCAAGTTATGGTCAATTAAGTACGAAGAGGTCAGGGTTGACAGCTTTGCGATTCCTTCCACTTTTGCATGCTTCCTTTCCATCCTCTAAGGGATACAGAAGTAAATTTAGTTTGACAACAAGATTTCCTATCTCTCCCAAAATATACATAAAGGCATCTATAGGTAAGTGACGTTAGGATTTTTGCCAGTAAAGAATATCATAAAAACAGTCGCATTGTAGATATAGTCTCTAAACCGACAAAAATCCTTCGTACAAACATTTTGGTTGTCACAAGTAACAAACCCCTTTGAAATTGATAACCGAGTATTCAAACCTTGGGTCGTCTTCTCAAAGAATTGCAGGGAGGTATGTTCTTATTATTGGTTATGGAGATTGTAAATTTGGGGTTTTGAGAAATTTGGAGTTTGGGCAATGTGCACAGGTTTATTACTTGGACGACCCAGTACACTTGCTGGTTAGTTGTGCGAAGTTCTGTTTATGCCATGGTATTGAACACCAAGTTTTTGGGTTCATCACCAAGGATTATTTGAGTTGTGAAAAGTTTTAATCACAATTTCGTGCACCAAGTTTTTGGCGCCGTTGCCGGGGATTGTTCGAGTATGGACAACTGACGGTTCATCTTGTTGCTTAGATTAGGTATTTTTCTTCAGAGTTCTTAAGAATGAATTCTAGAGTTTCATGATGATCTGTTGAAGTCTGGCTGGCTGTGAAGCCATGTCTGATTTTATTGGACCGAGGTTTTAACTTATCATCACAAGAGCTTGTTGATTTCTATCAATCTTGCTGTTGGAGCAATGATCTGCTAAGGCTTGGCTGGCCATTGGCCATGTCTAGTGTTTTGGACCGGAGCTTTCATTGAAAGCTTGGCTGGCTATAAAGCCATGTCTAATCCCTGGACCGGAGTCTTAGACTAACGTTGCATGATTCCTGGAATTCTCATTAAGAATTTTGATATCTTTATTTTCTTTTTCCACTTAATTTTCGAAAAAGCACAAAAAAAATTTACAAAATCATAAAATCCAAAAATATTTCTTGTTTGAGTCTAGTGTTTCATTTTAAGTTTGGTGTCAATTGCATGTTTTTGTTCTTCTTGCACTCATGCATGTGTCTTCATTAATCTTCAAGTTGTTCTTGATGATTTCATTGCTCTGATCTTTGAATTCTATTGACTTAAGTGTTCATGTGTCTCATATGCATTCTCATTTTGTTAGTGTTAGTAGTTTACAAACTGCTAAGTTTGGTGTTTTGCATGCATTGTTATTTGATTTTAGTTGCATTTTTATTATTCCTTATTATTAAAAATCCAAAAATATTTTTAATTTGTGTCTTTTCAAGTCAATAATACAGAGAATTGAAGATTCAGAACATACAGCAGAGGAATTATACAGAAAAAGCTCGGCGTTCAAAACGCCCAGTGAAGAAGGCAAACTGGCGTTTAAACGCCAGCCAGGGTGCCTGGCTGGGCGTTTAACGCCCAAAAGGGTAGTGCTTTGGGCGTTAAACGCCAGAATGTGCACCATTCTGGGCGTTTAACGCCAGGATGGCACAAGAGGGAAGATTTTGTTTTCAAATCAATTTTTTTTCAAGTTTTCAAAATTTTTCAAAATCAAATCTTTTTCAAATCAAATATTTTCAATCAAATCTTTTTCAAAATCAATTTCTTTCCATTTTAAAAAAACTTGCTATCAATTAATGATTTGATTCAACATTTCAAGTATGTTGCCTTTTCTGTTGAGAAAGGTTTAATGTTTGAATCATATCTTTTCTTGTTAGCCAAGTTATTAATTTTTTTTTAATCAAATCTTTTTAAAATGTTTTTCAAATCATATCTTCTCAATCACATCTTTTTAAAACCAATCATATCTTCTTAACCACATCTTTTTCAAAATAGTTTTCAATCAAATCTTTTTGATTTTTAATTTCAAAATCTTTTTCAAAAATCACTTTAATTCTTTCTCAATCATGGTTTTCGAAAATCAATTAAAGTTTTTCAAAATGTTTTCAAAATCTTTTACTTAATTTTCAAAAATTTCTTCCCCTCTTCTCACATCCTTCTAATTATGGACTAACATTATTCCTTAATGCACAATTCGAACTCCATCTTTCTTGATAAGTTCAAATTTTCTACCTCTTCCTTCCATTTTTCTTTTCCTCTGACACCTCAAGGAATCTCTATACTGTGACATAGAGGATTCCATATTTTCTTGTTCTCTTCTCTTTCATATGAGCAGGAGCAAAGACAAAAGCATTCTTGTTGAGGCTGACCCTGAACCTGAAAGGACCTTGAAGCGAAAGCTAAGAGAAGCTAAGGCACAACTCTCTGTAGAGAACCTAATAGAAATCTTCAAAGAAGAAGAACCCATGGCAGCCGAAAACAACAACAATGCCAACAATGCAAGGAAGGTGCTAGGTGACTTTACTGCACCTACTCCCGACTTCTATGGGAGAAGCATCTCTATCCCTGCCATTGGAGCAAACAACTTTGAGCTTAAGCCTCAATTGGTTTCTCTAATGCAACAGAATTGCAAGTTCCATGGACTTTCATTGGAAGATCCTCATCAATTTTTAGCTGAATTCTTGCAAATCTGTGACACTGTCAAGACTAATGGGGTTGACCCTGAGGTCTACAGACTCATGCTATTCCCTTTTGCTGTAGGAGACAGAGCTAGAACATGGTTGGACTCACAACCTAAAGAAAGCCTAAACTCTTGGGAAAAGCTAGTCAATGCCTTCTTGGCAAAGTTCTTTCCACCTCAAAAATTGAGTAAGCTTAGAGTGGAAGTCCAAACCTTCAGACAGAAGGAAGGAGAATCCCTCTATGAAGCTTGGGAAAGATACAAACAATTAATCAGAAAGTGTCCCTCTGACATGCTTTCTGAATGGAGCATCATAGGTATTTTCTATGATGGTCTGTCTGAACTGTCCAAGATGTCTTTGGATAGCTCTGCTGGAGGATCTCTTCATCTGAAGAAGACGCCTACAGAAGCTCAAGAACTAATTGAAATGGTTGCAAATAACCAATTCATGTACACTTCTGAAAGAAATCCTGTGAACAATGGGACAAATTAGAAGAACGGAGTTCTTGAGATTGACACTCTGAATGCCATATTGGGTCAGAACAAAATATTGACTCAGCAAGTCAATATGATTTCTCAAAGTCTGTCTGGAATGCAAAATGCACCAGGTAGTACTAAGGAGGCTTCATCTGAAGAAGAAGCTTATGATCCTGAGAACCCTTCAATGGAAGAGGTAAATTACATGGGAGAACCCTATGGAAACACCTATAATCCTTCATGGAGAAATCATCCAAATTTCTCATGGAAGGATCAACAGAACCTCAACAAGGTTTCAACAATAATAATGGTGGAAGAAACAGGTTTAGCAGTGGCAAGCCTTTTCCATCATCTTCTCAGCAACAGACAGAGAGTTCTAAGTAGAACACCTCTGACTTAGCAACCATGGTCTCTGATCTAATCAAAACCACTCAAAGTTTCATGACTGAAACAAGGTCCTCCATTAGAAATTTGGAGGCACAAATGGGTCAGCTGAGCAAGAAAATTACTGAACTCCCTCCTAGTACTCTTCCAAGCAATACAGAAGAAAATCCAAAAGGAGAGTGCAAGGCCATCAACATGGCCGAATTTGGAGAGGAGGAAGAGGCAGTGAACGCCACTGAGGAAGACCTCAATGGACGTCCACTAGCCTCCAATGAGTTCCCCAATGAGGAACCATGGGAACCTGAGGCTCAAAATGAGACCATAGAGAATCCATTGGACTTACTTCTGCCATTCATGAGCTCTGATGAGTATTCTTCCTCTGAAGAGGATGAGTATGTCATTGAAGAGCAAGTTGCTAAATACCTTGGAGCAATCATGAAGCTAAATGACAAGTTATTTGGAAATGAGACTTGGGAGGATGTTCTGGTAAAAGTTGAAGACCATTACATCCCTGCTGATTTCATAGTCCTAGAGACTGGGAAGTGCATGGATGAATCCATCATCCTTGGCAGACCCTTCCTAGCCACAGCAAAGGCTGTGATTGATGTTGATAGAGGAGAATTGATCATTCAAGTGAATGAAGAATCCCTTGTGTTTAAGGCTCAAGGATATCCCTCTGTCACCATGGAGAGGAAGCATGAAGAGCTTCTCTCAAAACAGAGCCAAACAGAGCCCCCACAGTCAAACTCTAAGTTTGGTGTTGGGAGGCCACAACCAACTTCTAAGTTTGGTGTTGAACCCCCACATTCAAACTCTAAGTTTGGTGTTGGGAGATTCCAGCATTGCTCTGAGCATCTGTGAGGCTCCATGAGAGCCCACTGTCAAGCTACTGACATTAAAGAAGCGCTTGTTGGGAGGTAACCCAATGTTATATTTTATCTATTTTTCTTTGTTATTTTATGTTTTCTGTAGGTTGATGATCATGAGAAGTTACAAAATCATTTGAAAAAGCAAAAGCAGAAAGAAAAACAGAAAGAAAAATAGCACACCCTGGAGAAAGTTCTTGCTGGCGTTTAAACGCCAGTAAGGCTAGCAGATGGGCGTTAACGCCCAGTCTGGCACCATTCTGGGCGTTAAACGCCAGAAAGGGGCACCAGACTGGCGTTAAATGCCAGGAAAGGGCAAGAAGTTGGCGTTAAACACCAGAAATGGGCACCAGCCCGGCGTTTAACGCTAGAATTGGCATGAAGAGCAATTTTGCTCGCCACTTGGTGCAGGGATGACTTTTCCTTGACACCTCAGAATCTGTGGACCCCACAGGATCCCCACCTACCCCACCACTCTCTCTCTTCTTCACCCATTCACCAATCACCTCAACACCTCTTCCCCAAAAACCCCTCACCTATCAAATCCCATCTTTCTCTTCACCACTCACATCCATCCTTCATAAAACCCCACCTACCCCACCATTCAAATTCAAAACACTTTCCCTCCCAAACCTACCCTCCCATAACCAAACTATAACCCTCCCCCCTCCCCTATATAAACCCATCTTCACTCCTTCATTTTCACACAACTTAAACACTACTTCTTCCCCTTTGGCCGAACCACAAAGCCATCCCCATCTCCTCTATTTCTTCTTCTTCTACTCTCTTCTTTCTTCTTTTGCTTGAGGACGAGCAAACCTTTTAAGTTTGGTGTGGTAAAAGCATTGCTTTTTGTTTTTCCATAACCGTTTATGGCATCCAAGGCCGGAGAAACCTCTAGAAAGAGGAAAGGGAAGGCAAAAGCTTCCACCTCCGAGTCATGGGAGATGGAGAGATTCATCTCAAGGATGCATCAAGACCACTTCTATGAAGTTGTGGCCTTGAAGAAGGTGATCCCCGAGGTCCCTTTCAAACTCAAAAAGAGTGAATATCCGGAGATCCGACATGAGATCCGAAGAAGAGGTTGGGAAGTTCTTACCAACCCCATTCAACAAGTTGGAATCTTAATGGTTCAAGAGTTCTATGCCAATGCATGGATCACCAAGAACCATGATCAAAGTGTGAACCCGGATCCAAAGAATTGGCTTACTATGGTTCGGGGGAAATACTTGGATTTTAGTCCGGAAAATGTAAGGTTGGCATTCAACTTGCCCATGATGCAAGGAGATGAACAACCTTACACTAGAAGGGTCAACTTTGATCAAAGGTTGGACCAAGTCCTCACAGTTATTTGTGAAGAGGGCGCCCAATGGAAGAGAGATTCAAGAGGGAAGCCGGTTCAACTGAGAAGGCATGACCTCAAACCCGTGGCTAGGGGATGGTTGGAGTTTATCCAACGCTCAATCATTCCCACTAGCAACCGGTCCGAAGTTACTCTAGACCGGGCCATCATGACCCATAGCATCATGATTGGAGAAGAAATAGAAGTTCATGAGTTGGAGTTGACATAGAGAGAGACATCCCCATTGATGAGGACAAGCCCATCACTAAGAAGAGGATGGAGCAAACAAGAGACCCCTCTCATCATCAAATCCCTGAGATGCCTCAAGGGATGCACTTTCCTCCACAAAACTATTAGGAGCAACTAAACACCTCCCTAGGAGAATTGAGTTCCAACATGGGACAACTAAGGGTGGAGCACCAAGAACATTCCATTCTCCTCCATGAAATTAGAGAAGATCAAAGAATCATGAGAGAGGAGCAACAA
Organism: Arachis hypogaea; assembly: GCF_003086295.3. NCBI lineage: Eukaryota > Viridiplantae > Streptophyta > Magnoliopsida > Fabales > Fabaceae > Arachis > Arachis hypogaea. Next base: position 28,543,102 of record NC_092037.1, read on the forward strand.
AGACAAGGAAGAGACATTGAGGAGCTCAAGCACTCCATAGGATCTTCAAGTGGAAGAACAAGCCGCCATCACTAAGGTAGACCCGTTCTTTAATCTCCTTATTCTTTATTTTCCTGTTTTTCGAATTTTATGCTTATGTTTATCTATGATTGTGTCTTGTGATCATTAGTCTCTTAGTGTCTATGCCTTAAAGTTATGAATGTCCTATGAATCCATCACCTTTCTTGAATAAAAAAAATGTTCTTAATTGAAAAGGAGAAGAATTGCATGAATTTTGAATTTTATAACAGTTTAATTATTTTGATGTGGTGGCAATACTTTTGTTTTCTGAATGTATGCTTAAACAGTGCATATGTTTTTTGAATTTGTGGTTCATGAATGTTGGCTCTTAAAAGAATGATGAAAAAGGAGACATGTTACTGAGGATCTGAAAAATCATAACAATGATTCTTGAAGCAAGAAAAAGCAGTGAATACAAAAAAAATTTCGAAAAAAGAGAAAGAAAAGGAAAAAAAAGAAAGAAAAAGAAAGACAAAGAGAGAAATAAAGTTGTGATCCAAGGCAAAAAGAGTGTGCTTAAGAACCCTGGACACCTCTAATTGGGGACTCTAGCAAAGCTGAGTCACAATCTGAAAAGGTTCACCCAATTATGTGTCTGTGGCATGTATGTATCCGGTGGTAATACTGGAAGACAGAGTGCTTTGGGCCACGGCCAAGACTCAATAAGTAACTGTGTTCAAGAATCATTATACTCAACTAGGAGAATCAATAACACTATCTGGATTCTAAGTTCCTAAAGAAGCCAATCATTCTGAATTTCAAAGGATAGAGTGAGATGCCAAAACTATTCAGAGGCAAAAAGCTAAAAGCCCCGCTCATCTAATTAATACTGATCTTTATAGATGTTTTTGGAATTCATTGCACATTCTCTTCTTTTTATCTTATTTGATTTTCAGTTGCTTGAGGATAAGTAACAATTTAAGTTTGGTGTTGTGATGAGCGGATAATTTGTACGCTTTTTGGCATTGTTTTTAGTATGTTTTTAGTATGATCTAGTTAGTTTTTAGTATATTTTTATTAGTTTTTAGTTAAAATTCACTTTTCTGGACTTTACTATGAGTTTGTGTGTTTTTCTGTGATTTTAGGTATTTTCTGGCTGAAATTGAGGGACCTGAGCAAAAATCTGATTCAGAGACTAAAAAGGACTGCAGATGTTGTTGGATTCTGACCTCCCTGAACTCGAAGAGGATTTTCTGGAGCTACAGAAGCTCAATTGGCGTGCTCTCAACGGCGTTAGAAAGTAGACATCCTGGGCTTTCCAGCAATATATGATAGTCCATACTTTGCCCAAGATTTGATGGCCCAAATCGGCGTTCAAAGTCACCATCAGAATTCCCAGCGTTAAATGCTGGAACTGGCACAAGGATGGGAGTTAAACGCCCAAACTGGCACCAAAGCTGGCGTTTAACTCCAAGAAGAGTCTCTACACGAAAATGCTTCAATGCTCAGCCCAAGCACACACCAAGTGGGCCCGGAAGTAGATTTTTATGTCATTTACTCATCTTTGTAAACCCCAGGCTACTAGTTCTCTATAAGTAGGACCTTTCACTATTGTATTCTCATCTTTGGATCTTGGATCTTTGGAATCTTTTGATCGTTAGATCTTTTGATCATGTTTGGGGGATGGCCATTCGGCCATGCCTAGACCTTGTTCTTATGTATTTTCAATGGTGGAGTTTCTACACACCATAGATTAAGGTGTGGAGCTCTGCTGTACCTCGAGTATTAATGCAATTACTATTGTTCTTCTATTCAATTCAGCCTATTCTTGTTCTAAGATACTCATTTTCACCCAAGAACATGATGAATGTGATGATTATGTGACACTCATCATCATTCTCACTTATGAACGAGTGCCTGACAACCACTTCTGTTCTACAAGCAAACAAGGCTTGAATGTTTATCTCTTGGATTCTTTAACTGGAATCTTCGTGGTATAAGCTAGAACTGATGGCGGCATTCAAGAGAATCCGGAAGGTCTAAACCTTGTCTGTGGTATTCTGAGTAGGATTCAATGATCAAATGACTGTGACGAGCTTTAAACTCGCGATTGTGGGGCGTTAGTGACAGACGCAAAAGAATCACTGGATTCTATTCCGACATGATCGAGAACCAACAGCTGGATAGCCGTGCCGTGACAGGGTGCGTTGAACATTTCCACTGAGAGGATGGGAGGTAGCCACTGACAACGGTGAAACCCTTGCATACAGCTTGCCATGGAAAGGAGTAAGAAGGATTGGATGAAGACAGTAGGAAAGCAGAGAGACGGAAGGAACACAGCATCTCCATACGCTTATCTGAAATTCCCACCAATGAATTGCATAAGTATCTCTATCTTTATCTTTATGTTTTATTCATCATCCATAACCATTTGAGTTTGCCTGACTAAGATTTACAAGGTGACCATAGCTTGCTTCATACCAACAATCTCTGTGGGATCGACCCTTACTCGCGTAAGGTTTATTACTTGGACGACCCAGTACACTTGCTGGTTAGTTGTGCGAAGTTGTGTTTATTGCATGGTATTGAACACCAAGTTTTTGGGTTCATCACCAAGGATTATTTGAGTTGTGAAAAGTTTTAATCACAATTTCGTGCACCAGTGGGATTTTTGGGGAAGAGTGGATGGATGTGAGTGGTGAAGGGGGTAATTGGGAAGAGAGATTGAAGTTGATGGGAAGTGTGACATGGGGAGGAGTGAAATAGGATTAGGAGGTAAGGTGGGAATATGTTAGGTGGGGATCCTGTGGGGTCCACAGATCCTGAGGTGATCCTGTGGGGTCCACAGATCCTGAGATGATCCTGTGGGGTCCACAGATCCTGAGGTGTCAAGGAATTACATCCCTGCACCAAATAGGCGTGTAAAATGCCTTTGCATTCCATTCTGGCATCTAAACGCCGAGGTGATGCACGTTCTAGACGTTCAACGCACATGTGAAGCATGTTCTGGGCGTTCAACGCCCATGTGTAGCATGTTTCTGGCGTTGAACGCCAGTTTCCTCAAGGCACATTCCTGGCGTTCAAACGCTAGAATGTTGCTTGTTTCTGGCGTTCAGCACCAGATTCATACTCTGTTCTGGCGTTGAACGCCAGCCAAATGCTCCTTACTGGCGTTGAACGCCAGTCTGTCCTTCCTCTAGGGTGCGAATTTTTTTCTGCTGTTTTTGATTCTATTTTTAATTTTTATGATTTTTTCGTGACTCCTCATGATCATGTACCTAATAAAACACAAAATAACAATAAAATAAAATAAAATAAAAATTAGATAAATAAAATTGGGTTGCCTCCCAACAAGCGCTTCTTTAATGTCAATAGCTTGACATTGTGCTCTCATGGAGCCACAAAGGTGATCAGGTCAATGTTGTATAGTCCCAACACCAAACTTAGAGTTTGGATATGGGGTCTTAACACCAAACTTAGTGTTTGGTTGTGGCCTCCCAACACCAAACTTAGAGTTTGACTGTGGGGGCTCTTCTTGACTCTGAACTGGGAGAAGCTCTTCATGCTTACTCTCCTTTATCATAGAGGGATGGCCATGTACCTTAAACACAAGGTAGACCCCATTTAATTGAAGGACTAATTCACCTCTGTTGACATCTATCACAGCTCCTGCTGTGGCTAGGAAAGGTCTTCCAAGGATGATACACTCATCATCTTCCTTCCTAGTGTCTAAGATTATGAAATCAGCAGGGATGTAAAGGCCTTTAACCTTTACTAACACGTCCTCTACTATTCCATAAGCTTGTCTCAATGACTTGTCTGCCAATTGTAATGAGAACAAGGCAGGTTGTACCTCAATGATCCCCAGCTTCTCCATTACAGAGAGTGGCATAAGATTTATCCCTGACCCCAGATCACATAGAGCTTTTTCAAAGGTTAATGTGCCTATGGTACAAGGTATTAAGAATTTGCCAGGATCTTGTTTCTTTTGAGGTAAAATTTGCTGAATCCAGGTATCTAGTTCACTAATGAGCAAGGGAGGTTCACTTTCCCAAGTCTCATTACCAAACAACTTGGCATTCAGCTTCATGATAGCTCCTAAATATTGAGCAACTTGCTCTCCAGTCACATCTTCATCCTCTTCAGAGGAAGAATAGTCTTCAGAGCTCATGAATGGCAGAAGGAGATTTAATGGAATCTCTATGGTCTCTATTTGAGCCTCAGATTCCTTTGGATCCTTAATAGGAAACTCCCTCTTGCTTGAGAGACGTCCCAGGAGGTCCTCCTCACTAGGATTTTCGTCCTCCTCCTCCCTTGTGCATTCGGCCATATTGATTAAATCAATGGCCTTGCACTTTCCTTTTGGATTCTCTTCTGTATTGCTTGGGAGAATACTGGGAGGAGTTTCAATGACTTTCTTACTCAGCTGGCCCACTTGTGCCTCCAGATTTCTGATGGAGGATCTTGTTTCACTCATGAAACTGAAAGTGGCCTTTGACAGATCAAAGACTAAATTGGCTAAATTAGAAGTTTTTTGTTCAGAATTCTCTGTATGTTGCCGAGAAGATGATGGAAAAGGCTTGCTATTGCTCAGCCTATTGTGTCCACCATTGTTAAAGCCTTGTTGAGGCTTTTGTTGATCCTTCCATGAGAAATTTGGATGATTTCTCCATGATGAATTATAGGTGTTTCCATAAGGTTCACCCATGTAATTTACCTCTGCTATTGCAGGGTTCTCAGGATCATAAGCTTCTTCAGAAGCTGCCTCTTTAGTACTGTTGGATGCATTTTGCCATCCATTCAAACTTTGAGAGATCATGTTGACTTGCTGAGTCAACACTTTGTTCTGAGCCAATATGGCATTCAGAGCATCAATTTCAAGAACTCCCTTCCTCTGAGGCATCCCATTATTCACGGAATTCCTCTCAAAAGTGTACATGAATTGGTTATTTGCAACCATGTCAATTAGTTCTTGAGCTTCTGCAGGCGTTTTCTTTAGGTGAATGGATCCACCTGCAGAATGGTCCAATGACATTTTTGAAAATTCAGATAGATCATAATAGAATATATCTAATATAGTCCATTCTGAAAAACATGTCAGATGGACACCTTTTGGTCAACTGCTTGTATCTTTCCCAAGCTTCATAGAGGGATTCACCATCTTTTTGTTTGAAGGTCTGAACATCCACTCTAAGCTTGCTCAGCTTTTGAGGAGGAAAGAATTTATCCAAAAAAAGCCGTGACCAGCTTATCCCATGAGTCCAGGCTATCCTTAGGTTGTGAATCCAACCATATTCTAGCTCTGTCTCTTACTGCAAAAGGGAAAAGCATGAGTCTGTAGACTTTAGGATCTACTCCATTCGTCTTTACAGTCTCACAAATCTGCAAGAACTCAGTTAAAAACTGATAAGGATCTTTAGATGGAAGTCCATAGAACTTGCAGTTTTGTTGCATTAAGGCAACTAGCTGAGATTTAAGCTCAAAATTATTGGCTCCAATGGCAGGAATGGAGATGCTTCTTCCATCAAATTTGGACGTTGGTTTTGTGAAGTCACCAAGCATTCTCCTTGCATTATTGTTGTTGGGTTCGGCTGCCATCTCCTTTTCTTGTTCGAAAATTTCTGAAAGGTTACTTCTGGACTGTTGTAATTTAGCTTCTCTTAGTTTCCTCTTTAAAGTCCTTTCAGGTTCAGGATCAGCTTCAACAAGAGTGCTTTTGTCCTTGTTCCTGCTCATATGAAAGAGAAGAAAACAAGAAAAGAAAGAGGAATCCTCTATGTCACAGTATAGAGATTCTTTTATGTTAGTAGAAAAAAAAAGGGGAGAGGAGTGAGGAAGAATGGGTTCGGATTTTTAGATGAAGAGAGGTGAAGAGAAGTGTTAGTAATTAAATAATTAAATAGAAGAAGAAAAGAGAGGGAAAATTTCGAAAATATTTTTGAAAAAGGGGTTAGTAATTTCGAAAATAAAAGATAAGATATGATTAAAATTAAAATTTAAAACAATTAAAGAGAATTTTTGAAAAAGAGATGAGATATTTTCGAAAATTAGAGAGGGAAAAGTAGTTAGGTGGTTTTGAAAAAAATAAGAAACAAACAAAAAGTTAGTTGGTTGATTGAAAAAGATTTGAAATTTTAATTTTAAAAAGATAAGAAGATAAGAAGATAGAAAATATATTTTAAAATCAAATTTTTGAAAAAGATAAAATTTTGAAAAAGATAAGATAAAAAGATAAGATTTTTTTTTAAAAAAAAAGATATTTTGAAAAAGATTCAATTTTTAAAATGACTTAACTAACAAGAAACTACAAGATAAGATTCTAGAACTTAAAGATTGAACATTTCTTAACAAGAAAGTAACAAAGTTCAAATTTTTGAACCAATCACATTAATTGTTAGCTAATTTTCGAAAATTAGATGTAAAGATAAGAAAAATATTTTGAAAATATTTTGAAAATGATTTTTGGAATTTTTCAAAAATAATGAAAAAGATATGATTTTTGAAAAAGATTTTAAAAAGATAAGATTTTTAAAAATTGAAAATTTGACTTGACTCATAAGAAACAACTAATTTTAAAAAATTTTTGACTTGGTCAACTCAAATTTTTGAAATTTTGGAGAAAAGTAAGGAAAAGATATTTTTTTGATTTTTGAAATTTTTATTGATGAGAGAGAGAAACAACAAAAATACTCAATGCATGAAATTTTTAGATCAAAACAATGAATGCATGCAAGAATGCTATGAATGTTAAGATGAACACCAAGAACACTTTGAAGATCATGATGAACATCAAGAACATATTTTTGAAAAAATTTTTGATGCAAAGAAAACATGCAAGACACCAAACTTAGAAATCTTTAATATATGGACTCTAACAAACAAAAAATGCACATGAAAAACAACAAACAACACAAAACAAGAAAACATCAAGATCAAACAAGAGGATTTATCAAGAACAACTTGAAGATCATGAAGAACACTATGAATGCATGGAGTTTTCGAAAAATGCAAGAAAAAATTTTAAAGCATGTAATTGACACCAAACTTAAAAATTGACTCAAAACTCAAACAAGAAACACAAAATATTTTTGATTTTTATGATTTTATATTTTTTTTATATTTTTATTAATTTTTTTTGAAAATATTCTTTAGAAAAATGAAAAAGAAAAGAAAAATTTTGAAAAAGATTTTTGAAAAGAAAATTACCTAATCTGAGCAACAAGATGAACCGTCAGTTGTCCATACTCGAACAATCCTCGGCAACGGCGCCAAAAACTTGGTGGACGAAATTGTGATCCTCAAAATTGGTCTCTTTGTATTTGTATGAAATCAAAAATACCCCAAAGAGATCATGGTATGATGAATTGGGATCTTAATAATCCCTGGTAATGGCACCAACAGCTTAGTGTTGTTGTTGGACCAAAAGAGTTACAGGCACTGTTAGAGAAGCTCACAACTCCGTTTAACTTAACCAGCAAGTGTACTGGGTCATCCAAGTAATACCTTACGTGAGTAAGGGTCGATCCCACAGAGATTGTTGGTATGAAGCAAGCTATGGTCACCTTGTAAATCTCAGTTAGGCAGATTAAATAGTTTATGATGAGTTTGAAAATTAATTAATAATAAACAGAAAATAAAATAGGATAGAAATACTTATGTAAATCAATAGTGGGAATTTTAGATAGGCGTATGGAGATGCTGTGCTCCTCTTGAATCTCTACTTTCTTATTACATTCATCCAATCCTTCTTACTCCTTTCCATGACAAGCTGTATGTAGGGCATCTCCTTCATCAATGGCTACTTTTTATCCTCTCAGGAAAATGGTCCTATGCGCTGTCACTGTATGGCTAATCGTCTGGAGGCATCACCCTTGACAATGGCTATGATGAGCGGATAATTTGTACGCTTTTTGGCATTGTTTTTAGTATGTTTTTAGTATGATCTAGTTAGTTTTTAGTATATTTTTATTAGTTTTTAGTTAAAATTCACTTTTCTGGACTTTACTATGAGTTTGTGTGTTTTTCTGTGATTTCAGGTATTTTCTGGCTGAAATTGAGGGACCTGAGCAAAAATCTGATTCAGAGACTAAAAAGGACTGCAGATGCTGTTGGATTCTGACCTCCCTGCACTCGAAGCAGATTTTCTGGAGTTACAGAAGCCCAATTGGCGCACTCTCAACGGCGTTGGAAAGTAGACACCCTGGGCTTTCCAGCAATATATGATAGTCCATACTTTGCCCAAGATTTGATGGCCCAAACTGGCGTTCAAAGTCACCCTCAGAATTCCCAGCGTTAAACGCCGGAACTGGCACAAGAATGGGAGTTAAACGCCCAAACTGGCATAAAAGCTGGCGTTTAACTCCAAGAAGAGTCTCTACACGAAAATGCTTCAATGCTCAGCCCAAGCACACACCAAGTGGGCCCGGAAGTGGATTTTTATGTCATTTACTCATCTCTGTACACCCTAGGCTACTAGTTCTCTATATATAGGACCTTTTACTATTGTATTTTCATCTTCGGATCTTTGGAGCTTTTGATCATGTTTTTATGATTGAACCCTCTTTGGGAGGCTGGCCATTCGGCTATGCCTAGACCTTGTTCATATGTATTTTCAACGGTGGAGTTTCTACACACCATAGATTAAGGATGTGGAGCTCTGCTGTACCTCGAGTATTAATGCAATTACTATTGTTCTTCTATTCAATTCCGCTTGTTCTTGTTCTAAGATATCACTTGTTCTTCAACTTGATGAATGTGATGATCCGTGACACTCATCATCATTCTCACCTATGAACGTGTGCCTGACAACCACCTCCATTCTACCTTAGATTGGGTGAATATCTCTTGGATTCCTGATACACGATGCATGGTTGATCGCCTGACAACCGAGTGCTCGCCTGACAACCGAGTGCTCGCCTGACAACCGAGCCAGCCATTCCGTGAGATCAGAGTCTTCGTGGTATAGGCTAGAACTGATGGCGGCGTTCAAGAGAATCCGGAAGGTCTAACCTTGTCTGTGGTATTCTGAGTAGGATTCAATGATTGAATGACTGTGACGAGCTTCAAACTCCTGAAGGCGGGGCGTTAGTGACAGACGCAAAAGAATCACTGGATTCTATTCCGGCCTGATTGAGAACCGACAGATGGATAGCCCTGTCGTGACAGGGTGCGTTGAACATTTCCACTGAGAGGATGGGAGGTAGCCACTGACAACGGTGAAACCCTTGCATAAGCTTGCCATGGAAAGGAGTAAGAAGGATTGGATGAAGACAGTAGGAAAGCAGAGAGACGGAAGGGACAAGCATCTTCATACGCTTATCTGAAATTCCTACCAATGAATTACATAAGTATCTCTATCTTTATCTTTATGTTTTATTCGTATATCATCATTCATATCCATTTGAGTCTGCCTGACTAAGATTTGCAAGGTGACCATAGCTTGCTTCATACCAACAATCTCTGTGGGATCGACCCTTACTCGCGTAAGGTTTATTACTTGGACGACCCAGTACACTTGCTGGTTAGTTGTGCGAAGTTGTGTTTATGCCATGGTATTGAACACCAAGTTTTTGGATTCATCACCGGGGATTATTTGTGTTGTGAAAAGTATTGATCACAGTTTTGTGCACCAAGTTTTTGGCGCCGTTGCCGGGGATTGTTCGAGTATGGACAACTGACGGTTCATCTTGTTGCTTAGATTAGGTATTTTTTTTCTTCAGAGTTCTTAAGAATGAATTCTAGAGTTTCATGATGATCTGTTGAAATCTGGCTGGCTGTGAAGCCATGTCTAATTTCATTGGACCGAGGTTTCAACTTATCATCACAGGAGCTTATTGACTTCTATCAATCTTGCTATTGGAGCAGTGATCTGCTAAGGCTTGGCTGGCCTTTGGCCATGTCTAGTGTTTTGGACCGAAGCTTTCTTTGAAAGCTTGGCTGGCTGTAAAGCCATGTCTAATTCCTGGACCGGAGTCTTAGACTAAACATTGCATGATTCCTGGAATTCTCATTATGAATTTTGATATCTTTATTTTCTTTTTCCACTTAATTTTCGAAAAAGCACAAAAAAATTTACAAAATCATAAAAACCAAAAATATTTTTCCTATTGAGACTCTATTCTCATTTTACGTTTGGTGTCAATTGCATGTTTCTGTTTTTCTTGCATTCATTCATGTGTCTTAGTGATCTTCAAGATGTTCTTGATGATTTCATCACTCTGATCTTTAATTCCTCTTGACTTGAGTGTTGATGTGTCTCATCTGCATTCTCATTTTGTTAGTGTCAGTAGTACACAAACTGCTAAGTTTGGTGTCTTGCATGCATTGTTATTTGATTTTAGTTGCATTTTGATTATTCCTCACTATTAAAAATCCAAAAATATTTTTAATTTGTGTCTTTTCAAGTCAATAATACAGAGAATTGAAGATTCAGAACATACAGCAGAGGAATTACACCGAAAAAGCTGGGCGTTCAAAATGCCCAGTGAAGAAGACAGACTGGCGTTTAAACGCCAGCCAGGGTGCCTGGCTGGGCTTTTAACGCCCAAAAGGGTAGAGATTTGGGCGTTAAACGCCAGAATGTGCACCATTCTGGGCGTTTAATGCCAGGATGGCACAAGAGGGAAGATTTTGTTTTTAATGCAATTTTTTTTCAAGTTTTCAAAATCTTTTCAAAATCAAATCTTTTTCAAATCATATCTTTTCAATCAAATCTTCTTCAAATTCAATTTCTTTCTATTTTCAAAGATACTTGCTATCAATTAATGATTTGATTCAACATTTCAAGTATGTTGCCTTTTCTGTTGAGAAAGGTTTAATGTTTGAATCATATCTTTTCTTGATAGCCAAGTCATTAATTTTCAAAATCAAATTTTTTTAAAAAAAATGTTTTTCAAATCATATCTTCTCAATCACATCCTTTTAAAACCAATCATATCTTCTTAACCACATCTTTTTCAAAATAACTTTCAATCAAATCTTTTTGATTTCTAATTTCAAATTCTTTTTCAAAAATCACTTGATCTCTTTCCCACTTTTATTTTCGAAAATCAATTAGTATTTTTCAAAATGTTTTCAAAATCTTTTACTTGATTTTCGAAAATTACTTCCCCTCTTCTCACATCCTTCTATTTATGGACTAACACTATTCCTTAATGCAAAATTCGAACTCCATTTTCTTTGATAAGTTCGAATTTTCTACTTCTGCCTTCTATTTTTCTTTTCCTCTGACACCTCAAGGAATCTCTATACTGTGACATATAGGATTCCACATTTTCTTGTTCTCTTCTCTTTCTTATGAGCAGGAGCAAAGACAAAAGCATTCTTGTTGAGGCTGATCCTGAACCTGAAAGGACCTTGAAGCGAAGGCTAAGAGAAGCCAAGGTACAACTCTCTGTAGAGGACCTAACAGAAATCTTTAAAGAAGAAGAACCCATGGCAGCCGAAAACAACAACAATGCCAACAATGCAAGGAAGGTGCTGGGTGACTTTACTGCACCTACTCCCGACTTCTATGGGAGAAGCATCTCTATCCCTGCCATTGGAGCAAACAACTTTGAGCTTAAGCCTCAATTAGTTTCTCTAATGCAACAGAATTGCAAGTTCCATGGACTTCCATTGGAAGATCCTCATCAGTTTTTAGCTGAGTTCTTGCAAATCTGTGACACTGTCAAGACTAATGGGGTTGACCCTGAGGTCTACAGACTTATGCTATTCCCTTTTGCTGTAAGAGACAGAGCTATAATATGGTTGGACTCACAACCTAAAGAAAGCCTGAACTCTTGGGAAAAGCTAGTCAATGCCTTCTTGGCAAAGTTCTTTCCACCTCAAAAATTGAGTAAGCTTAGAGTGGAAGTCCAAACCTTCAGACAGAAGGAAGGAGAATCCCTCTATGAAGCTTGGGAAAGATACAAACAATTAATCAGAAAGTGTCCCACTGACATGCTTTCTGAATGGAGCATCATTGGAATTTTCTATGATGGTCTCTCTGAACTATCCAAGATGTCTTTGGATAGCTCTGCTGGAGGATCTCTTCATCTGAAGAAGACGCCTACAGAAGCTCAAGAGCTGATTGAAATGGTTGCAAATAACCAATTCATGTACACTTCTGAAAGGAATCCTGTGAACAATGGGACCAGTCAGAAGAAAGGAGTTCTTGAGATTGACACTCTGAATGCCATACTAGCTCAGAATAAAATATTGACTCAACAAGTCAATATGATTTCTCAAAGTCTGTCTGGAATGCAAAATGCACCAAGCAGTACTAAGGAAGCTTCATCTGAAGAAGAAGCTTATGATCCTGAGAACCCTTCAATAGAAGAGGTGAATTACATGGGAGAACCCTATGGAAACACCTATAATCCTTCATGGAGAAATCATCCAAATCTCTCATGGAAGGATCAACAGAGACCTCAACAAGGTTTCAACAACAATAATGGTGGAAGAAACAGGTTTAGCAATAGCAAGCCTTTTCCATCATCTTCTCAGTAACAGACAGAGAGTTCTAAGCAGAATATCTCTAACTTAGCAACCATGGTCTCTGATCTAATCAAAACCACTCAAAGTTTCATGACTGAAACAAGGTCCTCCATTAGAAATTTGGAGGCACAAGTGGGTCAGCTGAGCAAGAAAATTACTGAACTCCCTCCTAGTACTCTTCCAAGCAATACAGAAGAAAATCCAAAAGGAGAGTGCAAAGCCATCAACATGGCCGAATTTGGAGAGGAGGAAGAGGCAGTGAACGCCACTGAGGAAGACCTCAATGGACGTCCACTGGCCTCCAATGAGTCCCCCAATGAGAAACCATGGGAATCTGAGGCTCAAAATGGGACCATAGAGGTTCCATTGGACTTACTTCTGCCATTCATAAGCTCTGATGAGTATTCTTCCTCTGAAGAGGATGAGTATGTCACTGAAGAGCAAGTTGCTAAATACCTTGGAGCAATCATGAAGCTGAATGACAAGTTATTTGGAAATGAGACTTGGGAAGATGAACCCCCTTTGCTCACCAAGGAACTGGATGACTTGTCTAGGCAGAAATTACCTCAAAAGAGACAGGATCCTGGGAAGTTTTCAATACCTTGTACCATAGGCACCATGACCTTCAAGAAGGCTTTGTGTGACTTAGGGTCAAGTGTAAACCTCATGCCTCTCTCTGTAATGGAGATGTTAGCGATCTTTGAGGTGCAAGCTGCAAAAATCTCACTAGAGATGGCAGACAATTCAAGAAAACAAGCCTATGGACTTGTAGAGGATGTTCTGGTAAAAGTTGAAGACCATTACATCCCTGCTGATTTTATAGTCCTAGAGACTGGGAAGTGCATGGATGAATCCATCATCCTTGGCAGACCCTTCCTAGCCACAGCAAGGGCTGTGATTGATGTTGATAGAGGAGAATTGATCATTCAAGTGAATGAAGAATCCTTTGTGTTTAAGGCTCAAGGATATCCCTCTGTCATCATGGAGAGGAAGCATGAAGAGCTTCTCTCAAAACAGAGCCACACAGAGCCCCCACAGTTAAACTCTAAGTTTGGTGTTGGGAGGCCACAACCAACTTCTAAGTTTGGTGTTGAACCCCTACATTCAAACTCTATGTTTGGTGTTGGGAGGTTCCAACATTGCTCTGAGTATTTCTGAGGCTACATGAGAGCCCTCTGTCAAGCTACTGACATTAAAGAAGCGCTTGTTGGGAGGCAACCCAATGTTATATTTTATCTATTTTCCTTTGTTATTTTATGTTCTTTTGTAGGTTGATGATCATGAGAAGTCACAAAATCAATTGAAAAAGCAAAAACAGAATAAAAAACAGAAAGAAAAATAGCACACCCTGGAGGAGAGCGTGCTGGCGTTTAAACGCCAGTAAGGCTAGCTGTTGGGCATTTAACGCCCAGTCTGGCACCATTCTGGGCGTTTAACGCCAGAAAGGGGCACCAGACTGGCGTTAAACGCCAGAAAAGGGCAAGCATTCGGCGTTAAACGCCATAAATGGGCACCAGCCCAGCGTTTAACGCCAGAATTGGCTCAAAACGCATTTTTGCTTGCCACTTGGTGCAGGGATGACTTTTCCTTGACACCTCAGGATCTGTGGACCCCACAGGATCCCCACCTATCCCACCACTCTCTCTCTTCTTCACCCATTCACCAATCACCTCAACACCTCTTTCCCAAAAACCCTTCACCTATCAAATCCCATCTTTCTCTTCACCACTCACATCCATCCTTCATAAAACCCCACCTACCTCACCCTTCAAATTCAAACCACTTTCCCTCCCAAACCCACCCATACATGACCGAACCATGAGCCCCCCCCCCCCACTCCTATATAAACCCATCTTCACTCCTTCATTTTCACACAACCAAACCACCACTTCTCCCCCTTTTTGACCGAACACAAAGCCATTCCCTTCTTCCTCATTTCTTCTTCTTCTCCTCTCTTCTTTCTTCTTTTGCTCGAGGACGAGCAAACCTTTTAAGTTTGGTGTGGTAAAAGCATTGCTTTTTGTTTTTCCATAACCATTTATGGCATCCAAGGCCGGAGAAACCTCTAGAAAGAGGAAAGGGAAGGCAAACGCTTCCACCTCCAAGTCATGGGAGATGGAAAGATTCATCTGAAGGGTGCATCAAGACCACTTCTATGAAGTTGTGGCCTTGAAGAAGGTGATCCCCGAGGTCCCTTTTTCACTCAAAAAGAGTGAATATCCAGAGATTCAACATGAGATCCGAAGAAGAGGTTGGGAAGTTCTTACCAACCCCATTCAACAAGTCGGAATCTTAATGGTTCAAGAGTTCTATGCCAATGCATGGATCACCAAGAACCATGACCAAAGTGTGAACCCGGATCCAAAGAATTGGCTTACTATGGTTCGGGGGAAATACTTGGATTTTAGTCCGGAAAATGTAAGGTTGGCATTCAACTTGCCCATGATGCAAGGAGATGAACATCCTTACACTAGAAGGGTCAACTTTGATCAAAGGTTGGACCAAGTCCTCACAGTCATATGTGAAGAGGGTGCTCAATAGAAGAGAGATTCAAGAGGGAAGCCGGTTCAACTGAGAAGGCATGACCTCAAACCCGTGGCTAGAGGATGGTTGGAGTTTATCCAACGCTCAATCATTCCCACTAGCAACCGGTCCGAAGTTACTATAGACCGGGCTATCATGATCCATAGCATCATGATTGGAGAAGAAATAGAAGTTCATGAGGTGATATCCCAAGAACTTTATAAGGTGGCGGACAAGTCCTCTACCTTGGCAAGGTTAGCCTTTCCTCATCTCATTTGTCACCTCTGTTATTCAGTTGGAGTTGACATAGAGGGAGACATCCCTATTGATGAGGACAAGCCCATCACTAAGAAGAGGATGGAGCAAACAAGAGACCCCTCTCATCATCAAATCCCTGAGATGCCTCAAGGGATGCACTTTCCTCCACAAAACTATTGGGAGCAACTAAACACCTCCCTAGGAGAATTGAGTTCCAACATGGGACAACTAAGGGTGGAGCACCAAGAACACTCTGTTCTCCTCCATAAAATTAGAGAAGATCAAAGAATCATGAGAGAAGATCAAGCCGCCATCACTAAGGTGGACCCGTTCTTTAATTTCCTTGTTCTTTATTTTCCTGTTTTTCGAATTTTAGTGCTTATGTTTGTCTATGTTTGTGTCTTGTGATCATTAGTGTCTTAGTGTCTATGCCTTAAAGTTATGAATGTCCTATGAATCCATCACCTCTCTTAAATAAAAAATGTTCTTAATTGAAAAAGAGAATAATTGCATGAATTTTGAATTTTATAACAGTTTAATTATCTTGATGTGGTGGCAATACTTTTGTTTTCTGAATGTATGCTTAAACAGTGCATATGTCTTTTGAATTTGTGGTTCATGAATGTTAGCTCTTGAAAGAATAATGAAAAAGGAGACATGTTACTGAGGATCTGAAAAATCATAAAAATGATTCTTGAAGCAAGAAAAAGCTGTGAATACAAAAAAAAATTTCGAAAAAAAAGAAAGAGAAAAGAAAGAGAAAAAGAAAGAAAAAGAAAGAAAAAGAAAGAAATAAAGTTGTGATCCAAGGCAAAAAGAGTGTGCTTAAGAACCCTGGACACCTCTAGTTGGGGACTCTAGAAAAGCTGAGTCACAATCTGAAAGGGTTCACCCAATTATGTGTCTGTGGCATGTATGTATCCGGTGGTAATACTGGAAGACAGAGTGCTTTGGGCCACGGCCAAGACTCAATAAGTAGCTGTGTTCAAGAATCATCATACTTAACTAGGAGAATCAATGACACTATCTGGATTCTGAGTTCCTAAAGAAGCCAATCATTCTGAATTTCAAAGGATAGAGTGAGATGCCAAAACTGTTCAGAGGCAAAAAGCTAAAAGCCCCGCTCATCTAATTAATACTGATCTTCATAGATGTTTTTGGAATTCATTGCATATTCTCTTCTTTTTATCTTGTTTGATTTTCAGTTGCTTGAGGACAAGCAACAATTTAAGTTTGGTGTTGTGATGAGCGGATAATTTGTACGCTTTTTGGCATTGTTTTTAGTATGTTTTTAGTATGATCTAGTTAGTTTTTAGTATATTTTTATTAGTTTTTAGTTAAAATTCACTTTTCCGGACTTTACTATGAGTTTGTGTGTTTTTCTGTGATTTCAGGTATTTTCTGGCTGAAATTGAGGGACCTGAGCAAAAATCTGATTCAGAGACTAAAAAGAACTGCAGATGCTGTTGGATTCTGACCTCCCTGCACTCGAAGCGGATTTTCTGGAGCTACAGAAGCCCAATTGGTGCACTCTCAACGGCGTTGGAAAGTAGACACCCTGTACTTTCCAGCAATATATGATAGTCCATACTTTGCCCAAGATTTGATGGCCCAAACCGGCGTTCAAAGTCACCCTCAGAATTCCCAGCGTTAAACGCCGGAACTGGCACAAGAATGGGAGTTAAACGCCCAAACTGGCATAAAAGCTGGCGTTTAACTCCAAGAAGAGTCTCTACACAAAAATGCTTCAATGCTCAGCCCAAGCACACACCAAGTGGGCCCGGAAGTGGATTTTTATGTCATTTACTCATCTCTGTACACCCTAGGCTACTAGTTCTCTATATATAGGACCTTTTACTATTGTATTTTCATCTTCGGATCTTTGGAGCTTTTGATCATGTTTTTATGATTGAACCCTCTTTGGGAGGCTGGCCATTCGGCCATACCTAGACCTTGTTCTTATGTATTTTCAACGGTGGAGTTTCTACACACCATAGATTAAGGTGTGGAGCTCTGCTGTACCTCGAGTATTAATGCAATTACTATTGTTCTTCTATTCAATTCCGCTTGTTCTTGTTCTAAGATATCACTTGTTCTTCAACTTGATGAATGTGATGATCCGTGACACTCATCATCATTTTCACCTATGAATGTGTGCCTGACAACCACCTCCGTTCTACCTTAGATTGGGTGAATATCTCTTGGATTCTTGATACACGATGCATGGTTGATCGCCTGACAACCGAGTGCTCGCCTGACAACCGAGCCAGCCATTCCGTGAGATCAGAGTCTTCGTGGTATAGGCTAGAACTGATGGCGGCATTCAAAAGAATCCGGAAGGTCTAACCTTGTCTGTGGTATTCTGAGTAGGATTCAATGATTGAATGACTGTGACGAGCTTCAAACTCCTGAAGGCGGGGCGTTAGTGACAGACGCAAAAGAATCACTAGATTCTATTCCGGCCTGATTGAGAACCGACAGATGGATAGCCGTGCCATGACAGGGTGCGTTGAATATTTCCACTGAGAGGATAGGAGGTAGCCACTGACAACGGTGAAACCCTTGCATAAGCTTGCCATGGAAAGGAGTAAGAAGGATTGGATGAAGACAGTAGGAAAGCAGAGAGACGGAAGGGACAAGCATCTTCATACGCTTATCTGAAATTCCTACCAATGAATTACATAACTATCTCTATCTTTATCTTTATGTTTTATTCGTATATCATCATTCATATCCATTTGAGTCTGCCTGACTAAGATTTACAAGGTGCCATGGCTTGCTTCATACCAACAATCTCTGTGGGATCGACCCTTACTCGCGTAAGGTTTATTACTTGGACGACCCAGTACACTTGCTGGTTAGTTGTGCGAAGTTGTGTTTATGCCATGGTATTGAACACCAAGTTTTTGGATTCATCACCGGGGATTATTTGTGTTGTGAAAAGTATTGATCACAATTTCGTGCACCAGGCTACATCCCATCCTCTCAGTGAAAATGGTCCAAATGCTCTGTCACAGCACGGCTAATCATCTGTCGGTTCTCAATCAGGTTGGAATAGAATCCATTGATTCTTTTGTGTCTGTCACTAACGCCCAGCCTTCAGGAGTTTGAAGCTCGTCACAGTCATTCAATACCGGAATCTTACTCGGAATACCACAGACAAGGTTAGACTTTTCAGATTCCCGAAATCCTACTCGGAATACCACAGACAAGGTTAGACTTTCCGGATTCCCATGAATGTCGCCATCTATCTAGCTTATACCACGAAGATTCTGTTGGGGAATCTAAGAGATATGCGCCCGGCTTAGAGTAGAACGGAAGTGGTTGTCAGTCACTCGCGTTCATAGGTGAGAATGATGATGAGTGTCACGGATCATGACATTCATCAAGTTGAAGTGCAACGCATATCTTGGAATAAGAATAAAAGAGAATTGAAATAGAAGATAATAGTAATTGTATTGAAACTTGAGGTACAGCAGAGCTCCACACCCTTAATCTATGGTGTGTAGAAACTCCACCGTTGAAAATACATAAGTGGAAGGTTCAGGCATGGCCGAATGGCCAGCCCCCTTAAACGTGATCAATAGCCTCTTAAGATGAAGAATAAAACAAAACTAAGACCAAAGATGTCTAATACAATAGTAACTTATCCTATTTATACTAGACTAGCTACTAGGGTTTACATGAGTAAGTAATTGATGCATAAATCCACTTCCCGGGCCCACTTGGTATATGTTTGGCTGAGCTTGATCTATCCATGAGCTGAGGCTTCTCTTGGAGTTGAACACCAAGTTATAACGTGTTTTGGGCGTTCAACTCCGGGTCGTGACGTGTTTCTAGCGTTTAACTCCAGACAGCAACATGTAATTGGCGTTGAGCGCCAATTTACGTCATCAATTCCCGAATAAAGTATGGACTATTATATATTGCTGGAAAGCTCTGGATGTCTACATTCCAACGCCATTGAGAGCGCGCCATGTGGAGTTCTGTAGCTCCAGAAAATCTATTTTGAGTGCAGGGAGGTCAGATTCCAACAGCATCAGCAGTCCTTTTGTCAGCCTTTTTCAGAGTTTTGCTCAAGTCCCTCAATTTCAGCCAGAAATTACCTAAAATTATAGAAAAACACACAAACTCATAGTAAGGTCCAGAAATGTGAATTTAACATAAAAACTAATGAAAACATCCCTAAAAGTAGCTTGAACTTACTAAAAACTACTAAAAAACAATGCCAAAAAGCGTATAAATTATCCGCTCATCAGTCGCGTAGGACGATTTGTGCCCTTGGCACGCCTCCAGCCCTACTCCTGCGCAACTCTCTATTCAATTTCTTTTCCTCCTAACGCACATACAATGCGGACGCGTCAGCGACGCTGCCGCGTCGCGTGCGTAAATCCCTTTTTTTTTGAAAAATGAAGAATGCAGTGTTAATATGAATGTGACGCAAAACTCCAGGTTCAATATAATAAAATAAAATAAAACTAGAAAACAAATAAAACTAAATAAAAATAAAAAATGAACGATCGTACCATGGTGGGTTGTCTCCCACCTAGCACTTTTAGTTAAAGTCCTTAAGTTGGACATTTGGTGAGCTTCCTGTTATGGTGGCTTGTGCTTGAACTCATTCAGGAATCTCCACCAATGTTTGTGATTCAGTGTCCTCCGGGATCCCAAACTAAGCATGTAAAGCCCTTAAGAAGCTTCAAACAGATTCTTAGGCTCCCGGGGTGACAAATGCCAGAACAGATTCCAGGATCCCAAACTTTACTTTTACACCCATTTTTGTCTCGATCTGCATTTTTCTAGCTGGGTGAAAGGTGATCTGAATTCTCACTGCAGCGACCAAAAATCTTCCTAGACCCATTCAGCTGAGCTTTATACCAGCCTTTGTGTTTAAACTTAAAGCTTCCAACCATGATGAACCTTGCAGGACAATTCTTACCACTGACCATCTTTCTCTTACTCTTGATGCCACAAAGAGCTCTAAGTTGACCATCCGTCTCCAGTAGCTCATATTCAAGTGGGATTAGAAAGCTAAGGGATATGAATTTTACCCACTTGAATGTTGTGAAGGATGATGGCAACTTAGGGGGAGGTATTTTTAATGAAATTGCAAGCTCCACTCCCTTGTGCTCCTCTCTGATAATTACCACCTCTTTGCAAGCTTCTTCAATTTCAACCTCTTCCTCTTGGTAGCTCTCTTTCAATTCAATCTCCTCTTCATTGCTTTCCAAGGGCATGGTAGGTTGTGATTCTTCTTCTTGAATCTCCATCTCTTGATCAACCTCTTCCGAGTCTTCAACTATGATATGCTTTGGAGGTTGTACACCCTCCTCAGCATCAATTTCAACCGTCTTGGAAGGAGGCTCTATGTCTTGACTTTCCCATGGAGGTTCTGCATCTCCTAAGTCTTCAACCACTTCTTCTTCTTCTTGAACAATGACAGCGTCTTCTACTTATTCTAGTACGAATTCATTCTCTATCTTGTCCACTGGGGTTTCTGGTATCTCCGTCATGCTACGCTCTTCAGTAGACTGTCCACATGGAGCTGTGGCTGATCCTTGTATATTTGAGCGCCTAGAAACCCATTGAATTACTACTTGCTCCAGTTGTTGAATGGTTGCCTGAAATCGATCCACTGTTTCCTTGAAACGATCCTTTGTCTCTTGATGTACTCGGCTTTCATAAGTAGGATCATAGTGCTCTTGGATTGATGGATATAGAGATGATGAATATTGAAGTGGTTGTTCTTGGGAGTAATTGGGTTGGAATTGGGGTGGTTCTATATATGGTTCATATGGCTCATAAGGTGGTTGGTATGGTGGTTGAGGGTTAGGGTCATATGGAGGTGAATGGCGGAAAGGGGCTTGTGAGTTTGGTGGTCCAAAGTTATGTTGAGGAAAGGGTTCATAGGCATATGGTGGTGGTTGTTGATAGTCCATTGGAGGTGGTTGTTGCCATGAGGATTGATCAAGTCCTTGTGGCTCCTCCCATCTTTGATTGTTCCAACCTTGCTGCCTGTTCTCATTGTAATTTCTTCTTCCTGCAACATTATTGTAACCAGACTCATAGCCAAAGGGGTGAGAGTTCATGATAGCAAATAAAAAAAAAATAAAAACAAAAATAAAAACAAATTGAAATTAAAAGGTTATTTAAATTTTGAATTTGAAAATTAAATTTTGAAATTTGAATTTTAAATTTTGAAATTTGAATTTTTAATTTTTGAAATTTGAAATTTTTTTTTAATTTTGAAAATTGAAAATTTTTAAATTTGATTTTTATTTGAAATAAGATAAGATAAGATAAAAATTTTAAAATAAAAATTAATAACCTCTTAATTTATGAAAAAGCAAATAAAAATAAAAAATAAAAACAAATCAAAAAGCAAATATTTACAATAACCAATAATAAGGCACACGTTTGCAATTCCCCGGCAACGGCGCTATTTTGACGTTAGGATTTTTGCCAGTAAAGAATATCATAAAAACAGTCGCGTTGTAGATATAGTCTCTAAACCGATAAAAATCCCTTCGTACAAACGTTTTGGTTGTCACAAGTAACAAACCCCTTTGAAATTGATAACCGAGTATTCAAACCTCGGGTCGTCTTCTCAAGGAATTGCAAGGAGGTATGTTCTTATTATTGGTTATGGAGATTGTAAATTTGGGGTTTTGAGAAATTTGGAGTTTGGGCAATGTGCACAGGTATATTTTCAAGCAATAAAAATTAATAAATAACTGTAAAATAAACTCTTGACAAGGTATGAAGACTGGAGGTCTTATCCCAGTTATCCTTATCAATTGTAATGAGAATTGGATTTTTCTCCCACTTTATTAACCTCTAACTATGAAGGTAAGTTAAGTGGATGAATTAATTCTTGAAGAATTCCAATTCTCAATCAACAATGAGTTTGATAACTCAAGAGTCACCAATTATTTAACCAAGGCCAAAAGGGAGAAAAATATCTAAATTAAATTGAAAGCAATCTTAAACAGAGCAAAGCAATCTTAAATCTGAATTACCTCAAATAATATTAATTAAGAAAATCATAACATGAATGTAGCATAAGCCAAATAGGCAACATATCTAATACAAGCATTGAAGCATCTGAAAGTAAAAAGAGGAATATAAAGTAAAAGAACGTTGAACCTGGGATTGAGAGTCACTCCTAAAACTAAGAGAAATCCTAAATCCTAATCATAAGAGAGAGGAGAGAGCCTCTCTCTCTAAAAACTACATCTACTCCTAAAATTGTGAATGTGAGAGCCTCCTCATGAATGAATGGATTCCCCCACTTTATAGCCTCTAATCTGTGTTTTCTGGGCCGCAAACTGGGTTAAAAACAGCCCAGAAATTGCCCCCAGCGTATTCTGGTACGTACAGGTCACGGAAAGGTGATGCGACCGCATGGCTAACGCGGCCGCGCGGGTTGTGTTCCTGCCAGGTCACGCGTCCGCGTGACCCACGCGTTTGCGTCACCTGGCGTCAGAGCAGCTATGGCAAATTATATATCAAATCGAAGCCCCGGACATTAGCTTTCCAATGCAACTGGAACCGCGTCGTTTGGACCTCTGTAGCTAAAGTTATAGCCGTTTGAGTACAAAGAGGTCAGGCTGGACAGCTTAGCAATTTCTCCAACTTCATGTATTCCTTCCACTTTTGCATGCTTCCTTTCCATCCTCTGAGCCATTCCTGCCCTGTAATCTCTGAGATCACTTAACACAGATATCAAGGCATCTAATGGTAATAAAAGAGGATTAATAATAAGCAAATATAAGATCAAAGAAGCACGTTTTCAATCATAGTACAAAATCAGGAAGGAAATATAAAACTATGCAAATATTATGAATAAGTGGGTAAAGAGTTGATAAAATCCACTCAATTGAGCACAAGATAAACCATAAAATAGTGGTTTATCAGTAAGTTTTCAAAAGGAAAAAAATACATAACTTAAGTTTTTGAAAACAAATATGGAGAGATTCTAAACATAAGGCAAATAGAGTTCAAAGATCTTTTCCATCTCTTAGATGAAGCACAGATCACTGCTGAGCAGATGAAACTGCATCTAAAAAATAAGAGATATATACGGAATGAAAACCATTGACCGATGGGTTTTCAGTACGGTAAAAGTGCCAAATAAATACTGCATAAAGCAACTCGAACTCACTATGCAATCTTAATTCTCCACACATCGTTATATCCATTTTAAGTTCTTTCTAATCCATAACTTTGTAACTATCATAAGGGATCTCTAAGTCTAAGTCAACAATTTTCATCCTTACTTAACTCTCCAATCAAACAGAATCATAACTAGAACTAGCACCAACCCTCAGTGTTAACCAACACTAGCATGAGGCACCTCTTGGTTGTACAAACACAAGCAATGCAAACAAGTAATATACAAGTAGGTACAAGTAAAGCAAGTAGTATATAATCATGTAGCACAGTAAGTACAACTAGGCAATCCAATACAAGTAAGCAAACCCAAACAAGTCAAACATATGCAAATGATGTATGCTTTCCCTATGGCCGATGAGTCTCATCTGTCGATTATCAAGCCAACCTGACATGTCCGGTAGTGAATCCTGGATAGTCCCTAATCGTGTATCCCCAAGAATCTATGCATATAATCATAATCATTCATCATTCAATTCAATTTCATCTCATTGGGGGAATCCGGGGAGTTAAAGTGCGGTCACAATTTGCATCGAAAGGTCAATAGAATCTCGAATCTCAACCTGGAGCAAGTGGAGTCGACCCACTGCATCTATCCAAGAAAATTCGAAACTCAAATAATTCGTCAAATCTAAAATCATTCTCGACCCGGAGCATCGGAGAAGAAGTTATAATGATTTAAGTGTTTCAATGTTAGGGTTTCACTTCTTCCTCACCTCTCTTCTCTCATTTCAGATCGATGTGCTAAATGAAGTGTGTGTCGTGCTGAATGGCTATAACTAATGGCTTATATATGTTGGGTTTGGGCCTAAGTTGGGCCCGGTCACATATTTAGCCCGTTTGGTCAAATTTTGGGCTAAAACCTTTAAGATTAGCGTTTTAATGTGTGTTTAATTATTTTTACCATCTAAATTACAATTTTAACTTTTTAACCTTCCTTACTCATAATTTATTTTCTCAGCTGCAGTATTACACAAATCTCAGCCGGTATTGCAAGTCAAATTTTTCAGTGTGCGTTTTTACGCATAAAACTATATTTTCTGACTTGAAAAAATTCACTGAGGTCAAATATCTTATTTCAATGTTGTGTTATTTATTTTTTGAAGCAATTGAGAGAATTGGGCCTAATGATATTGTGCATGTAATGACAGATAATACGACCAATTATGTTACAATTGGAAAGCTCATGAGAAATATGAGAATTTTTTTTTGTCACCTTGTACTACTCATTGCCTTAATCTTATTCTAAAAGATATAAGTAGCATGACACATATTTCTAAACTTGCATCATGTGCTTCAAAGATTAAAGTATTTGCATATAATCATATGGTGTTCTTATATTGGATTAGAAAAAGACCTACATGGAAGGAGATTGTTTGCTCAGCGCAACTTGTTTTGCCATTATATTTCTCACATTAAAGAGTATCTTTGAACATAAAGCAGATTTGTAAGCATTGGTTGCAGATACACAATTTATGGTCACAAATTAGGAAAGAGTATTAACAGTAATATTTTTAGTTCCATTATCTTGAACAATAAATTTTGGAATAATTGTTTTACTGTTGTCAAACTTGTTAACCTCGATTAAATTGTTGAATATAGATTCTAATGATAAACCATCATTGGGATATCTATACAAAGGTGTGTTGGGGGGGCTGAAAATATAATAAAAGACATTTTTAAGCAGAATAAGATTGCCTATCAACCTTAGACAGATTATCAACTCATGATGAGACACATTTGAAAAAAAAAAGTTTCATGTAGTAGCTTATTTCTTGAATCCTACTTTTTAATGACAATTTTAGAGAAATGCCTAAGATTATTGCAAGATTTACTTGATGTTGTTACATTACATAGCAAGTGTAACAATTTAGATTTAGTGGAAGCAATTAGAGAAATACAATTATATAGAGATCGAAAGGAAATTTTTGAAAAATCAGAGGTTACTTGAGCTTCAAAAAATTAAACTGGTAAGAATATTTGTTTAATAATAACTTATTTTATACTTTCATATTATTCATTGATAACTAATAGGTTTGTTAGGGATAATCATATCTAACTTCTAGATGAATGGTGAAGGTTGTCGGAGATTCTGCTCCATGTTTTCAAAACATGGCAATTTGTATTCTTAGCTAAGTATATGCTTCTTTGAGGTGTGAGAGGAATTAGAATCTTTATGATCAAATTCATACCAAAACAAAAAAAAATATTAGAGCATGAGAATTTAAATAATATTATATATGTTACTTATAATTTATATCTTAAATTCAGGTAATATATGTTTCATTTCGTATCATTAGATTTTTATATATACTTAATATGGTATATTGCCTTTCATATTCAAACTTTAGGATAACAAATTTATAAACTACTAATCTTTTATGATATGTATTTCATTTTTTAGGAAAGAAAAAGAAAAAAGAAAGCAAAAGATGCAATTTGGTCCAATTGATTATGAAAGTATCAACTTGGTTGATTTTGGGGCGACGAAAGAGGTTGTAGAGAAATAGCCTGATCTTCCTAGTAATATTGAAGCTTACTACATGCGTATTATAATTCATTTTCTGACGATTGATTAGAATGATTTTAATTTTTAACATATTGTTAACATGTGTATTTTGTTAAATGATATTGATGCTGATATTTATCAAAGTGGTGATGACAATAGTAATAGTATACTTTATGCAACATCTTTTGATTTTTCTGGTCAAGATAGTGAAAATAGAAATGAAGATAAAGACAACCTCAACAAAGCAAATCTGCAGCAAGTTTTGCAGATACTGATGACAAACTTTAATATTGGCCTTTGATATTTGGATATTTCTTGTTATTTGACTTTTGTGTTTGTGCTTAATGAGATTATAATACTTTGGTTGATGTTGTACTTTTTTAATTTAGATGAGATTTTAAGGTTCATATTAGAATAAAATTATATTTTTGTATGTTTATCTACATTTTATTTATTATTTTATTATAATTCAATTATTTCAGTTAAACCATAATTGAATAAGTGAATCAAAAGTTAGAGAGGTTCGATGACTAGTTCAATTTTAGAACTTTGAAGAGAAGTAAGTTGTCAATGGACATATATGAAATTTTTTTTGTCCTTCTCTACCAACTCTAATAGATTTTCATGCTCCATCTATATTTGTTCCTCAACAAAATAAGACAATTTATCCATATAAATAAAAAGCATGTATAAAAAGATGGAATCTCCTTATCTTATTGGTGTACGAAATTTCAATCACACTTTTGCACTCCGCACAACTAACCAGCAAGTGCACTGGGTCGTCCAAGTAATACCTTACGTGAGTAAGGGTCGATCCCACGGAGATTGTCGGCTTGAAGCAAGCTATGGTTATCTTGTAACTCTTAGTCAGGAGATTAATAATAAAAAAGATTTTGTTTGTGAAAAGTAAAAGAGCATGAAAAGAATGGTACTTGTTATTCAATAATAGAGAGCAAGTTGAGGTTTCAGAGTTGCTCTGTCTTCTGAATTTTTGCTTTCCTACTATCTTCTTCTTCTAAAAACGCATGTCCCTTCCATGACAGGCTGTATGTTGGTGGATCACCGCTGTCAATGGCTACCATCCGTCCTCTCAGTGAAAACATGTCCTCTACGGTCTCCTGCAAGGCTAATCATCTGTCAGTTCTCACTTGTGTCAGAATAGGATACATTTATCCTTTTGCACACTGTCAATGCGCCTAACATTCGCGAGTTTGAAGCTCGTCACAGTCATCCCATCCCAGATCCTACTCAGAATACCACAGACAAGGTTTAGACTTTCCGAATCTCAGGAATTCTACCAATTGGTTCTAGTCTCAACCACAGAGGTTCAGATCTCACGAGTTTGAGTGCTCTGTTGTCAGGAGATGCAGGTCAAACTCATAGATTAGAAACCCAAGAGATACACACTTAAGCTGTCGCCCAATGACTACGTTGAGCTCATGTAGAACGGAAGTGGTTGTCAGGCTCGCGTTCATAAGTTGGGGAATGATGATGAGTGTCACGGATTATCATATTCTCCACGTTGAAATACGAGTGAGTATCTTAGAATAGAAACAAACGTGATTGAATAGAAAACAGTAGTAATTGCATTAATCCATGGAAACACAGCAGAGCTCCTAACCCCCACCTATGGGATTTAGAGGTTCATACTGTAGAAGATACAATAGGATTTGTCAAAAATGTCATAAGTCCCAAAATAAATCTCTAAAAGTAGTTTTTATACTAAACTAGTAACTTAGGTTTACAAAGAATGAGTAACTAGATGCAGAGAGTGCAGAATCCACTTTCGGGACCCACTTGGTGATTGTTTGGACTGAGCTTCCTAGCTTTCACGTGCATGTGCCGTTTCTGGAGTTAAACACCAGCTTGGATGCCAGTTTGGGCGTTTAATTCTAGCTTTGGTGCCAGTTCTGGTGTTTTACGCCAGAAAATGGTCTCTGGTGGGCATTTAAACGCCAGTCTGGCCCATCAAATCTCGGGTAAAATATAGACTATCATATATTGCTGGAAAGCCCAAAATGTCTACTTACCAACGAAATTAAGAGCGCACTAATTAGATATCTGTAGCTCCAGAAAATCCACTTCGAGTGCAGGAGGGTCAGAATCCAACAGCATCTATAGTACTTTTTCAGCATCTGAATCAGATTTTTGCTCAGGTCCCTCAATTTCAGCCAGAAAATACCTGAAATTATAGAAAAACACGCCAACTCATAGTAAAGTCTAGAAATATAATTTTTGCATAAAAATTAATAAAAAAAACAACAAAAAGTGAATAAAACATGCTAAAAACTATATAAAAACACTACCAAAAGGTGTATAAAATATCCACTCATCACTCATTCCTCTTTTAGATTTGAATTCCTCTATTATTTTTCAATTCTAAATGATGTTGATAAATTTTTTTGGTAGCTTAAAAAAATGTGTAAATTTTCTAGCAAGAAAAAATTGAATTTGGAGGTTTAATTTTTGTTTTGGGATTCTTATCCTCTAAATTTAGTTAAAATTCTATTTAAGGATATAAAGGAACTTTCTTATCTCATTTAGTTTGTATTTAACTTAGTTCTGATTTTTTGGATTTTTATTTTGTTTCAATATCTAAAACATACTACTATGAAAAATATAAAAAATTGTAGGAATAATTAAATAATTTTGAAAAATATAACTTTTCAAGTTATAGTATTTGTAAACATGATTAGAGAAATGCAAATTTAAAATTTAGAGTTATGCTACACCTACAAGCCTTTTTGGTTTACAGGTCTTACAAGTTAGGCCAAGTCCAACGAAAACTGCACTCACCTACTGGAACGTGATAACAGGTGCATCACTCAACCATTTTCAAAGCGCGCTCTCACTCACCATTATGGAAAAACGCTTCTTCTTCTTCTTCTTCGCGTTCTTCCTTCTCCTCCTCTTCCTTCTTCTTCTCCTTCTACTTTGCGTTTCTCCTCATTTTTCTTCGCGTGTTTCATCTTCATCATCATTTTTTATTACTGTTGTTGTTGCTGCATTTTTTCCCTCCTCTCCTTTCTATTGATTTTGCAACGTTATGTATTTTTTACTTCTTTCTTTGATTTTTTTTTCTCCTAAGAAGAATTATAAGAAAACAAAATAAGAAGATGAGGAAGAAGTGTAACACCCTAATATTCAAATCCTTATACTCGAGTCATAAGTCAATGATAATAAGGTGGTACGACTCTCAAGGGGGATTTTTAATACATAATTATAAGTAAAATTGAAAGGATTATTAATCAAGAAGCCTGAAAAGAGAAAAAATAAAATCACGAAGTCGTATCACTCACGCATCGACAACTAAAAGATAAAGCGTGAAGTCGAAAGCGATATACAGATAAAGGCATTAAGGAGAATAAGAGAAGAATAGTATATAGATATATAACATAAGTAAATAGTCACTAGTTGCGACGCACGAAGTTTAGCCCGGCTAGGGTATAGTATAACAGTACTTGACAACAGTATCTCCTAATCTCTCCCAAAAGAAACATAAGAACCTCTACAGGCAAGTTTAAAAGAGTTCAATACATAATATAGGCATTTCAAAATAAAGGTGGAGAGATTCAAAGAAAAATATAAAATAAAGAATATAAAGATCTTCGCCATCTCTCAAATGAACCACAGCTCACTTCTGAGCACCTGGACCTGTATATGAAAAATAAGAGATATATACGGAATGAGAACCCCCGGCCCATGGGCTCCCGAATGGTCAAAAGACGTCTAATACAATAGTAACTTATCCTATTTATACTAGACTAGCTACTAGGGTTTACATGAGTAAGTAATTGATGCATAAATCCACTTCCGGGGCCCACTTGGTGTATGCTTGGGCTGAGCTTGATCTATCCACGAGCTGAGGCTTTTCTTGGAGTTGAACGCCAAGTTGTAACGTGTTTTGGGCGTTCAACTCCGGGTCGTGACGTGTTTTTGGCGTTTAACTCCAGACAGCAGCATGTACTTGGCGTTGAGCGCCACTTTACGTCATAAATTACCAAATAAAGTATAGACTATTATATATTGCTGGAAAGCTCTGGATGTCGACTTTCCAACGCCATTGAGAATGCGCCATTTGGAGTTCTGTAGCTCCAGAAAATTCATTTTGAGTGCAGGGAGGTCAGATTCCAACAGCATCAGCAGTCCTTTTGCCAGCCTTTTTCAGAATTTTGCTCAAGTCCCTCAATTTCAGCCAGAAATTACCTGAAATCACAGAAAAATATACAAACTCATAGTAAAGTCCAGAAATGTGAATTTAACATAAAAACTAATGAAAACATCCCTAAAAGTAGCTTGAACTTACTAAAAACTACCTAAAAACAATGCCAAAAAGCGTATAAATTATCCGCTCATCACAACACCAAACTTAAATTGTTTCTTGTCCCCAAGCAACTGAAAATCAAATAGGATAAAAAGAAGAGAATATACTATAAATTCCAGAATATCAATGAATATTAATTATAATTAGATGAGCGGGACTTGTAGCTTTTTGCATCTGAACAGTTTTGGCATCTCACTTTTTCCCTTGAAGTTTAGAATGATTGGCTTCTCAAGGAACTTAGAATTTCGGATAGTGTTATTGATTCTCCTAGTTAAGTATGTTGATTCTTGAACACAGCTACTTATGAGTCTTGGTCGTGGCCCTAAGCACTTTGTTTTCCTGTATTACCACCGGATACATAAATGCCACAGACACATGACTGGGTGAACCTTTTCAGATTGTGACTCAGCTTTGCTAGAGTCCCCAGTTAGAGGTGTCCAGAGCTCTTAAGCACACTCTTTTTGCTTTGGATCACGACTTTAACCACTCAGTCTCAAGCTTTTCACTTGGACCTGCATGCCACAAGCACATGGTTAGGGATAGCTTGATTTAGCCGCTTAGGCCTGGATTTAATTTCCTTGGGCCCTCCTATCCATTGATGCTCAAAGCCTTGGATCCTTTTTACCATTGCCTTTTGGTTTTAAGGGCTATTGGCTTTTTCTGCTTGCTTTTTCTTTTTCTATTTTTTTCGCCATTTTTTTTCCGCAAGCTTTTTGCTTTTTCACTGCTTTTTCTTGCTTCA
Organism: Arachis hypogaea; assembly: GCF_003086295.3. Lineage (NCBI taxonomy): Eukaryota > Viridiplantae > Streptophyta > Magnoliopsida > Fabales > Fabaceae > Arachis > Arachis hypogaea. The sequence goes on from NC_092037.1 coordinate 28,574,107, forward strand.
AGAATCAATTTCATGATTTTTCAGATCATCAATAACATTTCTCTTTGTTCATCATTCTTTCAAGAGCCAACAGTTTTAACATTCATAAACAACAAGATCAAAAATATGCACTGTTCAAGCATTCATTCAGAAAACAAAAAGTATTGTCACCACATCAATATAATTAAACTAAATTCAAGGATAAATTCGAAATTCATGTACTTCTTGTTCTTTTGAATTAAAACATTTTTCATTTAAGAGAGGTGAAGGATTAATGGAATTTATTCATAGCTTTAATACATAGTTACTAACTACTAATGATCATGAAGTAGAGACACAAAACATAGATAAACACAACATAAAAACCGAAAAGCAGAAAGAAATAAGAACAAGGAATGAATCCACCTTAGTGGCGTCTTCTTCTTGAAGGACCAACAATGTCCTTAAGCTCTTCTATGTCCCTTCCTTGCCTTTGTTGCTCCTCCCTCATTGCTCTTTGATCTTCTCTTATTTCATGGAGAATGATGGAGTGCTCATGATGTTCCACCCTTAATTGTTCCACATTGTGGCTCAAATCTTCTAAGGAAGTGTTGAGTTGTTCCCAATAGTTGTTGGGAGGAAAGTGCATCCCTTGAGGCATCTCAGGGATTTCTTGATGATGAGCTTCCTCATGCATCTCTTGAGATCCGTGGAGGATCTCTCTTGCTTGCTCCATCCTCTTCTTGGTGATGGGCTTATCCTCTTCAATGGGGATGTCTCCTTTTATGATAACTCCAGCTGAGTAACATAGATGGCAAATAAGGTGAGGAAAAGCTAGCCTTGCCATGGTGGAGGGTTTTTCGGCTATTTTGTAGAATTCATTGGAGATGACTTCATGAACTTCTACTTCCTCTCCAATCATGATGCTATGAATCATGATGGCCCAATCCACAGTAACTTCAGATCGGTTGCTAGTGGGAATGATAGAGCGTTGAATGAACTCCAACCATCCTCTAGCTACAGGCTTGAGGTCTAGTCTTCTTAGTTGAACTGGCTTGCCTTTGGAGTCTCTTTTCCATTGAGCTCCTTCCACACATATGTCCATTAGGACTTGGTCCAACCTTTGATTAAAGTTGACCCTTCTAGTGTAGGGGCGTACATCTTCTTGCATCATGGGCAAGTGGAACGCCAACCTTACATTCTCCGGACTAAAATCTAAGTATTTCCCCGGAACTATTGTGAGATAATTCTTTGGACTCGGGTTCATACTTTAATCATGGTTCCTAGTGATCGATGCATTGGCATAGAACTCTTGAACCATTAAGATTCTGACTTGTTGCATGGGGTTGGTTAAGACTTCCCAACCTCTTCTTCGGATCTCATGTCGGATCTCCGGATACTCATTTTTCTTGAGCTTGAAAGGGACCTCAGGGATCACCTTCTTCTTTGGATTTCATGTCGGATCTCCGGATACTCATTTTTCTTGAGCTTTAAAGGGACCTCAGGGATCACCTTCTTCTTTGCCACAACATCATTGAAGTGGTCTTGATGGCTTTTGGAGATGAATCTTTCCATCTCCCAAGACTCGGAGGTGGAAGCTTTTGTCTTCCCTTTTCCTTTTCTAGAGGATTCTCCGGCCTTAGGTGCCATTGATGATAATGGAAAAACAAAAAGCTTATGCTTTTACCACACCAAACTTAAAATATTGCTCGCCCTCGAGTAAGAGAAGAAAGAAGAGAAGAAGAAGAAGGAGAAAATATGGAGGAGAAGGGGGAGTGTAGGTTTCGGCCAAGGTAGAGAAGAGGGGGGTTGTGTTGTGTGAAAATGAAGTGGAATGGAGGGGTTTATATAGGAAACGGGGAGAGGGTAGGTTCGGCCATTTTAGGGTGGGTTTGGGTGGGAAAGTGTTTTTGAATTTGAAGGTAGGTGGGGTTTATAGGGAAGAGTGGATGGATGTGAGTGGTGAAGAGGTGATGGGAAAGAGAGATTGAGGTGATTGATGAAGGGTTTTGGGAAAGAATGTTTATTGGGAGGAGAGATTCAGAGATTGAAGTTGTTGGGAAGTGTGACATGGGGAAGAGTGTTATAGGATTAGGAGGTAAGGTGGGAATATGTTAACTGTGGATCCTGTGGGGTTCACAGATCCTGAGATGATCCTGTGGGGTCCACAGATCCTGAGGTGATCCTGTGGGGTCCACAGATCCTGAGGTGTCAAGGAATTACATCCCTGCACCAAATAGGCAAGCAAAAAGGCCTTTGCATACCATTCTGGCATTTAAACGCCGAGGTGATGCACGTTCTGGGTGTTCAACGCCCATGTGAAGCATGTTCTGGGCGTTCAACGCCCATGTGTAGCATGTTTCTGGCGTTGAACGCCAGTTCCATGCTTGTTACTGGCGTTCAGTGCCAGCTTTTCTCAAGGCACATTCCTAGCGTTTAAACGCCAGAATGTTGCTTGTTTCTGGCGTTCAGCGCCAGATTCATGCTCTGTTCTGGCGTTGAACGCCAGCCAGATGCTCCTTACTGGCATTGAACGCCAGTCTGCCTTTCCTCTAGGGTGTGATTTTTCTTCTGCTATTTTTGATTCTGTTTTTAATTTTTATATTTTTTTCGTGACTCCTCATGATCATGTACCTAATAAAACACAAAATAACAATAAAATAAAATAAAAATTAGATAAATAAAAATTAGGTTGCCTCCCGACAAGCACTTCTTTAATGTCAATAGCTTGACAATGGGCTCTCTTGGAGCCACAAGGTGATCAGGTCAATGTTGTATAGTCCCAACACCAAACTTAGAGTTTGAGTATGGGGTCGTAACACCAAACCTAGAGTTTGGTTGTGGCCTCCCAACACCAAACTTAGAGTTTGACTGTGGGGGCTCTTCTTGACTCTGAACTGAGAAAAGCTCTTTGTGCTCACTCTCTTTTGTCACAGAGGGATGGCCATGTGCCTTAAACACAAGGTAGTCCCCATTCAATTGAAGGACTAATTCACCTCTGTTGACATCTATCACAGCTCCTGCTGTGGCTAGGAAAGGTCTTCCAAGGATGATGCATTCATCCTCTTCCTTCCTAGTGTCTAAGACTATGAAATCAGCAGGGATGTAAAGGCCTTTAACCTTTACTAACACGTCCTCTACTATTCCATAAGCTTGTCACAGTGACTTGTCTGCCAATTGTAATGAGAACAAGGCAGGTTGTACCTCAATGATCCCCAGCTTCTCCATTACAGAGAATGGCATAAGATTTATCCCTGACCCCAGATCACATAGAGCCTTTTCAAAGGTCATGGTGCCTATGGTACAAGGTATTAAGAACTTGCCAGGATCTTGTCTATTTTGAGGCAAAATTTTCTGAATCCAGGTATCTAGTTCACTAATGAGCAAGGGAGGTTCACTTTCCCAAGTCTCATTACCAAACAACTTGGCATTCAGCTTCATGATAGCTCCTAAATATTGAGCAACTTGCTCTCCAGTCACATCTTCATCCTCTTCAGAGGAAGAATAGTCTTCAGAGCTCATGAATGGCAGAAGGAGATTTAATGGAATCTCTATGGTCTCTATATGAGCCTCAGATTCCCTTGGATCCTTAATAGGAAACTCCCTCTTGCTTGAGAGACGTCCCAGGAGGTCTTCCTCACTAGGATTTTCATCCTCCTCCTCCCTTGTGCATTCGGCCATATTGATTACATCAATGGCTTTGCACTCTCCTTTTGGATTCTCTTCTGTATTGCTTGGGAGAATACTGGGAGTAGTTTCAATGACTTTCTTACTCAGCTGGCCTACTTGTGCCTCCAGATTTCTGATGGATGATCTTGTTTCACTCATGAAACTGAAAGTGGCTTTTGACAAATCAGAAACTATATTGGCTAAATTAGAAGTGTTTTATTCAGAATTCTCTGTCTGTTGCTGAGAAGATGATGAAAAAGGCTTGCTATTGCTCAGCCTATTGCGTCCACCATTGTTAAAGCCTTGTTGAGGATTTTGTTGATCCTTCCATGAGAAATTTGGATAATTTCTCCATGATGAATTATAGGTGTTTCCATAAGGTTCACCCATGTAATTTACCTCTGCTATTGCAGGGTTCTCAGGATCATAAGCTTCTTCAGAAGCTGCCTCTTTAGTACTGTTGGATGCATTTTGCCATCCATTCAGACTTTGAGAGATCATGTTAACGTGTTGAGTCAACACTTTGTTCTGAGCCAATATGGCATTCAGAGCATCAATCTCAAGAACTCCTTTCTTCTGAGGTGTCCCATTATTCATGGAATTCCTCTCAGAAGTGTACATGAATTGGTTATTTGCAACCATGTCAATTAGTTCTTGAGCTTCTGCAGGCATTTTCTTTAGGTGAATGGATCCACCTGCAGAATGGTCCAATGACATTTTTGAAAACTCAGATAGACCATAATAGAATATATCTAATATGGTCCATTCTGAAAACATGTCAGATGGACACCTTTTGGTCAACTGTTTGTATCTTTCCCAAGCTTCATAGAGAGATTCACCATCTTTTTGTTTGAAGGTCTGAACATCCACTCTAAGCTTGCTCAGCTTTTGAGGAGGAAAGAATTTATCCAAGAAAGCCGTGACCAGCTTATCCCAGGAGTTCAGCCTATCCTTAGGTTGTGAATCTAACTATATTCTAGCTCTATCTCTAACAGCAAAAGGGAAAAGCATGAGCCTGTAGACTTCAGGATCTACTCCATTTGTCTTAACAGTCTCACAAATCTGCAAGAACTCAGTTAAAAATTGGAAAGGATCTTTAGATGGAAGTCCATAAAACTTGCAGTTCTGTTACATTAAAGCAACTAGTTGAGGTTTAAGCTCAAAATTATTGGCTCCAATGGCAGGAATGGAGATGCTTCTTCCATCAAATTTGGACGATGGTTTTATGAAGTCACCAAGCATTCTCCTTGCATTATTGTTGTTGGGTTCGGCTGCCATCTCCTTCTCTTATTCTAATATTTCTGAAAGGTTACCTTTAAATTGTTGTAATTTAGCTTCTCTTAGTTTCCTCTTCAGAGTCCTTTCAGGTTCGAAATCAATTTCAACAAGAGTGCCTTTTTCCTTGTTCCTGCTCATATGAAAGAGAAGAAAACAAGAAAAGAAGAGGAATCCTCTATGTCACAGTATAGAGATTCCTTTATGTTAGTAGAAAAAGAAAGGGGAGAAGAGTGAAGAAGAGTGTTAGTAGATAAATAATTAAATAGAATAAGAAAAGAGAGGGAGAATTTCGAAAATAATTTTGAAAAAGAGATTAGTGATTTTCGAAAATTAAAGATAAGATAAGATTAAAATTAAAATTTAAAACAAAAAGAATTTTTGAAAAAGAGATGAGATATTTTCGAAAATTAGAGAGAGAAAAGTAGTTAGGTGGTTTTGAAAAAGATAAGAAACAAACAAAAAGTCAAAGAGTTAGTTGAAAAAGATATTAAAATCAAATTTGAAAAGATAAGAAGATAAGAAGTTAGATAAGATATTTTAAAATCAAATTTTTGAAAAAGATAAAATTTTTGAAAAAGATATGATAAAAGATAAAAAGATTTAATTTTTAAAATTAAAATTAATTACTTAACTAACAAGAAACTAAAAGATAGGATTCTAGAATTTAAAGATTTGAACCTTTCTTAACAAGAAAGTAACAAACTTCAAATTTTTGAATCAATCACATTAATTGTTAGTGAATTTTCAAAAATTTCATATAAAGATAAGAAAAAGATTTTGAAAATATTTTGAAAAAGATTTTTGAAATTTTCGAAAAAAAAGGAAAAAAATGGAAAAGATATGATTTTTGAAAAAGATTTTGAAAAGATAAGATTTTTAAATTTGAAAATTTGACTTGACTTGTAAGAAACAACTAATTTTAAAATTTTTTGACTAAGTCAACTCAAATTTTCAAAAATTATGAGAAAATTAAGGAAAAGATGTTTTTTATTTTTTGAATTTTTAATGATGAGAGAGAAAAATATAAAAATGACCCAAAACATGAAAATTTTGGATCAAAACACATGATGCATGCAAGAACACTATGAATGTCAAGATGAACACCAAGAACACTTTGAAGATCATGATGAAAATCAAGAACATATTTTTGAAAAATTTTTGATGCAAAGAAAACATGCAAGACACCAAACTTGGAAATCCTTAATGCATGGACACTATGAATGCAAGAATGCACATGAAAAACAATAAAAGACACAAAACAAAAAATCATCAAGATCAAACAAGAAGACTTACCAAGAACAACTTGAAGATCATGAAGAACACTATGAATGCATGGAATTTTTGAAAAAATAATGCATAAATTTTAAAAACATGCAATTGACACCAAACTTAAAAATTGACTCAAGACTCAAACAAGAACACAAAATATTTTTGGTTTTTTATGATTTTATGATTTTTTTGGTATTTTTTTATTTATTTTCGAAAAAAAGGAAAAAAGATTTTTTTTTTGAAAAATTTTTAAAAACAAAACAAAAAGAAAATTACCTAATCTGAGCAACAAGATGAACCGTTAGTTGTCCATACTCGAACAATCCCCGGCAACGGTGCCAAAAACTTGGTGGACGAAATTGTGACTGCCCTCTTTGTATTTGCATGAGATTTATTTAATGGCTCTTTGGCATATGTGATCACAACTACGTTCAACTTAACCAGCAAGTGTACTGGGTCATCCAAGTAATACCTTACGTGAGTAAGGGTCGATCCCATAGAGATTGTTGGTATAAAGCAAGCTATGGTCACCTTGTAAATCTCAGTTAGGCAGATTAAATGATTATGGATTTTGAAAATTAATAATAAAAAGAAAATAAAATAGGATAGAAATACTTACGTAAATTAATGGTGGGGATTTCAGATAGACGTGTGGAGATGCTAGAATCCTCTCGAATCTCTGTTTTCCTATTGCTTTCATCCAATTCTTCTTACTCCTTTCCATGGCAAGCTGTATGTAGGGCATCACCGTCATCAATGGCTACTTTTCATCCTCTCGGGAAAATGGTCCTATGCGCTGTCACTGCATGGCTAATCGTCTGGAGGCATCACCCTTGACAATGGCTACATCCCATCCTCTCAGTGAAAATGGTCCAAATGCTCTGTCACAGCACGGCTAATCATCTGTCGGTTCTCAATCAGGTTGGAATAGAATCCATTGATTCTTTTGCGTCTGTCACTAATGCCCAGCCTTCAGGAGTTTGAAGCTCGTCACAATCATTCAATTCTGGAATCCTACTCGGAATACCACAGACAAGGTTAGACTTTCCGGATTCCCATGAATGCCGCCATCTATCTAGCTTATACCACGAAGATTCTGTTGGGGAATCTAAGAGATATGCGCCCGGCCTAAAGTAGAACGGAAGTGGTTGTCAGTCACACGCGTTCATAGGTGAGAATGATGATGAGTGTCACGGATCATCACATTCATCAAGTTGAAGTGCAACGTATATCTTGGAATAAGAATAAAAGAGAATTGAATAGGAAGTAATAGTAATTGTATTGAAACTTGAGGTACAGCAGAGCTCCACACCCTTAATCTATGGTGTGTAGAAACTCCACCGTTGAAAATACATAAGTGAAAGGTCCAGGCATGGCCGAATGGCCAGCCCCCATGAAGTTGATCGAAAGACCGAATGGTCAAAAGACGTCTAATACAATAGTAACTTATCCTATTTATACTAGACTAGCTACTAGGGTTTACATGAGTAAGTAATTGATGCATAAATCCACTTCCGGGGCCAACTTGGTGTATGCTTGGGCTGAGCTTGATCTATCCACGAGCTGAGGCTTTTCTTGGAGTTGAACACCAAGTTGTAACGTGTTTTGGGCGTTCAACTCCGGGTCGTGACGTGTTTCTGGCGTTTAACTCCAGACAGCAGCATGTACTTGGCGTTGAGTGCCACTTTACGTCGTCAATTCCCGAATAAAGTATAGACTATTATATATTGCTGGAAAGCTCTGGATGTCTACTTTTCAACGCCGTTAAGAGCGCGCCATTTGGAGTTCTGTAGCTCCAGAAAATCCATTTTGAGTGCAGGGAGGTCAGATTCCAACAGCATCAGCAGTCCTTTTGCCAGCCTTTTTCAGAATTTTGCTCAAGTCCCTCAATTTCAGCCAGAAATTACCTGAAATCACAGAAAAACATACAAACTCATAGTAAAGTCCAGAAATGTGAATTTAACATAAAAACTAATGAAAACATCCCTAAAAGTAGCTTGAACTTACTAAAAACTACCTAAAAACAATGCAAAAAAGCGTATAAATTATCCGCTCATCAGTCCGGCTGGTGAATAGCGGCCGGAGCTGGTGCGTCTGACTTGTAGGACTGAATGTGCTGCTGATCCTTTGTCACCGAAGGGTGGGGGGTACCTGCAAGGGACTCCGATGCTTAAGTTAGCAAGGGGATTAAGCAGGTGTTGAGTAGAATCAGAGTATGAGTTATACCTGGGTGCTCCAGTGTATTTATAATGGTGAGATGTGACCTTTTGGATAAGATAAGTTAGTTATCTTATCTTATCTTTTATCTTTGAGTTGAGGTCAGCGTATCTTTCAACGAAACCGCCTTTATCTCTATAGGCTTAGGCCGCCTTAGGATTTGGGTCGTGCTCCTCTATTTGGGCCCTTTACTGGGCTCTTCTGTCGATTTGGCCGAGCTCTTTAAGAAGAGATCGGATAGTTTGACTTGAAGAGGTCGGTCGCTTTATCTCCAATCATCCCGGGTCGGATGGCTCGACCCAGGGTATGAACAGTGCCCCTGCTTGAGCTCGGTTCTTCCTTTGGAGGTCGAGTCCTTGACTTCGGTCCTTATTCAGTGAAGTCGAACTCAAGCATTTTGTCTGTTCCTTTCTTTGTAGAGTCTTTTTTGAATGTAGAATGTTTTCCTCTAAAAGCACACATTTTTGTATTAGTGCTTTTTTTTTGGAACGCAAGCGGTTTTAACATCCGCATTTAATTGGCATTAATTGCCCCCATTCTCTCTTGGCTTTATTTTGAATTTTCTCGATCAAAAACGGTTTTTCTTCTTCATTTCTTCTTTGTAACTTCTCCCTTTACTCTCTCGTTTTCTGTTTCTCTCATCTGCTCTCTGTCTTTCGTTTGCGCATCTGCTTTCTTGTGTTGCGGCGTCACTTGGCGATTTTCTGGGCAGCCTTTGTTTCTGCGCTTCCATTCTTTTCTTCGAAGCTTCTTTCGTCTCCGAGTTAGCCCCATTTCGTGTTTCCTCATTTATTTTTGACTTTGCGATGGAGTTTTCCTTTTGATCTTCCTTTTGGAGAAAGTTTGGATCTTTCTATTTTTATTATGCTTGACTTGTTGCATGCTCCGGATTTTTCCCCTTTTTTGGTGCGAATCTCTTCTTTATTTGCTTGAATCTTTTTCTTTTGCATGTTGCCGCCATTTCTGCCTGTGCTTTTGCAGATGATTTTTTACTTGATTTCAAAAAAGTTTGCGCCTTTTCTGTTTTTCTTCTCGGTCCTTTTGGTGTTCTGATAAACTGTAGCAGTAGTGTTTTTCACTATAGGAGCGATACTTTTTCTGATAAATTGTAGAAGGGTGGTGTTTTTGTGTTTTTTGCTTCTTTTGTTTCTTTCGGGATTTTATTTTCTTTTTGATGAGTGCCGGGATGTAGGTTGTAGAAATAACTTGAAAACCTTGCCTGTTTACTGCCTCCAAGGGATGCCCCCAGACTTTCTTATCTTGAGTCTTGGGGTTTTCCCTTTCTGTTTGTCGAGATATTTTGCTCCTCGTCCGGGATGTTTTTAAGTAATCCACTCTTTTTTTCTTATTGTAGGATTTAGTTGGCCTTATGTCTTCTCGCAATAACGTTGTAGAGATGCCTTCCCGGGTTCCTGAGGGCATGGCTGATTGGGTGGACTCAATGGTCCTTATGTGTGTCTCCTTGGTTGATTCCAAGTTTTGCGTGCAACTTAGGCAGTTTCATAGGGTCTGTAGTAATCCAGGTGATGAGAAGAACTATGAACTTGTCCCTCCCTCCTCCGAAGAGAGAGTCTACTTCTCTACTCGGGTTGTTGACGATCGCCCTTTCTTCTATGTTTATGACTTTTTCTTTGGTCCGTTGGGTATTACCCTTCCTTTTACTCAATTTGAAACTAACCTGTTATGGTCTTGTAATGTTGCCCCCTCTCAACTTCACCCTAATTCATGGGGTTTCATAAAGATTTTTCAATTGTTGTGCAATGGTTTTGGTATCCCTGCTTCCCAATCTCTCTTTTTCTATCTGTTTGTCTTGACTAAGCCCGGAGTGGTAAAAAAGAAGGCAGCTTGGGTCTCCTTTCACTCTAACCAGGGAAAGAAGGTCTTTTCCATGTTTGACGAGTCATTCCGTGATTTTAAAAACTACTTTTTCAAGGTCCGAGCTGTTGAAAGAGCTCGGCCCTTCTTTCTGGATGAAAATGACGAGCCTGCTTTTCCCTTGGAATGGCAAAAGGATGTGAGGGTGTCCCGTTATACGTGGAAAATGTTGGATGAGGTTGAGCGAGCCTTTGTGACTGTCGTAGAAGAACATTGGGGGCAACCTCCCCATCTTGACACAAAGAAATTTCTAACCAATCCCTCTCTTCTTCAAACTGAGCTGGGTATTTTGTGTTTCCTTTCTTATCTGTTTATATTGCTTGTAGCTGTCTTTCTGACTTGTCCGACTTGTAGCGTAACTTTTTGTTTTATTTGCAGAGTTTATGAAGAATAACGAATCTATGAAAGCTTTTAAGAGGGCACAGAAGGCGACTGCTGCCAGAAATATTGCTCCCAGGGTGGCTGGGGAGGGGTCCTCCCAAGTGCGCGAGAAGCCATCAGTGCCGAGTTCCCCCGGGGTGAAGAAGGTGATCCCAACACCTCGGGTCCGCTTGGTGGATCCTCATCCTACTTCTGCCGCTCCATCTGCTGCCCCTCAAAGTAAGAAGCAAAAGATGGCTGAGCCCTTTGACCTCAATGCCCCTGATTTCAATGCCATTGAGTTTGTAGATCAGCAAATCGGTCCCTATGGTACCCTCTCAATGGACGATGTGTCCATCCTTCATTATTTGGAATTTATGGCCCGAAATCACGTACAGATGGCGTTTATGGCGGCTGCTATATACCGGACTACTCAAAATCTTCCTCTCCATGCTACCAAGGCGTTTATGGTGGAGGCAAAGCAGGAGTTTGACCGGATGAAGGGGCTGAAGGAGGAGCTTGAATTAAAGGTGACCAAGTTGGAGAAGGATTAGAGAATGAGAAGGCGAGTTCCCTTTCACTGGTGGCTTCTTTGAGGTTGGTCGAGGACACAGCCTTGATGCATAAGGAGAGTTACGTTACGACTTATCGGGAGGTGATGCGCCTGAGGGAGGAGTTGAATAATGCCCGGGAAGATTATTCTAAACTCCAGGGTCATCTCGTTGGCAGCGTGACTGCTGCTTACGAGAACTTGAAGGAGCAAGTTCGGGTCATTGCTCCCGAGGCCGATCTCACCCCTTTCAGCCTGGACAATGTTGTCAGGGATGGCAGGATTGTCCCTGATGACGATGGTGATGATGATGCTGATCCTCCTCCTGTGTCCTCTGCCAAAGTGTCGACCTTTTCTGTTCCTCTGGTTGCACCTGATTTGGATTGCCAGGTTCTGAACCGGGAGGATGGAACTATAGATGCCGTGCCAATTCAGACTCATCCTCCTTCTCCTTGTCCTGATGATGCCAAGAAGGCTCCTGATGCTTGCTGATCTCTTTCTAGATATTTATGTAGTTGGCCCGACTTGTGTGCTTTTTAAAACTTTGTTTGTTTTGCTGACGGTTTCTAGTTGCTTGTTTTAGCAACTTTATTTTGAAAAACAAAAAGTAGCTCGCTATTTTTAGCAGGTGTTGATGGCCACTGTTCCAGGGCCTTATAACTTTTGTGGAGTAATAGAGGTAGTTTTTTGACTTGGCATCTTTTCATTTTTCTACTGACGTTTGAAATTTTGTATCTCAACCTCCTCGGATTACTTTGTTTTATTGTTTGTAGCTTGGATCCTTTGAGGTTGTGACTTATGGGTCCAACTTGTTTTTTGGTGGTTCTTTTGCGCTGGTCCCCCTTTAAGTTATTTCTGTAATCTTCTTTATTGGACCTTTGTCAGGTCTCTTTCAGGGATTACTTTGATAACTTTTTAGTGGTAGGAGTCCGACTTGGCTATGTCGGTCTCCTTTAAGTTATTTTTTGTAGTTCTCTTTCTTGGATCTTTGTCAGATATCTTTCTAGGACTACTTGTATAACTTTTTAGTGGTAGGAGTCCGACTTGGTTATGTCGGTCTCTTTTAAGTTATTTTTTTGTAGTCCTCTTTCTTGGATCTTTGTCAGATCTCTTTCAGGGACTACTTGTATAACTTTTTAGTAGTAGGAGTCCGACTTGGTTATGTCGGTCTCCTTTAAGTTATTTCTTGTAGTCCTCTTTCTTGGATCTTTGTCAGATCTCTTTCTAGGACTACTTGTATAACTTTTTAGTGATAGGAGTCCGACTTGGTTATGTCGGTCTCCTTTAAGTTATTTTTTTGTAGTCCTCTTTCTTGGATCTTTGTCAGATCTCTTTCAGGGACTACTTGTATAACTTTTTAGTAGTAGGAGTCTGACTTGGTTATGTCGGTCTCCTTTAAGTTATTTTTGTTTTTGTAGTCCTCTTTCGTAGATCTTTGTCAGATCTCTTTCAGTGACTACTTGTATAACTTTTTATTTTGGGCTGACTATGTTATGTCAGGCCCTTCTAAGTTAAAGTAATCCTCTTTAATAGGGTTGGCCAGGCCTCTTTCCAGGGTTTACTTATAACATGGGTTGACTTGGTCCGACTTGTGAGCGTCGGCCAGCCTTTAAGTTATTATTTTAGCTATCCGTAAGACCTCGTCAGGTTCTTTTTTGGATTGCTTTCGATAACTTCTTACATTATTATGTGTTCACCTTTGCCGATTTGTAGAAAGTGGTTGGCATCTTTAGATCGTCCTTTGGGTGAATCGCATTTTCACCTTTATCGGACGACTTATCTTTATCGTGGTCGAGCAGTGAAATTGTTTTTCACTTTCTGCCGACCTGTCGCTTTATAATCGGACGGTGAATACTTCAGATTAATGTGTCTTGGATTCTTTGTAGAATATCTAAATAAACTTTATTCAAAGAAAAAATGCAAATATATATATGTGGGAATTTTCTTATCCCTTTAAGTCGGGCATGACCTGGATCTCAACATGGTGCCTCATTAAAAAACCTTTTCAGGAAAAAGAGCACATCCACTAATGAGATCCGTTGCCTTTTCTAGCTGTAGTACCTTCTTAGGTTGCAGGCGTGCCATGATCTGGGAAGCTCTCGTCCCTCGAGTTCGGACAGTCGGTAGTAGCCCTTTCCAAGAACTTCTATGACTCGGTAGGGTCCCTTCCAGTTTGCTGCCAGCTTTCCTTTTCCGAGCCGAGTTGTTCCAATGTCATTTCGGATTAAGATAAGATCGTTCTCAGCGAAACTTCTTAGCAATACCCTTTGATTATATCTGGAAGCCATTCGACGTTTTAGAGCTTCTTCTCTAATCCGAGCTCTTTCCTGGATTTCAGGTAGTAGGTCGAGTTCTTCCCTCTGAAGTTGGAAGTTTGCTCCCTCATTATAATGGACTACTCTATGCGATCCTTCTTCAATTTCTACTAGAATCATTGCCTCCATTCCGTATGCTAATCGGAAAGGGGATTCCTTTGTGGTGGAATGTGGCGTCGTTCGATATGCCCATAGAACCTGCGGAAGCTCCTCTGCCCAGGCTCCCTTTGCATCTTGCAGTCTTCGTTTTAACCCTACCAATATGACTTTATTGGCAGCTTCGGCCTGTCCATTGGCTTGTGGATGTTCGACAGAGGGATACTGGTGCTTTATATTCAAGTCGGCTACTAATTTTCTGAAGCCTGCGTCTGTGAATTGGGTGCCATTGTCTGTGGTTATAGAATATGGAACCCCGAACCTTGTGACAATGTTTCTATATAAGAATTTCCGGCTTCTCTGAGCGGTGGCATTGGCTAGGGGCTCTGCCTCAATCTACTTTGTAAAGTAATTTACCCCTACTATGAGGAATTTAACTTGTCCTGATCCCTGTGGGAAGGGGCCGAGAAGATCGAGTCCCCATTTTGCAAATGGCCAAGGCGAGGTCAAGCTAACGAGCTCTTCTGGCGGGGCGATGTGAAAGTTGGCATGTTTCTGACATGGTGGACATGTATTTACAAATTCTGTAGCTTCTTTCTGTAGAGTTTGCCAATAAAATCCCGCCTGGAGTACTTTTTTGGCGAGAGCTCATGCTCCGAGATGATTGCCACAAATACCACCGTGTATTTCTTCTAGCACTTCCCTTGTGTTGGAGGTCGGCACGCATTTTAGTAAAGGTGTTGAGATTCTTCTTTTGTACAGGATGTTATTTATGATGGTATAGTACTGTGCCTCCCTTTTTAACCTCTTTGCCTCCTTTTCTTCTATGGGGAGCGTTCCTGTTCTGAGGTAGTTGATTATGGGGGTCATCCATCCTTGGTCCTGACTTGTTATAGTCAGGACTTTTTCTTCTTCCGAGATTGACGGATTTTGTAACATTTCCTGGATGAGGCTCCTATTGTTGCCCCCTGGTTTGGTGCTGGCTAGTTTTGAGAGTGCATCAGCTCGGGCATTTTGTTCGCGGGGTATGTGGTAAATTTTATACTCCCTGATTTGTCCGAGTTGTTCCTTGGTTTTATCCAAATATTTTTTCATGGTGAGATCTTTGGCTTGGTAACTCCCTATTATTTGTGATGTGACCACTTGTGAATCACTGTAAATGTTGAGTTTTTGAGCTCCGACCTCTTTAGCCAGCTTCAAACTGGCTAGTAATGCTTCATATTCTGCCTGGTTGTTTGAGGCCGGGAACCTGAACTTGAGGGAGAGCTCAACTTCTATTATCACGCATGTGCCACTTCCAGTTTTATTTGAAGAACCGTCCACGTAAAGATTCCATTCTGTGGGGTTTCTAGGGCATCTGTGAATTCTGCGATAAAGTCGGCCAAATACTGTGATTTGATGGCCGTCCGAGCTTCATATTGGAGGTCAAACTCTAACAACTCGACTGCCCATTGTAGAATTCTGCCTGCCAGATCTGTTTTCTGCAATATTCCTTTTATGGGTTGGTTAGTTCGAACCTTAATGGTGTGAGCCTGGAAGTACGGGTGGAGTCGTCGAGATGTTAGGATGAGGGTATAGGCAAATTTTTCTATTTTTTGGTAGTTCAGCTTGGATCCCTGTAGTGCTTTGCTAATGAAGTAGACGGGTTTTTGCCCATTTTTGTCTTCTCTGACTAGTGCTGAGGCTATTGCCCGGCTCCCTACTGCGAGATATAATATGAGCGGTTCTCTTTCTTGTGGTCGAGATAGGATAGGTGGCCGCCCTAAGAACTCCTTGAAGTCTTGGAAGGCTTGTTCACATTTTGTCGTCCATTTGAACTGTTTTCCCTTTCTTAAAGTAGCATAGAAGGGGAGAGATCTTATCGCAGCTCCTGCTAAGAATCGGGATAGGGCGGCCAACCTCTCATTGAGTTGTTGTACGTTTTTGACACAGGTTGGGCTCTTCATGTTGAGTATGGCTTGACATTTGTCTGGATTTGCTTCAATTCCCCTTTGTGTGAGCATGAAGCCTAAGAATTTGCCTGCTTCTACTGCGAAGGTGCATTTTGCGGGATTGAGCCGCATGTTGTGCTTCCTTATAGTGCAAAACACTTGAGTCAGGTCGGATAATAATGTATCTTCGCTTTGTGTCTTTATCAACATGTTGTCCACATAAACTTCCATAATTTTTCTGATGTGATCTGAGAAGACTTTATTCATTAGCCTTTGATAAGTAGCTCCTGTGTTCTTAAGACCGAAGGTATCACGATGTAGCAG
Source organism: Arachis hypogaea (assembly GCF_003086295.3). Classification (NCBI taxonomy): domain Eukaryota; kingdom Viridiplantae; phylum Streptophyta; class Magnoliopsida; order Fabales; family Fabaceae; genus Arachis; species Arachis hypogaea. Next base: position 28,589,949 of record NC_092037.1, read on the forward strand.
TAGTTTGCTTTCGTGTTAGGAACGAAGTCTTTTCTTGATCTGGTGGATACATGGGGATTTGATTATATCCCGAGTATGCGTCCATAAACGAGAGATATTTGTATCCGGAGGAAGCATCTACTAAAGCGTCAATATTTGGGAGTGGGTATGGATCTTTTGGACAAGCCTTGTTGAGATCGGTGTAATCGGTGCACATTCGCCACTTCCCATTTGATTTTTTCACCAAGACAACATTGGCTAGCCATAGCGGGTATTTGACTTCTCTTATGAATCCGGCTTCCAAAAGTGCCTGTACTTGCTCGTCCACAGCTTGGGATCGCTCTGGCCCAAGTTTTCTTCGTCTCTGTTGCACCGGTCGAGATCCTGGATAAACTGCCAACTTATGACACATTAGCTTAGGGTATATGCCTGGCATGTCTGCAGCTTTCCATGCGAAGAGATCAACGTTATCTCGCAAGAATTGTATTAGTAATTCTTTTAAATCTCCTTTTAGGATTGTGCCGATATTTGTTGTTTTTTCCAAGGTATTCCCGATCTGAATCTTTTCTATCTCGCCTTCTGGCTGGGGACGAAGTTCTTCTCGTCAGTGAACTCTGCCCAGCTCGACTGTATGGAACTCTTCTCCTTTGCCTCTGAGGTTTAGGCTTTCGTTATAACAGCGACATGTCGTCTTCTGGTCTGCTTTTATCGTGGCTATCCCTTTTGGGGTTGGGAACTTCATACATAGGTGTGGGGTCGAGACTATTATGCCGAGTTGATTGAGTGTTGTCCGTCCTATGAGAGCGTTGTAAGCTGAACTTACATCGACTACGATGTAGTCTATTTTGAGGGTCCTGGATTGGTCCCCTTTTCCGAAGGTTGTATGTAGTGGTATGTATCCGAGTGGTCGAATCGGGGTATCTCCTAGCCCAAACAGGCTGTTTGGATATGCTTTAAGTTCTTTTTCTTCCAAGCCGAGTTTATCAAAGGCTGTTTTGAATAAGATGTCGGCAGAACTCCCTTGGTCTATTAATGTGCGGTGTAGGTTGGTGTTTTCCAATATAACAGTGATAACCATGGGATCATCGTGCTTTGTGATGATGCCGGATGCGTCCTCTTTAGTGAATGTTATTGCCGGAATGTTGAGTGCTTTCTCCTCTTCTTCGACATGATATACTTCTTTGAGATATCTTTTGCGAGAGGATTTGGAGATCCCTCCTGCTGTGAATCCGCCGTGTATCATGTGAACATGTCTTTCTGGTGTTCAAGGTGATTGTTTTATTCGTTCGGTATCTTCATCCCTTCGTCTCTTTCTTTGATCATCTCGGGTGGCCAGGAATCGATCTAATTTTCCTTCTCTCACCAATTTTTCTATGATATTTTTTAAGTTGAAGCATTCGTTTGTGGAGTGTCCTCGAACTTGATGGTATTCACAATATTCCTTTTGGTTTCCTCCTCCCCTTTTGCCTTTGAGCGGCCGTGCTGGGGGGATTTTTTCCGTATGGCAGACTTCTTTGTATATCTCGACTAGGGATGCCCTGAGTGGGGTGTAGTTATGGTATTTTTTATTTTCTCCCCTTGTCGATCTTCTTTTCTTTTGGGTTCCTTGTCTTTGTCTCGGTAGGAGGCCCCCGATTTTGAGGTTTCTCCTAACCGAGCGTTTTCCTCCACGTTGATATACTTTTCTGCCCGCTCCTGCACTTCGTCTAAGGAGGTCGGGTACTTTTTTGATTTTAGGGGATTTTATCACCTTTCACCCACATTTATTCAATAAAATAGCATGGTTTTGTATATTCTCCTTTAATTGTGCTTAAGAGTGAAAACATGCTTTTTAGGACTCAAAATAGATAAATTTAATTCACCTTGACTCTATTAGATGCCTTGATATGTTTGTTAAGTGATTTAAGGTTTAGGAGGCAAAGATTGGATCAAGGGAATGAAGAAAAAGCATGTAAAGTTGGAGAATTCATGAAGAAATGAAAGAATCGGAAAGCTGTCAAGCCGACCTCTTCGCACTTAAACGACCATAACTTGAGCTACAGAGGTCCAAATGATGCGGTTCCAGTTGGGTTGGAAAGCTAACATCCGGGGCTTCGAAACGATATAAGATTTGCCATAGTTGCATCGCTCATAGGGGCGCGCACACGCACGGTACGCGGACGCGCCGATGGTGGCACATTACCCACTTAATGCAACACGTGGCCAGCGATTTTAGAAGCCTTGTGGGCCCAATCCAACTCATTTATGATGCTATTTAAGCCAAGGATTGAAGGTGGAATGAACATTTTTTTCATACTTTTGATCATTAGTCATAGTTTAGTAGTTAGAAGTAGTTTTTAGAGAGAGAAGCTCTCACTTCTCTCTAGAATTAGGATTAGGAATTAGGGTTAGATTAGGATCTCATAGTTCTAGGGTTAATTCAAGTCTCCTTCTACTTCTACCTTCAATTGATGATTGCTACACTTTGGTTCTTCTTTCTATCCCTATCCTCTTGTTGTAATTTCTCTTATTTTGTTTCTAGGTTTTGTAATTGAGATATTTTTGTTCTTTTGTTTTCTTTTAATAATGCAATTTGAGATAATTCATGTGATTGTGATGTTGTTGATTGTTGTTTTGTTAATTCTTTGTAATTGTTAGTTGTTGATTCCTTTATTCTTACAAATAAAAATGCTTTCTTTCATTACCCTCCAAGTGTTTGATGAAATGCTTGAGAGGATGTTAGAGTAGAATTCTATGTTCTTGACTTGAGAAAGTGACTTAGGATTTCTTGAGTTTCTAGTGTCCAATTGATTGATAGTTGATAGCCATTAACTCTAGCCTTCATTAATCCAATTAGTGGAAAGCTAGGACTTATGGACTAGGATTGATATAACTCACTTGACTTTCCTTTGTTAATTGATTTAAGGATGACTAAGTGGGATTAATCCTTGCAACTACCATACTTGTGGCTAGTGATAATGATGAAGACCCTTGACAACCAAACCTTACCAAGACCATTTTGTTAATAAAGTTTTCTTACCATTTACTATTCATATTTCTCATCCAAAACCCCAAAATAAACAAGTCCATAACCAATAACAAGAACACTACCCTACAAGTCCTTTGAGAGACGACCCGAGGTTTAAATACTTCGGTTTATAGATTTTAGGGGTTTGTACTTGTGACAAACAAATTTTTGTATGAGATGATTATTGTTGGTTTAGAGACTATACTTCGACGAGAATTCATTTGTGAAATTCTAAACCGTCAAAAATCCAATCATCAATTGGCTGAAAGGTCCCTCTTGTAGGCCATTGATGAGTCCCATGATGGCGGCCTCCGTTGGTAAGCTTTGTATGTCCATGCATGTTTTGTTGAATCTCTCCATGTAGTTGCGGAGGCTCTCCCGATCTTCTTGTTTGATCCCTAGTAAACTGGGGGCGTGCTTGGCTTTATCTTTCTGAATGGAGAATCTGGCTAGGAATTTTTTAGCTAACTCATCAAAGCTTGAGATGGACTTCGGGGGTAGGTTGTCGAACCATCGGATCGCTGTCTTTGTGAGAGTTGTTGGAAAAGCCTTACAGCGAATAGCATCTGGGGCGTCAGTGAGGTACATTCTACTTCTGAAGTTGCTGAGGTGGTAGTTGGGATCTGTGGTGCCATCATACAGGGTCATATCTGGGAGTTTGAAGTCTTTTGGAATTTTGGTTTTCATGATTTCCCTGGTAAACGGGTCTTGGTCTTTGCGTGAATTTTCCTCGAGATTAGTCCGGGGGGCTTTTGATTTGAGATCGGCTTCAAATTGCTGTAGTTTTTCTTCCAACTCTCGACGTCACCGCACCTCTCTTTGGAGATCTCTTCCAATTTTCCGTTGTTGTTGGGTTTCTTTTTCCAGTTGTTTTAGGCGATCCAGGAGCACTTCTATTGCCCCTGAATTTGGTGAGTCTTTGTCTTTGTTGGTTTCCGGAGTGTTTTGTAGCGTGACATCCACGTTTTTGTGCGGTGTCCGATCCTCCAAACCTGAATCGTGGCCGTTGTCATGGTCGTCCGCCATGGTGATAGGATGACTTCCAGATTCCCCGGCAACGGCACCAATGTTTCGAGGGTTACCTGAAATTGTAGGTCGATATCGGACAAGAACTTCTGTGCTGGTCGGAACTGATGTGTCCGGCTGGTGAATAGCGGCCGGAGCTGGTGCGTCCGACTTGTAGGACTGAATGTGCTGCTGATCCTTTGTCACCGAAGGGTGGGGGGTACCTGCAAGGGACTCCAATACTTAAGTTAGCAAGGGGATTAAGCAGGTATTGAGTAGAATAAGAGTATGAGTTATACCTGGGTGCTCCAATGTATTTATAATGGTGATATGTGACCTTTTAGATAAGATAAGTTAGTTATCTTATCTTATCTTTTATCTTTGAGTTGAGGTCAGCGTATCTTTCAACGGAACCGCCTTTATCTCTATAGGCTTAGGCCGCCTTAGGATTTGGGTCGTGCTCCTCTATTTGGGCCCTTTACTGGGCTCTTCTGTTGATTTGGCCGAGCTCTTTAAGAAGAGATCGGATAGTCTGACCTGAAGAGGTCGGTCGCTTTATCTCCAATCATCCCGGGTCGGATGGCTCGACCCAGGGTATGAACAGATATGGAGCTTAGGATTGCCTTTGGCATCCTGGGGTCTTATATCCTACATCACTGGGCACTGTTACCATACTGAGAACCTCCGATTCTCATACCATATTTTTTGTTGTGTTTTCAGATGCAGGTCGCAACCCACCTCGATGAGTTGCTTTGGATGGTGACAGAAGCGGAGGATCTTGGATTCCTTTGGAGTCTTTTTGGTTTATTTTGTTTATATGTCTCTCACTTTTGTATTTTGTTTAGCCTAGAGGCTTGTATTTGAGAGAACAAAAAATGTATAAGTTGTTTTCACTGTATAGTTCTGTTTATCTGTATATGGCTAATTGGCTTAAACTCCGTGAGTCGTGATGAGTTTCCTATGATATTATATACTTATCTTTTGTTATATGTTATCTGTTTCTTATGCCTTAAGCTAGTAGCTTCGTTAGTACACTTTGCGCTTTGAAATCCTGTTTTTGAGCTATATCTTTCATTAGGCTTCTAGATTATACTATTTTTCTATATATATATGAGCTTAGAACTGTCGTAATCTCTGATTAACCTTTGCTTTACGACGCGAGGTAACGCTGAGACTAATTAGGGTGTTACAAGTATTGTTTTGGTCCCTAACGTTTAGGGTCATAATCAAAATCATCTCTAACGTAATTTTTTATTTAGAATCATCCTTAATTTTTTTTTGTATTAAAATCGTTCTTTTTAATAAAATTTTAATTTTATTACTAAAGTACCCTTATCCTAATAAAAAAATTATAAAATTAAAAAAAAAAAGAAAAGAACGCGAGGGGGAGGAGAGAAAGGAAACTGCAAAGGACGCGAAGGGGGAGGAAAAGGGGGAAGGGAGAGGGGGAAAGGGAAGTGGGAAGGGGAAGGGGGGAGGGGAACGGCGTCAGCAAATCTTTAAGTTGTCATCGATGTCGTCGTCGGGAATCGCGACGGAGAGAGGAGACGTGAGCCACTGCCGTCGCTGACCTCGCCGCTGCTCCTTGCTGCTGCACCTTTCTGTTTCTGCTTCTTGCTTGGCTTCTGCATCTTGCTTCGGCCTCTGCTTTCTACTTCTGCTTGAGCTTCTAATTGAGTTTTTGCTTCTACTTCTGCGTTTGTTTCTTTTGCTTCTATGTTTGCTTCTAATTCTGATTTTGATTTGTTATTTTCAGATTTTATTGTTATTGTGTGTTGATTTTGTTGTTGAATTTGATGTTGTTATTTTTGAATTTGAATAATGTGTTATTGTTGGTATTTTTGAATCTAATTATTAGTATTTGATGGCAGTAAGGGAGGTGGTGGTGGTGGTAAAGGTGCTGGTGGTGGTGGAGGGTATTTTTGTCCGTAAAAAAGTTAAAAGGACATTTTTAATACGAAAAAACGTTTAGGATGATTCTAAATAAAAAATTACGTTAGGAACGGTTTTGATTCTGACCCTAAATGTTAGGACCAAAACAATACTTACCCCTAAAAATTATTACTTTTTGTAAACATGATTTGGAATACAAAATTACTTCTGCATTCATAAAAAAAAAAATTAGTCAAACCAAAAATTGAAACTTTCAAGAAGTTGGAACATGCTTTTTGCCTTACAACGCATTTGCCAAACACACCCTAATTCATTACTTACTCGTTTATCCGTTTTTGTCATTCTTTTATTATTATTATTATTATTATTATTATTATTATTATTATTATTATTATTATTATTATTATTATTATTATTATTATTATTATTATTATTTTGTTAATTCTTATAGTTTTATTAACTTTGTAATTAGATGTTTATACTTTTTTCTTTTTAATTAGATCTTTATACTATTTTTAATTTTGTAATTAAGTCTTTCTTAGTGTAAAAAAATATTAAAATTAATTGAATATTTTTTCGCAAATTGAATGTATCCACAATTAGGAACCTAATTAAATTTTTGACAACATATTTTTTGAAAAAAATATTCCGTTATTTTTAATGTGTTTGACATGAAAATGACCTAATTATAAAATTAAAAATAGTGTAGAAAGTAGAGGTCCAATTGAAAAGAAAAAAGCATAAAGATCTAATTGTAAATTTAATAAAATTATTGGAACCAACGGACTAAAACTTAATAATAATAACAAATATTCTCCACATACAAGTCATTTACACATACAAGTTCATACAAGTATTTTTAACCTAATTGACCTCACGAGCTACTATCTAACCAACTTGTCAATCAATACGCAAATATATAACTACCATTTTCGAAAGGATTTCGTTTCCTTTTTCGAATTTTCTCAGTGTTTTCGATTTGTGTTCTCTTCCATCTATTTTGTTCGTTTTTTGCGTTCTCTTTCTTTGTTTTTCACAATTTCCTTCTTTCTCTACATTTTTTAAATTAAGCTTTGAAATTTGTTTTGAACAACTATCTCGTTGTTAAAGATAATGAATGATTCAAGTTTAGATTGTCAATTGAACCAGAGCAGAGTGGATTATTGCTTTGAATTCAATCAAGTGGTTGAGATGTAGTTCGATTCTAGTTAATGTTTTCGTTAGTAGTTTATGATTCGGTAGGTGAATAATGTTATTTTTGTTTGTGAAAATTGTTGTTCATCGTTGATGGTTTGAATTGAATGTAATGTAGGAGTTCTGCATCAAAGGAAATATTTTCATGTTTTTACAACAAATTTCAATATAAAACTAAGACATTTATATGTATTGTTTAAGAATTTTTTGATGGATTTGTACTGATAAGTTGTACATAATTCAAAACTCTTCCTCTTCTTTCTCCCTCATCTTCTGTTGCTGCTTCTTTTTTTTTCATCATCATCATATTCTTCTTCGTCTTCTACTGCTTCTTTTTCTTATTCATCTTTTCCTTCTTATTTTACATTTTCAAGTTTCTTCTTGTTCGACTCTCTTAACAAAAATGAAAACCAAAAAATTCAAACAAAGAAGAAGAAAAATACATAATACTGTAAAATTATTTGAAAGATGATGAACTTACATTTCTTCAACTAAACAAAAAAAAAATAAGAAAAAAAGAAAAAATACAGCATTAGAGAAAATAATTTTGTGTAGTTGCATCAAATTTCGGTGTAAAACTAAGACATTTATGTGTATTGTTTAAGAATTTTCGGTGGATTTGTAATTATAAATTCTGCATAATTCAAAATTCTTCCTCTTCTTCCTTCTCATCTTTTGCTGCTTCTTCTTCCTTTTTTTCATCATCATCACTGTCTTCTTTTTTTTTCTTATTCATCTTTCCTTTTTTGTTTTACCTTCTCAAGTTTCTTCTTGTTTTACTCTCTTAACAAGAATAAAAAAAATCAAACAAAGAAGAAGAAGAAACACATAATACTACAAATTTACTTGGAAGATGATGAACTTACATTCATTCAACTAAAAGAAAGAAGAAATAAGAAAAAAAAGAAGAAAAAAATGCAGCATCAGAAAAAATATTTTTATGTAGTTGCAGTGAATTTCAGTACTGTAAGACTAAGATATTTATGTGTATTATTTAAGAATTTTTTGTAGATTTGTACTGATAAATTTTGCATAATTTAAAACTCTTTCTCTTTCTCCTCCTCCTCATTTTCTGGTACTTCTTCTTCTTCTTATTTCATTTTTTCATAATTCTTTTTGAATTTAGCTTTGAAACTTCCTTCACTTTTCGCGACAATTTTGAGAGATTTTGATCGTCGTTTGAATTTTGAGCGTTACGATTTCGATTGAGAGAAAAGAATTGTTTGCGCTATTCAAGAGTTGGGAAAGCGCGTGTTTATATGTAATTTAAACTGAAAGTTGTTTTTGTTGAGTTTGGACCAACTTGTATACCAAAAAGACTTATATATATAACAGGCCTGTAATAATAATCAATGTACCGTTAAATTAGTTGAATATTATGTTTGAATAGAAAATTACATTAGAACATTAGTCAAAACTTGGGGTTAGGGTGAACTTTGACACAGTCCTATTATTGTTACTCTGTGACTTGGAAGTTGAAAATGGTTCAAATCTTAGAAATAACTTATTAACTCTATGAAATAAGACTATATATATATCTACGCTATTTTCAACCAAAACCGACATCTACACAACTTTGATGAGCCCTAGTTAATAACAGGAGCTGCTCCCCTGCTTGGATTTTGGCAGCACTGGACGACGATGACGACGAAGAAGACGACAAGGCAGCATTTGTGATGGTGCTCCTAGAGAGGCATGATGACCTTGAGATTTCTGATGTGGTGGTAGTTGCAAAAGAAGAGGAAGTAGTAGTTGTTGTTATAAGCTTCTCACATTTCAAATAATCCACTTGAACTGAAAAGAGTGAATAGACAGGCCTGTGGTCTGAGAATTTTGACTCTCCTCTTACATACCACAATTGTTCAATCCCTTCACCTTTCCATAGAATTCGGTCACACCTGGGGGTAAAATTGTCCCAATATTTTATTAGAACTTCTCTGAAAATAGGTTATATTATAAACAATATTTCTTAGTTTAATTCATTCTTATCTTGATAGGATGTCAGTCATTATCATATTATAAATCATAACTACCAATAATAATAAGGTGAATGCTATGGTGCCTAAGTCATAGTGTCTAATTTATTAAAAAAGATAAAAAAATAATATTTAATAAATTTTAAATATTTTACTTTTATTTTATACATTTTATTTTTTATTTATAAAAGTAAGTTAGACAATTTAGATACAACAATAAAAGATACCATAAAATTCACCCAATAATAATATGGCAATGTGATTTACTGCTAAGGCTTAACAAGAAAATCATATATAACTAGAAACAACACTAGGGAATCACAATACAACAAAAGGAAACAAAAATAAAAATTATATTTTTTAAAATTATTATTTTATCTCTTTCTTTTTATGCTTCTCAAAGCCACAATTTCATCTACCCACTACTAACCACCAGCCACCATCTCGTACTATCTTCGGCTATCAGTCACCGTTATCGATTATTCTAAATTCTAAATTCTGAATTCTAACTGCAAAATTATAAATGTTAAAATTTAAAGTCTAAATTTTAAATTTTAAATTATATACTCTATATTAGTTTTATTTTGTTTCATACATTCAAAGGTTTTTTTTTACTTGAATTTTAAATATTTTTATTTTTTTATTTTTGTATATTGCTATTTCATATTTAATTATTGGTTGGTTGTTAGCAGAATAAATAGTGACTCTCAATACTATCATAATCCTTTCAACCTAAAATAATATAAAAATAATAATAAAAAATCATAATCCTTATCTGTGTTCTCATTGGCGAACTCTACTCCCGAAATTGCAGCCATCATAAACTATGAAGCAATTTGGCTTATATTAATGTTGGTATGAATTCAAAAAATCAGGGTCGGTTCCTAACATGCATGACATTTACTTAACCCTTCTATATTCTAAAATGAAAACGAAATGTTTGATTAAAATAGAATATAATAGTGGTTGATAAAATATCTATGTGGGTTGGACAATAATTATTGGGTAGAGTTTAATTTCCTTTGGAATTATATTTAAAAAAAAATAACTATGATGTCCATTAGCATGGATATTTATTTATTAACTAATATGTGAAGGTTGTGTATGTACCTATCACGGTTGATATAAACTATGCAATGCTCCCTCTTATCCCATCATTAACCATATTGGACTATTATCATAAAACATTTGTCAATGATTTCAATTGTTTAATTCTCATTATCCTTAAGGTTAGTTGGTTATTAGGGTTGACTAATTATCATTAAAATATATATACAAATTAAACATACATACAGACATCATAGATTCATACATAGGTGAACCCTTTTCAAACGCATCCGTGATACTACATTATAAAGGAAAAATAATAAACAATTAATGCGTATGGAACCAGACCAAATGAAGATAATTAGTTTAATTAAGGGTAGCTAGCATGGTTTGGAATTATATGCAATTTGGGATTATATCCTATTATATTTCGAAGATTCATTATGCAAAACATATATACGACAGTGATAAAATGCATGCATGTTGGTGTTCGAAAATATTTGGTACTAAAATAAATTAATTAAATTCGTATAAGTATTATGAGTTTTTATCAATTAAATATATATTTGTGTTCAGCGACAAATCTAAAAATTTTAATATTGGAAATAAAATGTAAAAAATATTACGTATAGACTAAAAATTAGTCAGTAAATTAGTAACAATATATATATATATATATATATATATATAAATATATTAATTTATTTGTAATGTTTATTTTATATTTTAAAATATAACTTATTTGATAACTATTTTCTATATAAATGTAACACAGTTATCAGACTATAAAATAATATAGTAATAATTTTTATAATTATATTTTGTTATTCTAAAATCTTATTAATTTTTAAATTATTTAACTAACAAATTTAAACATTAAAATAGTAATTTAAATAATAATATATTATTTAAAATTCTATTCCCTAGATAAATTTTATATTTTAAAAAACTTGAATAATTTTTTTATTGTCAATATAATTAAATATCTCTTTTTTTATATATTATTAAATAATTATTTAAAAATTTATCTCTCATATAATTACAAAGCTAAATTTTTACGATGATATTTATAGCTTAAAAAGTTCTTTTAGATAATAAAATTTCTAAAATAAAATTAAAGCTAACTTCTGAAACAAAAACACCAATAAATAAATAATATTCTAGAATTTTAACCAATTTTATAATATATAATAGAATCAAATTTAATATTTAGTAAGGACAAATAAATATTTTTATATAATAGTAAAAAAAAATTTCAAATTGCAGTGGTATCCCACAAGTTTCTAGGTATATATCTGTGGTTGCTTGGTTTAGAATTTATGACATGATATCAAAATCAATAATGCTTCATGATCAATATGCAAAGAAATTTTTGCACTCAAATTTATAGAAATTTTTATGTAATGAAGCGCACACAGAGTTTGTATATATGAGTTAACGGAGTTTGCATTTATATTTATCAAAATTTTACATATAAATTAATAAAACTTATTTGTTAAAGATAATTTAATATTTAACACTGACCAAATATATGGAGACCGAAATTGTTAAAAACTATTGGTCCCTGATAAGAGTTTCTGTATAAGAATTTTTATGATTTAAAGATTTAGAGTTTAATCCATGTTAACTCAAAAGAAAAAATTTTAATATAAGGACAATAATAAAAGAAAAAAGAAGTATATGCAAAAAATTTCAAAAAATCCAAAAAAAGTTTTTACATATTAAATGGACGTATTATATATATATATATATATATATATATATATATATATATATATATATATATATATTTATATATATATATATATATATATATATTTATATATATATATATTTATTTATTTATTTATATCAATTTAACTTTCTAGAAAAAGCGTGGTATTACGGCAATTTTATTAATATAAATTAATAATATAAGATGTATATTTGGTATCAATAAATCTCGATTTGCATATAAATATGTAAAAATTAGAAATAAATACTTAAATTAATTTCTAAAATTTGTTAAATTAAATATTTTTATTTTTAATAAATTTTTATTCTCTAAAAATCTTTAAGAATTATATTTTCCATTTAGATTGGCCCTTGTATTATTTTAAAATAGACTAATTTATCTTAAAATATATTTTTTAATCTAATTATCTTAAAATTTGTAAAAAACTTATATATTTGTCTAATCTACATATTAAAAAATTGGTCGGAAGCAACGAGAGACTAATTTCTCTGATAAATATAATTCTCAAAAAATTTTTAAAAATAAAATTTTTTGGATATAATATCCAACAAAAAAAAAAACTTTAGAGATGAATTGTTTAATAAAAAAATGATGAAATAATGTTATTACCAAGCGGGGGTACGTCGATTTTCCTTGGACTTGGAAGTTTGAGCAACATATTGGTCAGAATTGTCCAAGTATTTATAAGTAGGAGCAAAATATATCTTCCCTTCTTTCCATTCTTTGAACACTCTTCCACCTCTTTGCTCTATCCTTAGCTACCCAAAATAAAATAGTAGAATTTAATATTAATGAAAAAAAAAAACTTATGTTAACAACAACATGCAAAAGATACGTGTTGGACATGCATTCGTTTAATTATTAATTATTTTTCCCTAAAAAATTTAGTTTATTTATACTGAAATAATCTGATATCACTTGGCTCAAATTTTAATTAAGTCTTATACTTTAAAAGTATTTAATAATTAAATTCTAATTATTTTGAATAAAATATATACTTGATCCCTCTCTAATAGTGAGTGCCAATCATTCTTCTTTAGAAGCTCATGCGTGTCATCGTAACCACTTGCAAGCCGATAATTCAAATCACCAAGCCAAATAATCTTACTGTACATTTCCAAAAAAGAAAAAAAAAAGGGTTCATTAGTTATATGCTAAAAGTGATGGAGAGAAATTAAATTAAGAGGATTAATTAATTCAGAGAGTAAATTATTATTTAGACATCAGAAATGTTTTACTCAATCAAAATAGTTCTTGAATTAAAAAAAAAAAACTCATGGTTCCAAAGATCACAAACTTCGACGAATTTTATCAAATTAAACTTTTTTTTATTTTTGGAAGTTAATTCACGAGTGCCTTCATTTATTCAAAAACAATTATGTTAAAAATTATATCAATTTATATTTTTTATTAGTTTAAACTTTTAATTAAAAAATAATTTAAATTTAAAAGTTTAGAGTTTAATCTTTATTCACTATAAAATAAAGAATTTTAGAATAAGACTAATAAAAAAAAAATGTATACAAAAAATTTACATAAATTTAAAAAAATATGTACGAGACGACGTATTAAAGATTAATTATGTCACTAGTATATTATACATAATAAAATATACAATACACATTAAAAATGAGTTAAATAATATATGTATTTATATGATAATTAATTTAATGAGTAATTTTTAGTATGTATTGGTAAGAGATATAGCCCTTAATAATAATTAGAATCTTTTATAACCAAATAGCTAGCATGAAAGTTAAGATAGAAAACATACTTATGTTTCAATATAGTTTCAGGAGAGAGTAGTGGATTATCATGATGATGAGAAAGGGGTTTGAATGAGTGAGAAAATTTGGTTTTCTTTAATATTTCGGAGACATCCAAATTTCTTCTGACTTCATCGCCATCTTTCTCTCCAGAGGCCAAGTGTGTACACACGAAGCAGAAACTTGTTTGGTACAATGTCATGCTAATTGATATTGAACCCTGTTAATTAATTAATAAATCAACAACACAAAATAATAAAATTCCATTGCAAAATCTGAAGAAACAATAATGATTACGTAAACAAACATGTGTATGCATGTATCGTTAATGTTTTATATATGTATGTATACCAAATAAAACCATGTATATAAAAACAATTATATTATATGTATACCAAATATTAGTTATTAAATCATTTACTGATAAAAATATTAAAATATAAAATATATTTTAAAAATAAATTAAATAACACGTATATTTATAAATATATAATAATTGGTATTTGACTGATTTTTTTTGTATGTGCGTAATATTTTTAATATAAAAAAATTAGAAAACAAAATGAAGAAACGAAATTACCTTATTTCCTAGATAGCCCATGATGCCTCTACCAACACAAGAAACCTTGAAATTACTGACATGCTTGCAAAGATCTTCTCTTACCCACACACACAAATATATACCCACCATTTGCTTGCTTCCTACTAAGCAATAACCTTGTTTCTTCTCATCATCACCACCACTTCTATGCACTTTATTATTTATCATGTCCCCAAATTCCTCTGACTCCAATAATTCCTCCTCTAAACAAAGCCATTTAGATACACTACTCATCCTAGCCTTACAATTGATACTTCTTTCTTCTTGATGTCGTACTTGTTCTTCAATAATGATGTCATCTTTAGGGTTTAGTGCTTTGTGAATAAGGTTAAGCCACTTTGATGCTGGGCCGTTATCTTCAGGCCCAAGAACATCCCCTGCATTCAGAGCTATAATTTCTTGGAACCTAAGCTTGCAATGAAATAAAATATGTTAATTTGTGTTTGGTTATGAGAATAGGATGAAATAAGACACTGAAAATAATACAAAGAATAAAGATATAAAAATTAATATTTTTATATTTTGTTTAGTTATAAACTAGAATAAATTATAAAAATTTAATTTATTATTATTCTTTCATAAAAAAGGAATTATGGAAAAATATAATTATAAAAATTTGATAAAAATAATAAAAAAATAAATTGTGTATCTTGTTAGTATCTATATGTCAGGACACAAAATATACTAATTCAGTGTCTTTGGATACAATATTTCTATTTATGTCTTATTTGTCAAATATAATTTTGTGTCTTTAATTTGTGTTTCTGTCTCAATGTCCCGTTCGTATAAACAAATACAACCTAAATGATCTTAATCTCAAAAGGAGCTAGTTAAAAATAAAAAATATATTTACACAAAAAATTAACTATCAAATTAATTATCATATATTTTTGTATATATATATATATATTGATTAACTTATTTTTAATATGTATTTTATATTTTAATAAGTATGTCATCCTGATGATTAATTTTCTTTATATATTTAATTTTTTGTGTACACTTAACATAGTTAAAAAAATACTATTAAAAAAATCACATTATTTTTCCATATAGACATTGTTTACTAGATGAATTTGAAGGAAATATCAGGGGCAAAAAAGTCAGTTAGGCCTAAGCCTTATTTGGGATCCTAAATCATAGAGTGTAAGTGCAATAATGCATGTGTTAGTAATTGAGCTGTGACATGGTTTGGTTTTGTTCACCGTGGTCCATCCACTTTAACCAAATTTCAATAACTCATAGAATAATGCAAAAATACAGACCCTAACATATTTCCAAAAAAAAAAAAAAAACAAAAATAATGCATGCTGATACAAGCTATGAATTTTGAAGTGTGTAACAAGAAGTAAAAAATATGTTGTCTAGTACCAAAACAGAGGGAAAAAAAAGTGGTGTTATGTATAAATTAAATATGTAATCGAGAATTTTTTTTTTTCAGTTTTGAATTTTAAATAGATAGTAAAAGAATAATTTATTAATTTTCATATTATAAGAGCATTTAGGAGTTCTCCCTTAACTTCTACCAACAAAAATTTCTCCTCCTACTACAAAAAAAAATATTGAGTACTATTAAATTTACCGACAAATTTACTAAAAAAATCTTATTATTAAAATTACTATTGGAATAAATCCGACGAAATAAATATTGTTGGTAATTATTTACCGATAAATTTTTTATCTATCGCTAATTACTGTCGAAAAATTTTTGCTGATAATTTTTACTGTTGGATTTTTTTTTTTATAAATCCGATGGTAATATATTATTAATAATAATTAAATTAATAACTACCGACGGATTTAATCGAGAGTAAATCCGACAGTAAATTTAAATTTTAAAATTTTTTAAAAAATTTATTTATAAATTAATATATAATTTTAAATATTTAAATTCAATAATTTCTAAACTAATAAATCAGAAAATACAATACTAATTAACTCAGATAATAATAAGCTTAAAAAATTAACAACAATAAATAATAAGTTAATAATTAATTCAAAAAAATAGGTTAAGATTAACTCAGACAATTAACAATAGTCAACTAATTAGCTCAAAAAATAATTAACCCTAGATAATAATAAACCTAGAAAATTAACAATAATAAACAATAAGCTAATAATTAACTCAAAAAATAAAAAAGTTAATATTAACTCAGGTAATTAATAACAATCAACTAATTAACTCAAATAATAATAAACTTAGATAATAACAAAATTTAGAAAATTAACAAAAATAAATAATAAGTCAATAATTAACTCAATTAAAAAGTAAACAAATTAAAATTAACTCAAATAATTAATAACAATCACTAAATTAACTCAGAAAATAATAATTAACTCAAAAAATAATTAACTCAGATAATAATAAACTTAAAAAATTAACAACAACAAATAATAAGCTAATAATTAACTTAGAAAATAAACAAATTAATATTAACTCAGATAATCAACAACAATCAACTAATTAACTTAACTAATAATAAACCTGCCGATAAATTCGCCGCTAATGTCAACGTTTTTCTTGTAATGTTTATTTTATTGAGAGAGAGAGAGAGAGAGAGAGAGAGAGAGAGAGAGAGAGAGAGAGAGAGAGAGAGAGAGAGAGAGAGAGAGAGAGAGAGAGAGAGAGAGAGAGAGAGAGAGAGAGAGAGAGAGAGAGAGAGAGAGAGAGAGAGAGAGAGAGAGAGAGAGGTAACTAAGTTGGCATTATTCGTTGATTGTCCATAAAAATGTGCTACTATACTAGTCTTATTAGTTCGAAGTTCAAACATCTGAGTTCTAGCCAGTTGGCATGTCACTAAAAATAACAGCGAGATAATGAGACAATATTTGAGTTCGTTCAAAACATGGATGGTTTTGAAAAATTAATCAAATTAGAAGTATGTAGTAGTAATTATTACATTATTAGTGAAATCCAAAAACAATATTTCCTTGAAGTTAGTAAAATAAACACTAACATGCGCATGGAATCGAAAACGCATGAGTGTTCTGAATTGGAAACCGGGATGAGGATATCAAACAAAACGACAAATAAACAATTAAACAGCAAAATTATTAAATAATTATAAGTAAAAAGTGAAATATATTTCTAACCCAATAACAAATATCTCAGCCCGTGAAGACAGCTTTAACCAATCCCTTAAATCCAAATTCTCATCTGGCGATTTCCCTCCAACATTCCACGTTCCCACAAACATCCTACATAAGTACATAGTATTAGTAGTAATCATTTTCCCAGAATTAACAAGGTGAAACCGTAATAAATAAATAAATAAATTATTTTTTTATGTTTCCAATATATTAAATACATAAAAAATTTTAAAAAACTTTTATTATCATATATTTAAAATTTGTCCTTAAAGCAGAAATTAACTAAATTTTTATTATATTATATATAACCTAATTAATTAAAATATTTTTTTATAATATTTTTAACATATACTCTTAAACACAGGTTAGCAAAATCCATATAATAATTTTTCCGTAAAATATTATGCTGATTTGCATATTGTTTATCGTTAAATAAGATGTAGGCAGGGACGGATACATGGGGGGGCAAGTAGAGGCCTGGGCCCCCCCAGCTTTTAAAAAAAAAAAATAGTAGTCACTAGTTAGAAGCCCAACCTAACATAAATAAAACATTAAAATTTAAAAAAATCCCTAAAACTAATTCTGTTTCTTCACTTTTTCTATTCTTTTCTAATCCTTTTATTTCCTAACACCGTAACACGCGCCGTCCTCAGTTCTTAGTAGGTCATATCACTGCGACACTGCCATTGTCCATTGCCAGTCTTTAGTGAAGTCAAGGACTCAAGGTATTTATTTTATTTTTCAATTCTTTTATATAATTACATAAAATTATTAATTAATAAAGTACATTGTTTTATTATGAAATAATTTAATTTTATTCTTTTGTATTTACATTACATAGGCAAATTATTGACTTATTTTTAAGATTTATTCTCTCTTATTTTTTTATTTTATTTTTTAATGAAATTGATAGTGATTTAATGAAAAATTATTATTATTGATATTTAATTAATAAAATATACTTAGACTTTGTTTATTCATGTAAGTATATAATTATTTGAGTTTTTTTTTTCAGGTAAAAAGAAATTAGAACATTTTATGATGAAAAAGCAAAGTAAAATTGATGCAATTTTTAAGAGAAAGGTTATTGATAATGTTGGAGTTCAAACAAGTCAACCCTCTAATCCTATTTCACAAGAAGGTCAAGTAAGTGAGCTCTCTAATCTTACTCAAAATACATATCAACATGAAACCAAAGTACCAAGATTAGAAAGAGATGTTGATATCTCTTTACTAGAAAGGGATCCAGGAAAGCGACGTCCAATTTGGCAGTATAATGTCAATGAACGTGATAAAATTCGTAGAGCATACATAATAGCTGGGCCATACCAACCAACAAATATTAGCTATCCAGCTTCTGGTAATAACAATCACCGTCGATATTTTCAATCTTCTTGGTTTAAGAAATTTCCAAGTTGGTTAGAATATTCACCAGAAAAAGATGCTGCTTATTGTTTGCCTTGCTACTTGTTTGGTAAACATTATGGTGCTCGCAATGATGGAAAAAATGCATTTTCAGAGTTAGGATTTAGTAACTGGAAGAAAGTAAATAATGGGGTAAATTGTGCATTTGTATGTCACGAGGGTTCTATTCCTAATTCTCCCCATAATTTATGTGTGAAATCTTGTGATGATTTAATGGCTCAATCTAAGCATATAGACAAAGTTCTTGATAGGCATAGTGATGAAACTATTGCAAATAACCGTTTAAGGTTGAAGACATCTATTAATGCTATTCGATGGCTTGCATTTCAAGCATGTGCATTTAGAGGCGATGATGAAAGTCCTGGATCTTTGAATAGGGGGAATTTTATTGAGTTAATTAAGCTTTTAGCCTCCTGTAATCAGAATGTTCATAATGTTGTCCTTGAAAATGCTCCTGGAAATGCTCAATATATATCTCCCAGTGTTCAAAAAGATATATTGCATATCTTTGCTAGAAAAGTGCGTGCAACAATTCGAGAAGAAATTGGTGATTCTAAATTTTGTATAATTATTGATGAAGCAAGAGATGAGTCAAAGCGAGAACAAATGTCTGTGGTTTTGAGATTTGTAGACAAGCACGGTTGTGTTCAAGAAAGATTTTTTGATCTTATACATGTTTCTGATACATGTTCTTTGACATTGAAAACAGAAATTTCATCAGTTCTTTCTCGTCATAATCTTGATGTCCAAAATATTAGGGGACAAGGGTACGATGGAGCTAGTAATATGCGTGGTGAATGGAATGGATTGCAAGCTCTATTTTTGAAAGATTGCCCTTTTGCTTATTACATTCATTGTCTTGCTCATCGATTACAATTAGCACTTGTTTCTGCAGCCAAAGAAGTTTGTTATGTTCATCAATTCTTTTCAAAACTTACACTAATTGTGAATGTTGTGACTGTTTCTCCTAAACGTCATGATCAGTTAAGGGTTGCTCAAGCAAATAATGTTGCAAACTTAATTGCCAATGATCAAATTGTGACAGGAAGTGGACTTAATCAAATTGGTACTTTGCAAAGAGCTGGAGATACTAGATGGGGGTCTCATTTGAATTCTGTACGTAGCTTGTTATGCATGTTTGATGCTACTTGTGAAGTTCTTGAAAAAAGCACCGAAGAAGGTAATTTCTCCACTCGTGGTGATGCTAGTGCTGCTTATGATGCTATCACATCCTTTGAATTTGTCTTTGTTTTGCATTTGATGAGAAATATTTTGGAAGTTAGTCATGATCTTTGTCAAGCTTTGCAACGAAAAAATCAAGACATATTGAATGCTTTAACTCTGGTTTCTACTACGAAGACTTTAATCCAAAGAATGAGAGAATCAAGTTGGGAGGCTTTCATAAAAGAAGTAATATTATTTTGTGAGAAACATGAAGTTGAAGTTCCTGATATGAATGCATTGCATATTCCTAGAAGAGGCCGAACTCGCAAAATTGTTGATCAAATTTCAGTAGAGCATCATTACCGTGTTAATTTATTTCTGGCTGTAATTGATACACAATTGCAAGAGCTTAATGGAAGATTCAATGATAATATGGTGGAATTGCTTACTTTAAGCTCAACTTTAGATCCCAGAGATAATTATAAGTTCTTCAGTGTCAACAAAGTATGTGAATTAGTAGAACGGTTTTATCCAGGTGACTTCAGTGACCAAGAGAAATTTCACATTAGAATGCAAGCTCAACATTATGAACTTGATGTTCCTAATCATGTTGAATTAACTAACTTGTGCACAATTTCGGAGTTATGTCAAGGATTAACGAAGACAGGAAAGTCTTTAACATACCCTTTGATTGATCGTTTGATTCGCTTGGTATTAACTCTCCCTGTTTCAACTGCTACAACTGAGAGATCTTTCTCTGCTATGAATATTGTGAAGAATAGACTCAGAAACAAAATGGAAGATGAATTGCTTGCTAATTGTCTTTTGATTTACATTGAGAAGAAGATTGCTGAAAGATTTGACACAGATTCTATTATCGATGAATTTTATGATATGAAGAATCGACGTGTACCACTTCGTTAGTAAAAAGTACACTTTTTTTGCACTTTAAATATATGTTCTCTATCAGTATATTTTTGTAATGCATCTTACATTATAATTTATTTGCATATATTTTTTTATATTATATATATATTATTGGCCCCCCATGATAACATTCCTGGATCCGTCCCTGGATCCGTCCCTGGATGTAGGTCATTAAAAAGGTTTATCATGTTCGGCAATAAATGATAAGCGAGTCGCAACATGAATTTATTTTAGGGAAAGTATGAGGAGCCAATGAAATATTTATATAATGTGTACAATGGAGGTTTATGAAGTATTAGAGATATAATTATTAGTGTTATATTTTTCTATCAACTGAATCTTTTGGGATGAGTGGTATCATACATGATATTAAAGCGCTAGATCTGAAAGGTCAAGAGTTCGAAGAAGATGTTTATTATCCCTTGTACTCGGATGGTTATTCTAAATAGTATAGGGGATGTTCATTTCATAACTTAATAGCATTGTACACATTGTACAAATAGTCTATTGTCTCTCTAGCGAAATCCTTTATTTTAAGGATTTAAAAAATATATTTAAAATATAAAAAAATTAAAATTTTTAATATATTTATTTTATATTATTAAATAAAATTATTTAAAATCTTTTACTAATAATAAATTTATCATATGTCCTACATATTAGTCAAACCCCTTTTTTTGATATCTTAATCTTGGAACTACGAGAGTTTTTTTATTTTTATTTTTAATATTTTTATTTTTTAAAAATATTATGAAAAAACATAAAAAAATTATTTATTTTTTAGACAATATCCCAAAAACATATTATTAAAAATAATAACAAAATATATAGAAACACAAATGAAGCACATCATGTCATATATATTTACCTAAGGTCGAGAGTATCAGAGATAGGTAGTGCTTCCTTTCCTGGCACCGAATATTTCAGTCTATTTGATGATTCCATCCACCAACGCTCTTTAAAAATACATAAACCCCATCATCAATACTTTGGCAAAATAAAAAAATATATATATAAATACTTTTTGTATGAAGAAATGACTGCTTTAAAGAAACTATATACCTTAAGAAAATTAATCTTAAAATAAATGAATTGCATTCAACCTAAATGAATTATGATAATTTAAAAAAATTATAATTCAATATTAATAATTTTTGAATGAACATTTAAATTAATCTTAAAAAAATTTCAGACGAATATTTTGATGTTCTATAATTTTTTATTCTTTAAAATTATCGATAATTAATTTCGTTAGACAGATTATTTCTGTCTCTTTCAATCAAATTTTTAATAAAAATTAGACAGATAAATTTATAACAAATTTTATGATAAGACAATTATGTTATAAAAGATACACTACTTAAAATAAATTAATCCTATTTTAAAATGATATAACAATACATAACTAACAAAAATGATTCTAAAAAATTTTCTTAAAAAATTTATTAAATATCAGAATGTCGTATCTAAAAAATATATTTGAATAGTTATTTAGTTTTTTTCACCTACTAAACCTAATACCGTGTGGCCTTTTGCACTAGCAGGTCATAGACCAATTTGAACTCGAAGAAAATTGAACGAGTAATTATTTAAATTAATCTCTAAAAATTTTAAAATTGAATATTTTAATTTTTTAAAAAAATAATATATAAAAATATTTTAATATTTTATTCTGACAGATAAATTAAATTTTAGTTTATTTTTTGGTAGAATGACTACTTAAATTAGTTTTCAAATATTTTAAAAACAAATACTTTAGTCCTAAAAGAATTAATACACAAATTAATCTCTAATTTTTTTTATAAAATAAAACAGTCTTTTATCCATAAAAAATATAAAATAAAATAAAATAATAATAATAATAATAATAATAATTATTAATTACACAATAATACTATAACATATTTTTTCTATTTTTAGATAAAAATAAGAATAAATTTATTAATTAAATTTTTATTATGTATTTATAATATAAAAAATTTTTACATAAAAAATATAAAATATATATATATATATGTAGTCACTCAATAATAATAATAATAATAATAATAATAATAATAATAATAATAATAATAATAATAATAATAATAATAATAATTATTATTATTATTATTATTATTATTATTAGAGATTATTCTAAAAATTTTTATGTTAAAATTATTTGATATTTTTATATTTAATATAATCAAAAGATGATCTATTTTTAAAAGTATATTTATATTAAAAAAATATTTTAATTTGAATTTCAAAATATTATTATTCACTTTATTTATTTTTAACAAAAAGAAAGTAGTGTCATTATTCACATATACAAGGTAAACTAATAATAATAAAGATTAACATATATAGTAAAAATAAAATAGACGGAGACTATTATGTTTAACACAAAATTTTTAGAGGTTGATTTGAATAATTATTCTATCAAAAAATAAATTATGGATTAATTTATCTATCAGAATAAAATCTTAAAAATTAATCTATGTATTAATTTTTTTTAAAGACTAAAATAATCGCTTTTAAAATCTTTAAAAATTGATTAAGTTAATTATTCAAAGTATAAGTAGACAATAAAAATATTAAACAATATGAACAATGGATATATCAAATATTCATTTTACTAAATGTGTAGATGATTATTCTAATATTAAAATTTAAATGATAATTTGAAAATATAATGTATTTTTATTTAATTAATAATTATTCATGTTGTTCAAAAAAATCATTAATTACCTAGCATAACCTTTATTCGAGCCTTCAAATTAATTACCCACGTGGCAAAGAGGCAAAACAAAAAGAAAAAGGGGACCCATGAAAATATTTTCCAGCTTGGTGTAAAGTGTAAGCCAAAATCAAACCATATATAATTCATTAACTAAAGTCATTCCTTCGTTATGTTCCATCACCTTCGTGTCTAATCACGTTGAAATGATCGAACCTATGTACCTAATAATACATATATATCATTTCCAACCAAACAAAATTTCAAAACATAAAAAAACAAATATGAAGAAAATCTAAGAGACATTAAAAATTTCTAAAATACTATATCTTAATACTTCTTTCTTTCTTCTTTCATATCTTCCAAAAAAACTTCATATATAGTATATTAATAATTACTAAAAAAAATTTTCATTACAATAAAATTTATTTTTAATTATAGTTCAATTAGAGTTTATATGTTAAATAAATTTATTGAATAAATAAATTAAAATATATATAAATACATAAAGTTATAACAAATTTTGAAATAATAAATTGCGTATAAATTGTATAGTTTTTTATCTCTCATTTTTCTTTTCTGATTAAAAATTTCAAATTTAACCGGTTTCTTTCTTCAAATTGTCTTCGTCTTTATTTGAAGAAATTCTTGTGCAAAAATAAAATTCTTTTAAAAAATGCAAAGAAACTAAGATAGAATTATCAAACAATAGCGTAACGAAAATTTTTTATGTCTTTTAATTTTTTTATCTATTCATTTTATTTTTTGAGATTTTTTGGATTGAAAATGATTAATAAAAATATGATTTGAAAAAAATTATAAAATAAATTTTTTTAATATTTTTTATAAATTATAAAAAGAATTATACTATAATTTATTGGTTAAGTTATCAAAATTTAAATTAGATAAATAATTAAATTTAATTATAATAAATTAATTTATTTCAATCAATAATACTGTGATATATAATAAAAAAATAACTTACTCTTTAAAATATAAAAGAGTCGGATAAAATTCACCTTATAATAATACCTGTGATATAGTAATCTGACTTTGAATGGAGCTTGTCATCATTTCCCTTCGTATTAAGCCACTTCCTCACAACCAATTTTGTCCAAGGAGACTTCACCCTCCAAACAATGAGAATTAGAAAGATATAGAAAAGTGAAAAAAAAAAAGTAAAACTCTAATTTTATTAAAAATTTAAAGATAAAAAAATACAGGAAACAAATTAGATTTTTAATATTTAATAAAAGTAATAAATCTACTTATATCATGATACTACTTTTTTTTTAAAGTTTAAATGAATTGAAAGAGACATATAAATATTTATGTTTATGATATGTCTTTTAAGTAAAAATTTATGAGAAAATTATTCTAAAGAATCGTTAGAAAAATTTAATTATTAAAAAAAAAGTTTTAATACCAAAATTATTAAAAAAGACTAAATCTTTTTATATTATTTAAGAAAAAGAATCAAATTTTTTTATAAGAAGATAAATATATTTTTAATTATTTTTTATTTATTTTTTATAATCTTTATGTTGATAAATTTTATTTCTCTTAAAATTTTAATAATTTTAGTAATTATTTATTTATTTTTATTTATTGTTTTATTTTTGTAATCTTTAGTTAATGAGGAAAAAAGACAAAAGATCATAAAAGTAAAAAATAAATAAATAATAAAAATTACTAAAATTTTAGAAAAAATAAAAATTGTTAATATAAAAATTATAAAAATTAAATAAAAAAATAGTTAAGAATTAATATTTTAATAATTAAATTTTCCTAACGATCTTTTAAAGTAATCTTTTTAAATTAATTAACTAATTAATTTCAAGTGAATATTCATATGTATCTATATAGCGTTGAGAATCAAACATCATATATTAAAGATTATAAAAAATAGTTAAGGATATATTTATCTCCTTATAAAAAGATTTGGTTCTTCTTCTTAAATAATATAAAAATATTTAGTCTTTTTTAATAATTTTGGTATTAAAGATCCTTTTTAATAATTAAATCTTTCTAACAGTCCTTTAAAATAATTTTTCCAAAATTTATTTTAGATTTATTTGAATTTTTACATAGAATTTTTTTTTATTTTATGCTATTTTTTTTATCTTTTAGAGTTTAATAAGAATCGAACTCTAAATTAAACTTTTTGATTATAAAAAGTATAATATCATGTCATGGTAGTAGTTTTTTCAAATTAAAATTTTAATCGAATAAAAAGAGTTTGATAAATTGTTATATCTTTAAGACTTTAACCATATTTGTATTATATATAAGAGTAATTTTTTATTTTAATAAAGAGATAAATCATTATTTTAATATTTTGATAAAAAAAGTTTTTTTTTTCAGTCTTTAACCATTTACCAAATAATAAAAATCTCCATCACAATTTAAAAACTTAGTTACCCCTCCTCATTAATCTAAAAAATTGATCTAAGCAATTCATGTAATCTGGTTGCCAAATGATTACCTGAATAATTGGAGATTGATTAAAAATTTTTAAATTATAAAAAATTACTTTATTTTTTGAATAAATAGACAGAAATCTAAAACGGCATTTACTCTTTGATAAATGACTTTAATTTATCTCCGATTTGTTTTTTAAGAAACAAAAATGAAGGTTCTACTGATGGTAAAATTATGTTAGAGTAAGATGATAGAAATAGAAGAAGAGAGAAAGAGTAAACAAAAGAAGAAGACAATAAAGAGCATGATACCTTGGATATCTTCTTCAATTGGGTTCTCATTGTTCTTTTCCAACTGAAAAACCAACACACTGATCAGAATACAAATGGAGCCAGGGTGCCGCAAATTAATTTAATACCAAACATATATATAGAGATTATCCAAACCCAACTTGGGTTATTTATTTGTTTTTCTTATGACAATTAATTAAAACACAAAAAAAAAGTTTAAAAATTGAAATAAAAGAGATGTCATCAAGGGAGAAGAAAACAAAACAAATAAAATAAAATAAAAGAAAGAAACCGGTCTAAGAAGTTAGAAGAACTAAGATATATATATTTTTTTTCTTCTACTTGTACGAGAAAACTGTGTTTGTTGTTTAAGATTATAAACTACAGAATTGATTGAAGAAATTTTCAACGACAATATTTAAGACCTAGTTGCAGGGCAAACGGAGACATGTATCGTTTTTTTTTTGTTTTTTTGTTTTTTTTTAAACGAGGAACGGATATGAATATGTGTTATAAAAAAAAGGAAAAGTTTAGGAGGGCAGCAATTTTATTAAATTTTGCTCAGTATGTAACCAGTAAAAAAAAGTGAGTTATTGGATAAAATTTCACACCAATCTTACACCATTAATTAAAATCATCATTGATGATTATTTAATAACTACAAATCACAAAAATTACTAGCTTCCTAACCCTCCTCTAAAAAAAGAGTTTATGGATTGGTGAGAATGAAATAAAGTCGGAAACTTTTTTGACTTTTTGATGAGAGAAACAAAAACCCATGAAATGAAATGAAAGCAAAATCAATAATCTTGTTAGGGAAAACAGAATGCAAGGTTAAAGGGAAGAAAAAAAAAATGAAAATTAGAAATGTAATGTTAGAGAAGCTTAATTAATTATGGCAAATTAAAGCACTTACCAGAAGATAGAGAATGAGAGAGAAGAGAAATGAAATGAGTGTATTGTATTATAATATGCGACACCGTTTTTGTATGGTGTGATGAAGTGAAGAAAGGGAGCATGGAGATAGAAGAGAAATCAATCAAATCATAGCGTGTAACACTATTTTCAAGTTTTAATAGAAGCCTGAAAGCTGCTTCTTCTTTACCTTAATTTATTGTCTTTGTTTTGTACAAGGTGTGGCTGGCTATTTGACAATAAAGAGAAAAAATCCTCGACGAACAAGGTTAGTTGGTTGTCTCAGCAAGCAAGCTAAGACTCTGTTTAGATTTCATTTTTTGGCTAATTTTGAGTTAATACTCAAATTGGTTTTTAAAGTGACACTCACATATTAAAGGATAATGCTAAAACAGCCAGAATTTGTTTTATTTAGCATTCATTAATTGTCGCAGTAATTAATAAATGCTAAATAAGGCAAGTTATATGATTGTTTTTGGCTGATTTTCTTTAGTTACCAAACATTTCCGCATATTAAATTGGTCACTAAAATATTAATTTACTTAATTTAGTCTCTAAAATTGACAAATGTAACTTAATTTAGTCTTTTAACAATTTTTCGTTAACATATCAATAAAATTTTACAACGAGAGTACTGACATAATCGTTAGTGACACGGGATAAAACACTATTTATCCATATTCATAATATGATATATTCACATATCACTAACATACTATTATTATAAGTGACTTAATTTAATTCCTAAAATTAAAAATTATGAATCAAAGTGGTCCTAGTCTAATTTTTAAATCATTTTAAACCTGCTAATTCGTATATTTATTACATATAACTTAAATAATATTCTCACCCCATAATAAAAAACCTATATATTCCAAAAAACTTACCATAGCCCATTCATTTGTTTCTTATTAGATTAGGTCAATAATCCTTTTCAAATTCTGATAATATATAGAGTATATGAAACATGTGTAATGTTTGATTTTAATGATGAATTTAAAAGATAAAAAAATAGAAAAAAGAATAAAAGATATCAATATCTATATAACAGATAAATTTAGTCTCTTTGTTTAACTATTTTTTAAATTTTAAACAAATCTCTTTTAATAATTTTGATATATAGTGATAATAATCCTTAATACGATAAATAAAACTTAAATAAGTTTCTATTGAGTTTTTATTTTCTATAAAATATGAAGTAAGCTTGAGAATTAATGAGCCAATTGGAACCTTTACTTTTCTCCTAACCATGTGATTTGGTGTTGTCACTTTTTTTTTTTAAAAAATATAATGTGAGTAAAATTAATTTTCGACCATATATATAATGTGCTATTTGATTGTCTTAGAACTTTTTGGGTTTGAACTTCCATTAATTAGTGAATTCTATGTTTAACAAATTGAGCTGAATGGATAATCTAAGCTTGATTCTCCGCATCCATTATGGGTTTGTAAGTCACCATGTATATTAAACTTAGGCCCAATATTAATTAATGTAGAGTAAATAATAAATTGATCTTGAACTTTTAGACTAAACACTTTAATTTTTAATAAATTTTTTTATTTTACAATTTTTTGAGATGAACTGAAATGGATTGTTTTTTTTATAAAGAAGATTAATTTATTTTATAATAATAATTTTTGAAATTTAATTATTTTATAATAAAATTTATTAGGATTTATTTATTCAATATGCATATTAATTAAAAATTTTAAAGTAACAAAGAAAATCATTTATCTGATGAAAATAATTTTCAAAAATGATTGAGAACTAAAGTATTTGATTTGAAATTCGATAATGACCAACAGTAATAATTTTTTACTATATTTATTTCTCTCTTCTTTTACTGTGTAAATCATTGTGAACTATAACGATTTATTACTGAGATAAAAGGACTACATAAAATCGTTTTAAGCCAAAACAATTTATTATTAGACAAACACTTTTATAAATCGCTTTAAGAGTGATTTATTAGAGAAGAAACGCTTATATAAATGCAAAACTACTTACTACATACGAGACAGACAAAAAAGATTTTTTTTAAATGTACATATAATATTTACGAATAACTATGTCGTTTACACTGTTAGTAAATAAAATCGTATTTTGCAATACGATTTATATTATTTAAAAAAATAAAAATTAATATAATTTAAATTAAAATATACTTTTTCTTTCTAAGATTTATAATTTTTTTTAAAAAAATATCTCTAATATTAAATTTTATTCAATTTTATTCTTAACGTTTTTAATTTTGTTCTTAACATTTTTTATTTGTTTTAAAATTATTTTTAAAAGTTGTTAATATTACCTTTAACATTTCAGATGAAATTAACATTCAAAAATAATTTTGATATAAATTAAAAACGTTAAAAACAAAATTAAATACAATTAAACATTAAAAATATTTTTAAAAAAATTATAAAAATTAAAAATAAAAAACATATTTTATCCTATAATTTATTAGAATTTGGATCTATTAA
The DNA here is from genome assembly GCF_003086295.3 of Arachis hypogaea. Classification (NCBI taxonomy): domain Eukaryota; kingdom Viridiplantae; phylum Streptophyta; class Magnoliopsida; order Fabales; family Fabaceae; genus Arachis; species Arachis hypogaea. The sequence goes on from NC_092037.1 coordinate 28,619,584, forward strand.
AAGTATCGGCGGGTACACACAATTTCAGATGGTCCCAGTATGGATCGTGGGCCTTGTATGTGGGACTGATTATTTAACAATAGTATTTTAATAAATTGGAAAGCATATAATGAATACAAAAAACAACCAAAAAAAAAAAAAATTGGAAAGCATAACGCATGATTGCTTTTATGATAAACATGTTATAAAGTTGATGACAAGCAATCAAACATTCCAACATATATACAATAACAATATAATTGCTTTCTGTCTCACGGATCAACAATAAGCAATTTAGTAAATAAATAACATGTTTACCTTAATCAAATTAATTAAACGCACAAAAGTTCCAGAAATAAGTAAATTAATCAATCCACACTATACACATACATAATTTTTACAAAATATTTAAGAGATAATGAAAAATAGATCTAAAACCTTCAGAAACTATTTTATTTTATATTCTTTAATTATCGTATGAAAATTATATATAATAATTATATAATTATAAATATTACATGCTTAAATTTATATCATTACAAGAAATAAGAAATCTAGTTACGAAAAAATATTTGTGGCTAATTAGAGGGTTGTATTTTCAATTTGTCATAATTTTAGAATTATTAGCCACAGATTTAAACATCGTGGAGACTTTCGAAGAGACACGATTTGTATATCATTGCCCATGCGTAATGTGTCGTGGCTAAATAAAAATAATCAAATCGAAAAGTATAATTCTACTACACTTCATTTGTAACTAATTTGTGTAGGCCAAGTTTTTCAGTCACAAATTTTTTCATAGCTAATGTCAGATTATTTAATCACACTATTTCTGTGGCCAACTCGCACTATTTTTTGTAACAGCTCAAATCACCCGCTAGCACGACATTGTCCGCTTTGGCACACAAGGCCTCACGATTTTGCCTTTGACAATAGGGATGCTAGCCGAAACCCCCCACACTCACTCGTCAAAATGCGTCATGCTCTCTGGTGCACGAATTTGTGATTCGCACAACTAACCAACAAGTGCACTGGGTCGTCCAAGTAGTACCTTACGTGAGTAAGGGTCGATCCCACGGAGATTATTGGTTTGAAGCAATCAATGTTTATTTTATTAATCTTAGTCAGGAGGCCAATAAAGTTATTTGGATTTAGTTGTAAGAAGTCAAAGTATTTAAAATTGTAAGTTAAAATAATAGAGAATAATAGCGTTACTTGTTGTGCAGTAATGGGGAATATGTTGGAGTTTTGGAGATGCTTTGTCCTTTTGAACTTCTACTCTTCCTTGAAATCCTTCAACACACGCAAGGCTCCTTCCATGGCAAGCTCTATGTAGGGTGTCACCGTTGTCAGTGGCTACTTCCCATCCTCTCAGTGAAAACGTTCCTATGCTCTGTCACAGCACGGCTAATCATCTGTCGGTTCTCAATCAGGTTGGAATAGAATCCATTGATTCTTTTGCGTCTGTCACTAACGCCCAGCCCTCAGGAGTTTGAAGCACGTCACAGTCATTCAATCCCGGAATCCTACTCGGAATACCACAGACAAGGTTTAGACTTTCCGGATTCTCATGAATGCCGCCATCGATCCGGCTTATACCACGAAGATTCTGATTAAGGAATCTAAGAGATATTCATTCAATCTGATGTAGAACGGAGGTGGTTGTCAGGCACACGTTCATAGATTGAGGAAGGTGATGAGTGTCACGGATCATCACCTTCTCCACAGTTAAGCGCGAATAAACATCTTAAATAAGAACAAGCGTGCTTGAATGGAAAACAAAGGAATTGTATTAAATCATCGAGACGCTGCAGAGCTCCTCACCCCCAACAATGGAGTTTAGAGACTCATGCCGTCACAAAGTGTATAATTCAGATCTGAAAATGTCATGAGGTACAAGACAAGTTTCTAAAAGTTGTTTAAATAGTAAACTAGTAACCTAGGTTCACAGAAAATGAATAAACTAAGATAATTGGTGCAGAAATCCACTTCTGGGGCCCACTTGGTGTGTGTTGGGGCTGAGACTAAAGCTATCCACGAGTAGAGGCCTTTCTTGGCGTTAAACTCCAGGTTATGACGTGTTTTGGGCGTTCAACTCCGGATCATGACGTTTTTCTGGCGTTTAACTCCAGACAGCAGCATGAACTTGGCGATCAACGCCAAGTTACGTCATCTATCTTCGCGCAAAGTATGGACTATTATATATTGCTGGAAAGCCCTGGATGTCTACTTTCCAACGCCGTTGAGATAGCGCCAATTGGACTCCTGTAGCTCCAGAAAATCCATTTGGAGTGCAGGGAGGTCAGGATCCAACAGCATCAGCAGTCCTTTTTCAGCCTAACTCAGATTTTTGCTCAGCTCCCTCAATTTCAGCCAGAAAATACCTGAAATCACAGAAAAAACACACAAGCTCATAGTAAAGTCCAGAAATATGATTTTTGCCTAAAAACTAATAATATTCTCCTAAAAACTAACTAAAACATGCTAAAATCTACATGAAATTACCCCCAAAAAGCGTATAAAATATCCGCTCATCACAACACCAAACTTAAACTGTTGCTTGTCCTCAAGCAACTAGATGAATAAAATAGGTTCTAACAGAAATTAAGAAGTAATAATATTTTAGAGTTTTAAATGAAGCTCAGATTCTTATTAGATGAGCGGGGCTTGTAGCTTTTTGTTTCTGAACAGTTTTGGCATCTCCCTGTATCTTTTGAAATTCAGAATGATTGGCATCCTTAGGAACTCAGAATTCAGATAGTATTATTGACTCTCCTAGTGTAGTATGTTGATTCTTGAACACAGTTATTTTATGAGTCTTGGCTGTGGCCCTAAGCACTTTGTTTTCCAGTATTACCACCAGATACATAAATGCCACAGACACATGACTAGGTGAACCTTTTCAGATTGTGACTTAGCTTTGCTAAAGTCCCCAGTCAGAGGTATCCAGAGCTCTTAAGCACACTCTGTTTGCCTTGGATCACGACTTTAACCACTCAGTCTCAAGTTTGTAACTTGAACCTGCATGCCACAAGCACATGGTTAGGGACAGCTTGGTTTAGCCGCTTAGGCCTGGATTTTATTTCCTTGGGCCCTCCTATCCATTGATGCTCAAAGCCTTGGATCCTTTTTACTCTTGCCTAGTGCTCATGGCTTCTTTTTTTTTTTGACTGCTTTTTCTTGCTTCAAGAATCAATTTCATGATTTTTCAGATCATCAATAATATTTTTCGTGTTCCTCATCCTTTCAGGAGCCAATATTCATCAAATTCAAAGTACAAATTATGCACTGTTCAAGCATTCATTCAGAGAACAAAAAGTATTGCCACCACATATAATTAATTAAAATTTTTATTATTGAGAACTCGAAAAATATAGATTACTTCTTTATTCTAAAAAAAAATCTACTACTTTATTCATGCCTGATGATGATGAGAAAAATAAATTATAGCTTAATTGGAAATAAAATCAAAATAGACATACTAATTATTACTAAATATCTCCTAAGGTGAATTTCTATAATAATACTATCACTAAGCTAAAGCAGAAAAATTGGAACTCAGCAACCTGTTGTTTTGAGGAGTAGATGTTCCTCTAATCTGTGGGGTGCTGTTCAAGGATTAATTTTTGGCGCTTCAGCTCCCTTAGATCACGCCCTTGCTCCTCCTGTTTCTTGAGCAGTTTGCAAAGCATGCTACTTTGATTATTCTGTTCTTCCTTTATTTGGTCCATAGCTTCTTGTAATTTGGAAATAGAAGCCTCAAGATGTTCCCAATATTTGAATTGGGGCAGTTCTGGGAGGGCTTCTTGTGCTCTCCTCTTGGTTGAATCATCTTGTTGCTGTTGTCTGACCATTGATATTCCAGTAATGGGCTTTTCAATTAGGATATATTCAGTTATTCCCATCTTTACTCCAGCATCTTTGCAAAGCATAGAAATTAAGCTTGGATAAGCCAATCTGGCGTCCTTAGAATTCCTGTTTGCTATTTTATATAGCTCACATGAGATCAGCTGATGGACTTCCACTTCTTTTCCCAACATGATGCAGTGAATCATTACTGCTCTTTTAATAGTGACTTCAGAACGGTTGCTGGTGGGCAATATGGAACGCCCTATGAAATCCAGCCAACCTCTGGCTACTGGTTTCAGATCTTCCCTTTTGAGTTGAACTGGGATGCCAGTCGTGCTGGTGGTCCACTTGGCTCCAGGGATGCATATGTCCTCCAGAACCTTGTCCAGCCCTTTATTGACCCTCATCATTCTCCTATTAAAGGAGTCTGGGTCATCTTTCAGTTGGGGAAGCTTAAATATCTCCCTGATCTTGTCAGAATTGGTATGAATGATCTTTCCTCTGACTACAGTCCGATGGTCAAAGAGAGCAGCTCCAATTATTCTTTGCCTGTCTGTCTGCCATAGATTAGCATAAAATTCCTGAACCATGTTCCTTCCCACTTTTGTTTCAGGATTGGCCAGAATTTCCCAATTCCTGTTTCGAATTTGCTCTTGGATCTCCGGATATTCATCTTCTTTCAGATCAAATCTGACTTCCGGGATCACGGATCTGTGACTCATTATCTTGTAGTAATGGTCTGAATGTTCTTTAGTTAAGAACTTCCCTTGATTCCAAAGTGGCTTTGGAGTGCTTTCTTTCTTGCCTCTTGGGTTGGGTTGTTTTCCTTTAGGAGCCATGATCTTTAGTGGGTATGTTTTTGTGATCACGGATAAAACACACCAAACTTAGAGCTTTGCTTGTCCTCAAGCAAAAGAGAAGAAAGAAGAGGGATAGAAGGAGAGCAAGTGTGGGATGATGATGAGGAGGAGGCGCCGAACTCAAAATATAGGGAGGGAGGGTGGGTAATTTTCGAAAATAAGAAAAAGATAAAATAGAAGATATGATTTTAAAAGATATGATCAGAAAAAGATATAATTTAAGAGAAAGATATGAATAATAAATTAAAAGATAAATTTGGAATTTTTAATTTTGAAAAAGATTCTAAAAAGATAATTGATTTTTGAAAATAAGCTTAAAAGAGTTGGATTGGATTGGAAAACCATTTGGCTTTATGGATTAAGATATATTTAATATTTTTGAAACGTGGATTTTTAGAAATCAGGGTTTTTAGAAATTAGGATAAAAAAATTTTGGAATTGAAGATGATATTTTGAAACATGTTTATGCAAGAAATCATGAATTGAAACATAAAATTTTGAAAAATTATAAAGAAAAACGAATTTGTACCTCCTCCCACCATCCTGGCGTTAAACGCCCACATGATGCATGTTTTGGGCGTTTAACGCCCAAATGTTGCTTCTCCTGGGAGTTCAACGCCCAGCTGATGCTTCTTTCTGGCGTTGAACGCCAGGAAGTCCTTTGTCACTGGGCGTTTTTCTGAACGCCCAGGATGCTAGCAGACTGGCGTTAAACGCCAAGAAGGTGCTTCTTTCTGGCGTTTAACGCCCAGAAGATGCTCCTTTCTGGCGTTTAACGCCCAGATGGCTACCCTTACTGGCGTTAAACGCCCAGTGGGTGCTTCTTTTGGGCGTTTAACGCCCAAAGTATTTCTTACTGGCTTTTTCACGCCAGTGAGCTTCCAATTTTCCTTGTAACTTTGTGACTTCAACCAATTGCTATTTCACCTTCTGAAGATACTGTAGCATCTACCTGTAAAACTTCAAATTATTAGAAAAACGAATAAAATTAAATTTTGTGATTGGCTGGGTTGCCTCCCAGCAAGCGCTTCTTTAATGTCATTAGCTGGACTATCACTGATCTTCAATTAAGTCTCAGTCTTGAGCATTCTTGCTCGAAATTACCTTCAAGATAGTGTTTAACTCTTTGTCCATTAACAATGAACTTTTTGTTAGAGTCATTATCCTGAAGTTCTATGTATCCATATGGTGATACGCTTGTGATTACATATGGACCTCTCCACCGGGATTTTAATTTCCCAGGGAATAATTTGAGCCTTGAATTGAATAGCAGAACTTTCTGTCCTGGCTCAAAGACTCTAGATGACAATTTCTTATCATGCCATCTTTTTGCTTTCTCCTTGTAAATTTTTGCATTCTCGAAAGCATTGAGTCTAAATTCCTCTAGCTCATTTAACTGGAGCAATCGTCTTTCTCCAGCTAACTTGGCATCAAGGTTCAGGAATCTGGTTGCCCAGTAAGCCTTGTGTTCCAGTTCCACTGGCAAGTGACACGCCTTTCCATACACAAGCTGGTATGGAGAGGTCCCTATGGGGGTCTTGAATGCTGTTCTGTATGCCCACAGAGCATCATCCAAGCTTCTTGCCCAATCCTTTCTGCGGTTAATTATAGTCCGTTCCAGGATTCTTTTAAGTTCTCTATTTGAGACTTCAGCTTGCCCATTAGTCTGTGGGTGATATGGAGTAGCTACCCTGTGGCTGACTCCATAACGTACCAGAGCAGAGTAAAGCTGTTTATTGCAGAAATGAGTGCCCCCATCACTGATTAACACTCTGGGGATACCAAATCTGCTGAAGATATGTTTCTGGAGGAATTTTAACACTGTTTTAGTGTCATTAGTGGGTGTTGCAATAGCCTCCACCCATTTGGATACGTAATCCACTGCCACCAGAATATAAGTGTTTGAGTATGATGGTGGGAAAGGTCCCATGAAGTCAATGCCCCATACATCAAACAACTCAATCTCCAAGATTCCTTGTTGAGGCATATCATAACTGTGAGGTAGGTTGCCTGATCTTTGGCAACTGTCACAATTAAGCACAAACGTTCGGGAATCTTTATAGAGAGTAGGCCAGTAGAAGCTACTTTGGAGGACTCTTGTGGCTGTTCGCTCACTTCCAAAATGTCCTCCATACTGTGATCCATGGCAATGCCAAAGGATCTTCTGTGCTTCCTCTTTAGGCACACATCTACGGATTACTCCGTCTGCACATCTCTTGAAGAGATATGGTTCATCCCAAAGATAGTACTTTGCATCTGTGATTAATTTCTTTGATTGCACCCTACTGTACTCTTTGGGTATGAATCTCACTGCCTTGTAGTTTGCAATGTCTGCAAACCATGGCACTTCCTGGACGGCAAACAGTTGCTCATCCGGAAAGGTTTCAGAGATCTCAGTGAGAGGGGGGAGCGCCCCTTCCACTGGTTCTATTCGGGACAGGTGATCTGCTACTTGATTCTCTGTCCCTTTTCTGTCTCTTATTTCTATATCAAACTCCTGCAGAAGCAACACCCATCTGATGAGTCTGGGTTTTGAATCCTGCTTTGTGAGTAGATATTTAAGAGCAGCATGATCAGTGTACACAATCACTTTTGATCCCACTAAATAGGATCTGAATTTGTCAATAGCGTAAACCACTGCAAGTAGCTCTTTTTCTGTGGTTGTGTAATTCTTCTGTGCATCATTTAGAACACGGCTAGCATAATAAATGACGTGCAGAAGCTTGTCATGCCTTTGTCCCAATACTACACCAATGGCATGGTCACTGGCATCACACATCAGTTCAAATGGTAATGTCCAGTCTGGTGCAGAGATGATTGGTGCTGTAACCAATTTAGCTTTCAGAGTCTCAAATGCCTGCAGACACTCTTTATCAAAGATAAATGGCGTGTCAGCAGCTAGCAGGTTGCTCAGAGGTTTGGCGATTTTTGAAAAATCTTTTATAAACCTCCTATAGAATCCTGCATGCCCCAGAAAGCTTCTGATTGCCTTAACATTGGCAGGTGGTGGTAATTTTTCAATTACTTCTACCTTAGCTTGGTCCACCTCTATCCCCTTGTTCAAAATTTTGTGCCCAAGGACAATTCCTTCAGTCACCATAAAGTGACATTTTTCCTAGTTTAAAACCAGGTTAGTCTCTTGGCATCTTTTCAGAACAAGTGCTAAATGGTTAAGGCAGGAGCTGAATGAGTCTCCAAATACTGAAAAGTCATCCATGAAGACTTCCAGGAATTTTTCCACCATATCAGAGAAAATTGAGAGCATGCACCTCTGAAAGGTTGCAGGTGCATTGCACAGGCCAAATGGCATCCTTCTGTATGCAAATACTCCAGATGGGCATGTGAATGCCGTTTTCTCCTGATCCTGGGGATCTACTGCAATTTGATTATAACCTGAATATCCATCCAGGAAGCAGTAGTATTCATGACCTGCTAGTCTTTCTAGCATCTGGTCTATGAATGGTAAAGGAAAATGATCCTTTCTGGTGGCTGTATTGAGCCTTCTATAATCAATGCACATACGCCACCCTGTAACTGTTCTTGTAGGAACTAGTTCATTTTTTTCATTATGAATCACTGTCATGCCACCTTTCTTAGGGACAACTTGGACAGGGCTCACCCAGGGGCTGTCAGAAATAGGATAAATAATCCCAGCCTCTAGTAATTTAGTGACCTCTTTCTGCACCACTTCTTTCATAGCTGGATTCAGCCGCCTTTGTGGTTGAACCACTGGCTTGGCGTCATCCTCCAGTAAGATCTTGTGCATGCATCTGGCTGGGCTAATGCCCTTAAGATCACTGATGGACCACCCAAGAGCTGTCTTGTGTGTCTTTAGCACTTGAATTAGTGCTTCCTCTTCCTGTGGCTCTAAGGTAGAGCTTATAATTACAGGAAAGGTATCACCTTCTCCCAGAAATGCATATTTCAGGGATGGGGGTAATGGTTTGAGTTCAGGTTTTGGAGGTTTCTCCTCTTCTTGAGGGATTTTCAGAGGTTCTATTATCTTCTCTGATTCCTCCAAATCAGGCTGAACATCTTTAAAGATGTCTTCTAGCTCTGATTCGAAACTCTCAGCCATATTGACCTCTCTTACCAGAGAGTCAATAATATCAACACTCATGCAGTCATTTGGGGTGTCTGGATGTTGCATGGCTTTGACAACATTCAACTTAAACTCCTCCTCATTGACTCTCAAGGTTACTTCCCCTTTTTGGACATCAATGAGGGTTCGGCCAGTGGCTAGGAAAGGTCTTCCTAGAATGAGAGTTGCACTCTTGTGCTCCTCCATTTCCAGCACCACAAAGTCAGTAGGAAAGGCAAATGGCCCAACCTTGACAATCATGTCTTCAATCACGCCTGATGGGTATTTAACGGAGCCATCAGCAAGTTGAAGACATATCCTGGTTGGTTTAATTTCTTCAGTTAAACCAAGCTTTCTGATAGTAGATGCAGGTATTAGATTGATACTTGCCCCAAGATCACATAAAGCTTGCTTGGTACAAGTACCTTCTAATGTGCATGGTATCATAAAGCTCCCAGGATCTTTAAGCTTCTCAGGTAAGCTTTTCAGAATGACTGCACTGCATTCTTCAGTGAGGTAAACTTTTTCAGTTTCCCTCCAATCCTTCTTATGACTTAAGATCTCTTTCATGAACTTAGCATAAGATGGTATTTGCTCAAGTGCTTCTGCAAATGGAATCTTTATTTCAAGAGTCCTGAGATAGTCTGCAAAGCGAGCAAATTGCTTATCCTGTTCCGCTTGGCGGAGTTTTTGAGGGTAAGGCATTTTGGCTCTGTATTCCTCAACCTTAGTTGCTGCAGGTTTATTACCTACAGGAGTGGGTTGGGAAGCCTTTTTAGAAGGGTTGTCATCAGCACTTGTATGTGACTGATCACCCACTGGCATTTGAATGCCAGGGGTAGAAGCTGGAGTGGCGTTAGACGCCACCTCCTTATTTGTTACTGGCGTTTGAACGCCAGAACCATGTTCCCTTTGGGCGTTCAATGCCAGATTCATGCTTGTTTCTGGCGTTGAACGCCAGGAATGAGCATGGTCTGGGTGTTCAGCGCCAGCATCATTCCTCTCTGGGCTCTGATTGTCCTCAGAGGGATTTTGAGTAGACATCTGTTCATTTCTTGGCTTCCTGCTGCTTTGAAGTGAGGTATTTAATGTTTTCCCACTTCTTAATTGAACTGCTTGGCATTCTTCTGCTATTTGTTTTGACAGTTGCTTTTCTGTCTGCTTTAATTGCACTTTCATATTTCTGTTGGCCATTCTTGTTTCCTGTAATATTTCCTTGAATTCGGCTAGCTGCTGAGTTAGAAAGTCTAATTGCTGATTGAATTCATTAGCCTGATCTACAAGACTGAGTTCAGCAGTTACTGTTTTAGCTTCTTCTTTCATGGAAGATTCACTGCTTAGGTACAGATGCTGATTTCTGGCAACTGTATCAATAAGCTCTTGAGCTTCTTCAATTGTTTTTCTCATATGTATAGATCCATCAGCTGAGTGGTCTAGAGAAATCTGAGCTTTTTCTGTAAGCCCATAGTAGAAGATGTCTAATTGCACCCATTCTGAAAACATTTCAGAGGGGCATTTTCTTAGCATCTCTCTGTATCTCTCCCAGGCATCATAAAGGGATTCATTATCTCCTTGTTTGAAGCCTTGGATGCTTAGCCTTAGCTGTGTCATCCGTTTTGGAGGGAAATAGTGATTCAGGAATTTTTCTGACAGCTGTTTCCATGTTTTTATGCTGTTCTTAGGCTGGTTATTTAACCACCTCTTAGCTTGATCTTTTACAGCAAATGGAAGACCAGAATACTGGCAGTTTTGCTGCACCATGATAATGAGCTGAGGATTCAACTCAAAGCTACTAACTCCAATGGAGGGTATACAGATACTACCCCCATATGAAGCAGTAGTGGGGTTAGCATATGACCCCAGAGTCCTCCTGGACTGATCATTCCCACTTAATTCCATGATGGAATAAAAGAGATGATATGTATGTTGCTATTATTTATTTTATAAAAAATTAATTTTTTTATAAAATAAAATAAAAACGAAACAAATAAAAGAAATTGAAAAATATTTTGAAATTGAAATATGAATTTTTATATAAAATATTTCGAAAATGTAGTTTTAAAATTAGTTAGAAAAGATATTTTTTTTTGAATTTTATGATGAAAGGGAAAAATACACAAAAGGCACAAGACTTAAAATTTTTAGATCTAATGCTCCTTATTTTCGAAAATTTTTGGAGGGAAAACACCAAGGAACACCAAACTTAAAAATTTTAAGATCAAGACACAAGAAAAACTCAAGAACACTTTGAAGATTCACAAGAACACCAAGAACAAAAGAAAGAACACCAAACTTAAAATTTTTTAGAAAATCAAAATAAATTTTCGAAATTTATGAAAAGATTAACAAGAAAACACCAAACTTAAAGTTTGGCACAAGATTAAATCAAAGAAAAATTATTTTTGAAAAAGATTTCCAAAAGTATTGGTGCTCCCTTATCAAGAATATAAACCAATATTCTAGCCAAATGGGCAGAAAAGGTAACAATTGTTCTGAATGGGTATATTCCTTTTAGAAGACTAATGCTTTGGATTAGTATAAGAAAAACAAGAAAAGACACAGAACAAGAAAAATTAAAGATCAATCAAGAAAAATACACAAGAACAACTTGACGATCAATGAAGAACAAAGAACACAAGTCGGAAATTTTAGAAAAAATTATAAAAGATGCAATTGACACCAAACTTAGAACAAGACACTAGACTCACGAAAATTTAACAATTAATTAAGAAAAATAATTTTTTTGAAAAGAAATTTTTGAAAAGAAATTATCCTATCAGAATTTAATGACTCTATAAAAATAAATTATTCCTGATCTAAGAAATAAAATATGCCTTCAATTGTTCAAACTCAATAATCCCCGGCAACGGTGCCAAAAACTTGGTGCACGAATTTGTGATTCGCACAACTAACCAGCAAGTGCACTGGGTCGTCCAAGTAGTACCTTACGTGAGTAAGGGTCGATCCCACGGAGATTATTGGTTTGAAGCAATCAATGTTTATTTTATTAATCTTAGTCAGGAGGCCAATAAAGTTATTTGGATTTAGTTGTAAGAAGTCAAAGTATTTAAAATTGTAAGTTAAAATAATAGAGAATAATAGCGTTACTTGTTGTGCAGTAATGGGGAATATGTTGGAGTTTTGGAGATGCTTTGTCCTTTTGAACTTCTACTCTTCCTTGAAATCCTTCAACACACGCAAGGCTCCTTCCATGGCAAGCTCTATGTAGGGTGTCACCGTTGTCAGTGGCTACTTCCCATCCTCTCAGTGAAAACGTTCCTATGCTCTGTCACAGCACGGCTAATCATCTGTCGGTTCTCAATCAGGTTGGAATAGAATCCATTGATTCTTTTGCGTCTGTCACTAACGCCCAGCCCTCAGGAGTTTGAAGCACGTCACAGTCATTCAATCCCGGAATCCTACTCGGAATACCACAGACAAGGTTTAGACTTTCCGGATTCTCATGAATGCCGCCATCGATCCGGCTTATACCACGAAGATTCTGATTAAGGAATCTAAGAGATATTCATTCAATCTGATGTAGAACGGAGGTGGTTGTCAGGCACACGTTCATAGATTGAGGAAGGTGATGAGTGTCACGGATCATCACCTTCTCCACAGTTAAGCGCGAATAAACATCTTAGATAAGAACAAGCGTGCTTGAATGGAAAACAAAGGAATTGTATTAAATCATCGAGACGCTGCAGAGCTCCTCACCCCCAACAATGGAGTTTAGAGACTCATGCCATCACAAAGTGTATAATTCAGATCTGAAAATGTCATGAGGTACAAGACAAGTTTCTAAAAGTTGTTTAAATAGTAAACTAGTAACCTAGGTTCACAGAAAATGAATAAACTAAGATAATTGGTGCAGAAACCCACTTCTGGGGCCCACTTGGTGTGTGCTGGGGCTGAGACTAAAGCTATCCACGAGTAGAGGCCTTTCTTGGCGTTAAACTTCAGGTTATGACGTGTTTTGGGCGTTCAACTCCGGATCATGACGTTTTTCTGGCGTTTAACTCCAGACAGCAGCATGAACTTGGCGTTCAACGCCAAGTTACGTCATCTATCTTCGCGCAAATTATGGACTATTATATATTGCTGGAAAGCCCTGGATGTCTACTTTCCAACGCCGTTGAGATCGCGCCAATTGGACTCCTGTAGCTCCAGAAAATCCATTTCGAGTGCAGGGAGGTCAGGATCCAACAGCATCAGCAGTCCTTTTTCAGCCTAACTCAGATTTTTGCTCAGCTCCCTCAATTTCAGCCAGAAAATACCTGAAATCACAGAAAAAACACACAAGCTCATAGTAAAGTCCAGAAATATGACTTTTGCCTAAAAACTAATAATATTCTCCTAAAAACTAACTAAAACATGCTAAAATCTACATGAAATTACCCCCAAAAAGCGTATAAAATATTCGCTCATCACTCTCGCTGGCACATCGATCCGGGTTCTGGCTCTGATACCATCTGTAACAGCCCAGACCACCCGCTAGCACGATATTGTCCGTTTTGGCAGATAAGGCCTCACGGTTTTGCCTTTGACGATAGGGATGCTAGCCGAAGCCCCGCCACACTCACTTGTCAAAACGCGTCATGCTAGGGAGAGGTATCCACACCCTTATAAAGCATGCTTCGTTCCCCTCCCCAACCGATGTGAGACCTTACATTTTTCACATACCATCCGTGACTAATTTGTGCTAATTTGCTATGTTTTCCGCAACTAACTTGTTTTTTTTTTTATCTTTTTATAAGTTATAGTCTTTATTTTAGTTTGACCATGCCTAATTGGACAATTTTATTAAATTAAAATTATTTTTATATATAACATTAATAACAAAAATTAATTTTTTTAAATAAATAATATTTAACATTTTTTAATGAAAAATATACTAATAAATTAAAGATTCAGGATAATAATAATAACACAAGTCTAAACTTGTATATAATAAGAAATAAGAAAAATTCTAACCTCTTTTAGAGTAAATAAATTTAGAATTTTAATTATTATTATTAAATACACCAACTAAATGTCAGGCATATCAACAGACAGACTAGGATTTCATTATCATATTTTAATAGCAAAAATTTGTGCAGAGCTGACAACTGAAATTTGATTTTTTCATATTTATCTAATTTTTTCTCTAAAGTTTCAACTTGCTTTTCTAAATTTATCACATGTTGCTGAGATATGTTGTTAGAGAGTCCATTAGTTACAAACCTAAAAATACGTTTAGACTTGCTAAAATCATGTACACGTTCTACATTTTCAGCGCCAAACGCCTTTCCAATTGCTTCGTACGGATGAGCCAACATTTTTGAAGGAACTCCTTCAGTAGTAGCACGTTCTTGATCTTAAAGAAAAAATTAGATTAGTATATATAAGGTTTTAATTTATAAAATTAAATTACACATTAACCTAAAACAAATAACATGATACACTTATCGCTAAATTGTGCCTACTATTTACATAATTTTCATTCTTCTTCACCAAAGTTGATAGAATAACTTCGGTCTGACATACAGGTCTCTCGAATATTTTTTTTCTATCATAATACAGTTGTATTGTCAACTCTTGTAGAATAATCACAAATACAATAGAAGAGAAAAAGAAAAAAAATTGAAATTCCATATATCTTTGACATTCATAACTAAAGGATCATTATGATATTTTTTGGTAGGTGCAATTGACTGTTCTGTTATCACTCTATCATGCACATTCGTCATGTCTATATCCAAAGATCCAGCATCGTCTTGGTTGAGACCTATTTCATCCAGATCTTCTGCAAATTCTTCATTATTGTTTGTAGTTGTTGTAGTTCGGTTAAAAGGACCTCTCCTAAGCTATTATGTTTTTGCTTCATGAAAAAATCTACTAAAAAAACTAACAAATAACACCAAAAAAAAAAAAGAAAAAGTCAGGTATTTTGAGTTTGAAAAATGTTGTATCGTATGATAGGACTCATATAGCGTGATTAAAGAAAGTGCCTTCAGGTGCTCCAAAAATTAGTAGTCCAAAGATGACTTGAATAGAAGTGCTAGGAAGTTAAGTTGGACTTTTTCCGTAATTACTTTAACTTTCCGCCAAAAGATACATTAAATATAAGCACATCTTAAAATTTTAAAACTTAAAAATTCATCTTAGTCATTATTGTTTAGGTCGTCTTTTAACTTTCCTTAATCTTAAAAATATTTTTCTCTATTCTACCATTTATTATCTACTAATTATACTAAATATATTTTAAATTATTTTATTTTTAATGCAATAGTTATTTATTTATTTTTCTAATAGTCAAATACAATTAAAAATTTAAATTTAAATTGTGATCATGTATTATTTTTATCTTTAATTTTTGTTATAATAATAATAAATAATAAAAAAGCCACTTTAATAAATATTCGGCCTCACAATTTCTCACTTTGTGTGGAATTAATTCATTAAAATAAAAGTAGTATAATAAATTGTAAAACCTGGTCAAACTGTAATAAATTAAATAATAAATTAAATGAGAGGGAGGGGCGGATAGAGAGAAGAGAGAAAGAAAACCTAGCTTTCTAAAGTTTAAATCATCATAACTTTTTCTCTTGAACTCTGATTGACGAGCCGTTTGCAGCCACGCATTGCTCTTCTCATCCTCTACAATTTTATCTAAGTTTTGTGGGGACTCTTGTATAAGCCATTGGTGATATTCATCATAAAGTACAATAGGTTAACTGTATTGGTTGATTTTGGCGCACTATTGGGAGGTTGGTTTTGCTTGTGGAGCTTTGGTGAGGTTTGGAGCTATGGTTGGTGGAGACTTCCAAAGAAGAGGCTCAATTGGTTTGGCTACAAGAGATACGGTTTAAGTTTCATTTAAGTACCGTGTGGTGTAATGTGAATTCCTAGGTTAGATGTCCCTAGGATTATGTTTGGATTGTGTACTTGGATTGGATTAGATATGCGTAGAAGACATGTTGTGGTAATTGATGATTGAAATGTGTTCCGAGGGTTACCTAAAACTGAAGGTCGATCTCGGACGAGATCTTCTATGCTGGTCGGAGTTGCAGAGTCCGAGCTGATGATGGTGGTCGGAGTTGCGGTGTCTGACGTGTGAGACTTGGTGATAATGCTGATCCTTTGTCCCCGGAGGGTGGGGGGTACCTGCAAGGGACTCCGATGCTTAAGTTAGCAAGGGTATTAAGCAGGTATTGAGTAGAATCAGAGTATGAGTTATACTTGGGTGCTCCAGTGTATTTATAATAGCGTAGAGTGACCTTCTTAGCTAAGATAAGTTAGTTATCTTATCTTTATCTTCGAGCGAGGTCATCTTATCTTTAAGGGAACCGCCTTTATCTCTATAGGCTTGGGCCACCTTTGGATTCGGGTTGTGTTCCTCTGCTTGGTCCCTTTTATTGGGCTTTCCTGTGACTTGGCCGAGTTCTTTAAGAAGAGGTCGGGTCATCCTGACCGGAAGAGGAGGTCGCTTTGTCTGTAGAACATACCGGGTCGGACACCTCGACCCAGGGTATGAAAAGTGCCCCTGCTCGAGCTTGGTCTTTTATCTGGCGGTCGAGTCTTGGTTTTAGGACTTCGAGCCTTCTCGGGTAAAGCCGAACTCAAGCATTTTGTTGCTTTATCTTCCGTAGAGCTCTTTCTTGAATGCGGAACGTTTCTGTTCCGTTTCTTCTGAAAGCGCGCGCTTTTGCCTTTTAGCATTTTCCTTGGGAATGTGCGAGGGTTTTTAATGCCCCCATTAATTTGTTCCATTTCTCTTGATTTTTCTCTTTTCAAACTTTTGTATCCAAGAGATGGTTTTCCTTTCGCCATTTCCTGTTCTGCGCTTCTCGTCTCTCTGTGAAGTTTTGGCCTTCGCTTGGTGCTTCTGCTTTGCGATCGATTCTCTGCTACTCGCTTTTCAAAGTTTTCTTCCTTCTTCCAGGTTGGTTTTGCTTTCTTTCTCACCTTTTTATTTCTGCTACTTTTGCTTTTGATCCTTTTGATGATGCCTTGATTTTGTATGCTTGGAAAGCTTGAACTTTTTTCTTCGTTTCTGTCTTTGGAATGCGATTCTCTAATAAAGTTTTAATTTTGCCTGAGTTGTTGTTGGAAAGCTTTCATCTTTTCGTACCACTATGCTTGACTGTCGCTATGATGTATGTTTTTCTTTCTGTATGCTTTCGGCTGGATTTCCTGGCTCTGGCTTCCTTTTAGGGTTGATTTCCGTACTGCCGTTTTGAAAAAGGTTATTCCTTTGATAACTTGTTTGCTTCGTTGATGATTTTGCTATACTGGTTGATGACTGCTCTTCAGTAAAGATGGTGGTTTTTGATGACTTTCTTTTGACTTTTCGCCTTTTTCTTCTCGGGACGCTCGTTTTGTTTGAAAAGATGATTTTATCTTTGTAGCTCTTTCACTCTGCTATTGCCTCCAAAGGATGCCCCTGGACCTTGGTGTGTGTCTTGGGGTTTTCCTTTTACTATTTTTGTGTGCTTTAAGGTCGCATTTGCTCGAGTTGCTTCCTTTTTGTCCAGACCTTTTTTTTGGGGTTGGTAACCCCTTTCCTTTTCTTTGTAGGATTAGTTGGCCATGTCGTCTCGTAAAAATATTGTTGAGGCGTCCTCTAAGGTACCTGAGGGGATGTCCGAGTGGTTGGACTCCCTGGTGTTGCTGTGTGTATCCCTAGCTAATACAGAATTCTGCACAGAGCTTAGGAAACACCATCGGATCTGTGGTAGCGAGAATCAAGAACGCAATTATGAGTTGGTGGAACCCGATTCTGATGACAGGGTCTGCTTTCCTACTTCGACCCAGGGAGAGCGTCCTTTCTTTTATGCTTACGATTTCTTCTTTAGCCAGATGGGAATTACCCTTCCTTTTACTTCCTTTGAGACCGACCTGTTGTGGTCTTGCAATGTGGCCCCCTCTCAGCTTCATCCAAACTCTTGGGGCTTTATCAAGATCTTTCAGATGGTTTGTCATGAGTTTGGCGTTAAACCCTCTTTATCCCTTTTTCTGTATCTCTTTATGTTGACCAAGCCTGGGACTACCAAAAAGAAAGCTTCTTGGATTTCTTTTAGGTCAGCTCAGGGACATAAAGTCTTCTCCATGTATGATGAGTCTTTCTATGATTTTAAGAATTATTTTTTCAAGATCCGAGCTGTTGAAGGAGCTCGTCCTTTCTTCCTGGATGAAAATGGTGAGCCTCGTTTTCCTTTAGAGTGGCAGAGGAATGTAGTTGTGTCTAGGTATACCTGGGAGATGTTAGACGAGGTCGAGCAGGCCTTTGTTGCTGCTTTAGAGGACATTTGGGGGGAGCCTCCTCATCTTGAGACCAAGAAATTTCTGGGGGTTCCGTCCTTGATTCGTGCTGTTCTGGGTATTTTATAAACTGTGTTCCCATGTCTTTTGTTCTCTGCTTTCTTTTCTGGATATTCACAAGTTGTTTGTATTTTTCCTGTTTTTCAGAGATGTCGAAGAATAATGATTCACTGAAGGCCTTTAAGAAGGCGAGGAAGGCTACCGCGGCTCAGAACATCCTGGCAAAGGTGGTCGGGGAAGGGTCTTCCCAAGTTTTATTAAAACCGTCCGTCCCAAACTTTCTTGGGCCGAGGAGGATGATCCCGACTCCCCGGGTTCATTTGGTCGACCCACCTCAGCCTTCAGTGGGTACCTCTGCTCCTCCAGTTGCTCCTCCTCTAGAAAGACCTCGGACTGTCGAGCCGTTTAATCTTGGTGCGCCCGATTTTGATGCCGTTGGGTTTGTAGACCAATAAATTGCTCCCTATGGTGTGATGCCTACCGACGATGTATCCATTCTTCATCATCTAGAGTTTATTACTCGGAGTGGTGTTACTCTGGCACACATGGGGGCAGCTTTGTACCGAACTGCTCAAGATCTTCCTATTCATGCTACCAAGGCTTTTATGGAGGAGGCGAAATCAGAATTTGACCGAATTAAGGGTTTGAAGGAGGAGCTCGAGGTGGAAGTGGCCGAGCTGAAAAAAGAGCTAAAGGGGGAAAAAGCCCGGGCTGTTGGTCTGGCGGCTGCTGCGCAACTGGCCGAGGATATGGCTCAAAAGCACAAGGATAGCTCTGTTGCTACTTATAAAGAGGTGATGGAGCTCAGGAGTAGGTTGGAGTCTGTTCAGGCCGATTATTCTGAACTTTAAAGTCATCTCGTAGGTAGTGTTACTGCGGCTTATGAGAATCTGAAAGAGCAATTCCAAGTTCTTGTGCCAGATCTCGACCTTTCCCTTATTAGTCTGGATAATATTGTTAAGGATGGTAAGATTGTCCCTGACGACCCCGATGATGATGATGATGATGCCGTCCCTCCTCCGGTTACTTCTGTCAAAGCCTCTATTGTCTCGTCTTCCTCAACCTCAGCAGTTGAAGCTACTCAGCCGGAATCTGATCCAGACGTCTAGATTTTGAACCACGATGACGGGACAGTGGACGCAGTTCCCCTTCAGACTCTCCCTCCTTCTCCCCAAGATGCTGCTACTGGGAAGCCTTTGGATCCTCGATAATTTTTTTGATATGTTTGTGTATAGCCCGGTTTTTGTGGGCTTTGGAACTCTTTATTTTTGTAAGTTTGTGATCTCTGACTTTGGATGCTTGATGAGCGGATAATTTGTACGCTTTTTGGCATTGTTTTTAGTATGTTTTTAGTATGATCTAGTTAGTTTTTAGTATATTTTTATTAGTTTTTAGTTAAAATTCACTTTTCTGGACTTTACTATGAGTTTGTGTGTTTTTCTGTGATTTCAGGTATTTTCTGGCTGAAATTGAGGGATCTGAGCAAAAATCTGATTCAGAGACTGAAAAGGACTGCAGATGCTGTTGGATTCTGACCTCCCTGCACTCGAAGTGGATTTTCTGGAGCTACTAAAGCCCAATTGGCACTTTCTCAACGGCGTTGGAAAGTAGACATCCTGGGCTTTCCAGCAATATATGATAGTCCATACTTTGCCCAAGATTTGATGGCCCAAACCGGCGTTCAAAGTCACCCTCAGAATTCCCAGCGTTAAACGCCGGAACTGGCACCAAAATGGGAGTTAAACGCCCAAACTAGCACTAAAGCTGGCGTTTAACTCCAAGAGGAGTCTCTACACGAAAATGCTTCATTGCTCAGTCCAAGCACACACCAAGTGGGCCCGGAAGTGGATTTTTATGTCATTTACTCATCTCTGTAAACCTTAGGCTACTAGTTCTCTATAAGTAGGACCCTTTACTATTGTATTTTCATCTTTGGATTTCTTTTAATCTTTAGATCATCTTTGGACGTCTAGTTCTTAGATCATTGGGAGGCTGGCCATTCGGCCATGCCTAGACCTTGTTCTTATGTATTTTCAACGGTGGAGTTTCTACACACCATAGATTCAGGTGTGGGGCTCTGATGTACCTCGAGTATTAATGCAATTACTATTGTTCTTCTATTCAATTCCGCTTGTTCTTGTTCTAAGATATTCATTTGCACCCAAGAACATGATGAATGTGATGATTATGTGACACTCATCATCATTCTCACCTATGAACGAGTGCCTGACAACCACTTCTGTTCTACAAGCAAACAAGGCTCTAATGTTTATCTCTTGGATTCTTTAACCGGAATCTTCGTGGTATAGGCTAGAACTGATGGCGGCATTCAAGAGAATCCGGAAGGTCTAACCTTGTCTGTGGTATTCTGAGTAGGATTCAATGATTGAATGACTGTGACATGCTTCAAACTCCTGAGGGCGGGGCGTTAGTGACAGACGTAAAAGAATCACTGGATTCTATTCCGGCCTGATCGAGAACCGACAGATGGATAGCCATGCCGTGACAGGGTGCGTTGAACATTTCCACTGAGAGGATGGGAGGTAGCCACTGACAACGGTGAAACCCTTGCTTAAGCTTGCCATGGAAAGGAGTAAGAAGGATTGGATGAAGGCAGTAGGAAAGCAGAGAGACGGAAGGGAAGGCATCTTCATGCGCTTGTCTGAAATTCCCACCAATGAATTACATAAGTATCCCTATCTTTATCTTTATGTTTTATTCGTATATCACCATATACATTTGAGTTTGCCTGACTAAGATCTACAAGATGACCATAGCTTGCTTCATACCAACAATCTCCGTGGGATCGACCCTTACTCGCGTAAGGTTTATTACTTGGACGACCCAGTGCACTTGCTGGTTAGTTGTGCGAAGTTGTGTTTATGCCATGGTATTGAACACCACGTTTTTGGGGTTCATTACTGGGGATTATGAGAGTTGTGAAAAGTATTGTTCACAATTTCGCGCACCAAGTTTTTGGCGCCGTTGCCGGGGATTGTTCGAGTTTTCGGCAAGCTTTTGGTCCGGTAACATCAGTGCCAAATTTCTGATCCGGCAACAGCACCAATTTTTTGGCACCGTTGCCGGGGATTGTTCGGGTTTGGACAACTGACGGTTCATCTTCTTGCTTAGATTAGGTGTTTTTCTTCAGAGTTCTTAAGAATGAATTCTAGTGTTTCAAGGTGATGTTCTCATCATCACCAAAGCTGATTGATCTTCATCAATTTAGCTCTTGAATGCAATGTTCTGCTGAAGCTTGGCTAGCCATGTCTAATTCCTTTAGACTGAAGCTTTAGACTAACATTGCATGATTCCTGGAATTCTCATTAAGAATTTTGATACCTTTATTTTCTTTTCCACTTAATTTTCGAAAAAAGCACAAAAAAATTTACAAAATCATAAAATCCAAAAATATTTCTTGTTTGAGTCTAGAGTTTCATTCTAAGTTTGGTGTCAATTGCATGTTTCTGTTCTTGTTGCATTCATGCATGTGTCTTAAGGATCTTCAAGTAATTTTTGATGATTCTCGTGCTCTGATCTTTGAATTCTGTTGACTTGAGTGTTTTGTGTGTCTCATATGCATTCTCATTGTGTTAGTGTCAGTAGTATACAAACTGCTAAGTTTGGTGTCTTGCATACATTGTTATTTGATTTTAGTTGCATTATGATTATTCCTTATTATTAAAAATCCAAAAATATTTTTAATTTGTGTCTTTTCAAGTCAATAATATAGAGAATTGAAGATTCAGAACATACAGCAGAGGAATTGCACAGAAAAAGCTGGGCGTTCAAAACGCCCAGTGAAGAAGGACAGACAGGCGTTTAAACGCCAGCCAGGGTGCCTGGCTGGGCGTTTAACGCCCAAAAAGGTATAGTTTTGGGCGTTAAACGCCAGAATGTGCACCATTCTGGGCGTTTAACGCCAGGATGGCACAAGAGGGAAGATTTTGTTTTCAAATCAAATTTTTTTCAAGTTTTCAAAGTTTTTCAAAATTAAATCTTTTTCAAAACATATCTTTTCAATCAAATCTTTTTCAAAATCAATTTCTTTCTATTTTCAAAGATACTTGCTATCAATTAATGATTTGATTCAACATCTCAAGTATGTTACCTTTTCTGTTGAGAAAGGTTTAATGTCTGAATCATATCTTTTCTTGATAGCCAAGTCATTAATTTTAAAATCAAATCTTTTTAAAATGTTTTTCAAATCATATCTTCTCAATCACATCTTTTTAAAACCAATCATATCTTCTTAACCACATCTTTTTCAAAATAGTTTTCAATCAGATCTTTTTGATTTCTAATTTCAAAATCTTTTTCAAAAATCACTTTACCTCCTTCTCAATCTTGGTTTTCGAAAATCAATTAGTGTTTTTCAAAATGTTTTCAAAATGTTCTACTTAATTTTCGAAAATTACTTCCCCTCTTTTCACATCCTTCTATTTATGGACTAACACTATCCCTTAATGAAAAATTCGAACTCCATCTTCTTTGATAAGTTCGAATTTTCTACTTTTGCCTTCTAATTTTCTTTTCCTCTGACACCTCAAGGAATCTCTATACTGTGACATAGAGGATTCCATATTTTCTTGTTCTCTTCTCTTTCATATGAGCAGGAGCAAAGACAAGAGCACTCTTGTTGAGGCTGATCCTAAACCTGAAAGGACCTTGAAGCGAAAACTCAGAGAAGCTAAGGCACAATTCTCTGTAGAGGACCTAACAGAAATCTTCAAAGAAGAAGAACACATGGCAGCCGACAACAACAACAATGCCAACAATGCAAGGAAGGTGCGGGTGACTTTACTGCACCTACTCCCGACTTCTATGGGAGAAGCATCTCTATCCCTGCCATTGGAGCAAACAACTTTGAGCTTAAGCCTCAATTAGTTTCTCTAATGCAACAGAATTACAAGTTTCATGGACTTCCATTGGAAGATCC
Organism: Arachis hypogaea; assembly: GCF_003086295.3. Classification (NCBI taxonomy): domain Eukaryota; kingdom Viridiplantae; phylum Streptophyta; class Magnoliopsida; order Fabales; family Fabaceae; genus Arachis; species Arachis hypogaea. Next base: position 28,642,595 of record NC_092037.1, read on the forward strand.
TCATCAGTTTTTAGCTGAGTTCTTGCAAATCTGTGACACTGTCAAGACTAATGGGGTTGACCCTGAGGTCTACAGACTTATGCTATTCCCTTTTGCTGTAAGAGACAGAGCTAGAACATGGTTGGACTCACAACCTAAAGAAAGCCTGGACTCTTGGGAAAAGCTAGTCAATGCCTTCTTGGCAAAGTTCTTTCCACCTCAAAAATTGAGTAAGCTTAGAGTGGAAGTCCAAACCTTCAGACAGAAGGAAGGAGAATCCCTCTATGAAGCTTGGGAAAGATACAAACAATTAATCAGAAAGTCTCCCTCTGATATGCTTTCTGAATGGAGCATCATAGGTATTTTCTATGATGGTCTGTCTGAAATGTCCAAGATGTCATTGGATAGCTCTGCTGGAGGATCTCTTCATCTGAAGAAGACGCCTACAGAAGCTCAAGAACTGATTGAAATGGTTGCAAATAACCAATTCATGTACACTTCTGAAAGGAATCCTGTGAACAATGGGACTAGTCAGAAGAAAGGAGTTCTTGAGATTGACACTCTGAATGCCATATTGGCTCAGAATAAAATATTGACTCAACAAGTCAATATGATTTCTCAAAGTCTGTCTGGAATGCAAACTGCACCAAGCAGTACTAAGGAAGCTTCATCTGAGGAAGAAGCTTATGACCCTGAGAACCCTTCAATGGAAGAGGTGAATTACATGGGAGAACCCTATGGAAAGACCTACAATCCTTCATGGAGAAATCATCCAAATCTCTCATGGAAGGATCAACAGAGACCTCAACAAGGTTTCAACAATAATAATGGTGGAAGAAACAGGTTTAGCAATAGCAAGCCTTTTCCATCATCTTCTCAGCAACAGACAGAGAGTTCTAAGCAGAATACCTCTGACTTAGCAACCATGGTCTCTGATCTAATCAAAACCACTCAAAGTTTCATAACTGAAACAAGGTCCTCCATTAGAAACTTGGAGGCACAAGTGGGTCAGCTGAGCAAGAAAATTACTGAACTCCCTCCTAATGCTCTTCCAAGCAATACAGAAGAAAATCCAAAAGGAGAGTGCAAGGCCATTAACATGGCCGAATTTTGGGAGGAAGGAGAGGCAGTGAACGCCACTGAGGAAGGCCTCACTGGACGTCCACTGGCCTCCAATGAGTTCCCCAATGAGGAACCATGGAAATCTGAGGCTCAAAATGAGACCATAGAGATTCCATTGGACTTACTTCTGCCTTTCCTGAGCTCTGATGAGTATTCCTCCTCTGAAGAGGATGAGTATATCACTGAAGAGCAAGTTGCTAAATACCTTGGAGCAATCATGAAGCTAAATGAAAAGTTATTTGGAAATGAGACTTGGGAGGATGAACCCCCTTTGCTCACCAAAGAACTGGATGACTTGTCTAGGCAGAAATTACCTCAAAAGAGACAGGATCCTGGGAAGTTTTCAATACCTTGTACCATAGGCACCATGACCTTCAAGAAGGCCTTGTGTGACCTAGGGTCAAGTGTAAACCTCATGCCTCTCTCTGTAATGGAGAAGCTAGGGATCTTTGAGGTACAAGCTACAAAAATCTCACTAGAGATGGCAGACAACTCAAGAAAACAAGCTTATGGACTTGTAGAGGATGTTCTGGTAAAAGTTGAAGACCATTACATCCCTACTGATTTCATAGTCCTAGAGACTGGGAAGTGCATGGATGAATCCATCATCCTTGGCAGACCCTTTCTAGCCACAGCAAAGGCTGTGATTAATGTTGATAGAGGAGAGTTGATCATTCAAGTGAATGAAGAATCCTTGGTGTTCAAGGCTCAAGGATATCCCTCTGTCATCATGGAGAGGAAGCATGAAGAGCTTCTCTCAAAACAGAGCCGAACAGAGCCCCCACAGTCAAACTCTAAGTTTGGTGTTGGGAGGCCACAACCAAACTTTAAGTTTGGTGTTGAACCCCCACATTCAAACTCTAAGTTTGGTGTTGGGAGGTTCCAACATTGCTCTGAGTATCTGTGAGGCTCCATGTGAGTCCTCTGTCAAGCTACTGACATTAAAGAAGCGCTTGTTGGGAGGCAACCCAATGTTATATTTTATCTATTTTCTTTTGTTATTCTATCTTTTTTGTAGGTTGATGATCATGAGAAGTCACAAAATTAATGAAAAAAGCAAAAACAGAATGAAAAACAGGAAGAAAAACAGCACACCCTGGAGGAAAGCGTGCTGGCGTTTAAACGCCAGTGAGGCTAGCTGTTGGGCGTTTAACGCCCAGTCTGGCACCATTCTGGGCGTTTAACGCCAGAAAGGGGCACCAGACTGGCGTTAAACGCCAGAAAAGGGCAAGAAGCTGGCGTTAAACGCCAGAAATGGGCACCAGCCCGGCGTTTAACGCCATAATTGGCTAAAAACGCAATTTTGCATGCCATTTGGTGCAGGGATGACTTTTCCTTGACACCTCAGGATCTGTGGACCCTACAGGCTCCCCACCTACCCTACCACTCTCTCTCTCTTCTTCACCCATTCACCAATCACCTCAACACCTCTTCCCCAAAAACCCTTCACCTATCAAATCCCATCTTTCTCTTCACCACTCACATCCATCCTTCATAAAACCCCACCTACCTCACCATTCAAATTCAAACCACTTTCCCACCCAAACCCACCCATACATGGCCGAACATCACCCTTCCCCCTCTCCTATATAAACCCTTCTTCACTCCTTCATTTTCACCCAACCTAAACACTACTTCTTCTCCCTTTTGGCCGAACACAAAGCCCTCTCCATCCCCTTCATTTCTTCTTCTTCTACTCTCTTCTTTCTTCTTTTGCTCGAGGACGAGCAAACCTTTTAAGTTTGGTGTGGTAAAAGCATTGCTTGTTGTTTTTCCATAACCATTTATGGCATCCAAGGCCGGAGAAACCTCTAGAATGAGGAAAGGGAAGGCAAAAGCTTCCACCTCCGAGTCATGGGAGATGGAGAGATTCATCTCAAGGGTGCATCAAGACCACTTCTATGAAGTTGTGGCCTTGACGAAGGTGATCCCCGAGATCCCTTTTTCACTCAAAAAGGGTGAATATCCGGAGATCCGACATGAGATCCGAAGAAGAGGTTGGGAAGTTCTTACCAACCCCATTCAACAAGTCGGAATCTTAATGGTTCAAGAGTTCTATGCCAATGCATGGATCACCAAGAACCATGATCAAAGTGTGAACCCGGACCCAAAGAATTGGCTTACTATGGTTCGGGGGAAATACTTGGATTTTAGTCCGAAAAATGTAAGGTTGGCATTCAACTTGCCTATGATGCAAGGAGATGAACATCCTTACACTAGAAGGGTCAACTTTGATCAAAGGTTGGACCAAGTCCTCACAGTCATTTGTGAAGAGGGCGCCCAATGGAAGAGAGATTCAAGAGGGAAGCCGGTTCAATTGAGAAGGCATGACCTCAAACCCGTGGCTAGAGGATGGTTAGAGTTTATACAACGCTCAATCATTCCCACTAGCAACCGGTCCAAAGTTACTATAGACCGGGCTATCATGATTCATAGCATCATGATTAGAGAAGAAATAGAAGTTCATGAGGTTATATCCCAAGAACTCTATAAGGTGGCGGACAAGTCCTCTACCTTGGCAAGGTTAGCCTTTCCTCATCTCATTTGTCACCTCTGTTATTCAGTTGGAGTTGACATAGAGGGAGACATCCCCATTGATGAGGACAAGCCCATCACTAAGAAGAGGATGGAGCACACAAGAGATCCCACTCATCATGAGGTCCCTGAGATTCCTCAAGGGATGCACTTTCCTCCACAAAACTATTGGGAGCAACTGAACACCTCCCTAGGAGAATTGAGTTCCAACATGGGACAACTAAGGGTGGAGCATCAAGAACACTCCATCATCCTCCATGAAATTAGAGAAGATCAAAGAATCATGAGAGAGGAGCAACAAAGACAAGGAAGAGACATTGAGGAGCTCAAGCACTCCATAGGATCTTCAAGAAGAAGAACAAGCCGCCATCACTAAGGTGGACCCGTTCTTTAATTTCCTTGTTCTTTATTTTTCTGTTTTTCGAATTTTAGTGCTTATGTTTATCTATGTTTGTGTCTTGTGATCATTAGTGTCATAGTGTATATGCCTTAAAGTTATGAATGTCCTATGAATCCATCACCTTTCTTGAATGAAAAATGTTCTTAAATTGAAAAAAAAAAGAGACGAATTGCATGAATTTTGAATTTTATAACAGTTTAATTATTTTGATGTGGTGGCAATATTTTTGTTCTCTGAATGTATGCTTAAACAGTGCATATGTCTTTTGAATTTGTGGTTCATGAATGTTGGCTCTTGAAAGAATGATGAAAAAGGAGACATGTTACTGAGGATCTGAAAAATCATAAAAATGATTCTTGAAGCAAGAAAAAGCAGTGAATTCAAAAAAAAAAAATTTCGAAAAAAAAGAAAAAAAAAGAAAGAGAAAAGAAAGAGAAAAAGAAAGAAATAAAGTTGTGATCCAAGGCAATAAGAGTGTGCTTAAGAACCCTGGACACCTCTAATTGGGGACTCTAGCAAAGCTGAGTCACAATCTGAAAAGGTTCACCCAATTATGTGTCTGTGGCATGTATGTATCCGGTGGTAATACTGGAAGACAGAGCGCTTTGGGCCACAGCCAAGACTCAATAAGTAGCTATGTTCAAGAATCATCATACTTAACTAGGAGAATCAATGACACTATCTGGATTCTGAGTTCCTAAAGAAGCCAATCATTCTGAATTTCAAAGGATAGAGTGAGATGCCAAAACTATTCAGAGACAAAAAGCTAAAAGCCCCGCTCATCAAATTAATACTGATCTTCATAGATGTTTTTGGAATTCATTGCATATTCTCTTCCTTTTATCTTATTTGATTTTCAGTTGCTTGAGGACAAGCAACAATTTAAGTTTGGTGTTGTGATGAGCGGATAATTTGTACGCTTTTTGGCATTGTTTTTAGTATGTTTTTAGTATGATCTAGTTAGTTTTTAGTATATTTTTATTAGTTTTTAGTTAAAATTCACTTTTCTGGACTTTACTATGAGTTTGTGTGTTTTTCTGTGATTTCAGGTATTTTCTGGCTGAAATTGAGGGATCTGAGCAAAAATCTGATTCAGAGACTGAAAAGGACTGCAGATGCTGTTGGATTCTGACCTCCCTGCACTCGAAGTGGATTTTCTGGAGCTACAGAAGCCCAATTGGCGCGCTCTCAACGGCGTTGGAAAGTAGACATCCTGGGCTTTCCATCAATATATGATAGTCCATACTTTGCCCAAGATTTGATGGCCCAAACCGGCGTTCAAAGTCACCCTCAGAATTCCCAGCGTTAAACGCCGGAACTGGCACCAAAATGGGAGTTAAACGCCCAAACTGGCACTAAAGCTGGCGTTTAACTCCAAGAGGAGTCTCTACACGAAAATGCTTCATTGCTCAGCCCAAGCACACACCAAGTGGGCCTAGAAGTGGATTTTTATGTCATTTACTCATCTCTGTAAACCTTAGGCTACTAGTTCTCTATAAGTAGGACCCTTTACTATTGTATTTTCATCTTTGGATTTCTTTTAATCTTTAGATCATCTTTGGACGTCTAGTTCTTAGATCATTGGGAGGCTGGCCATTCGGCCATGCCTAGACCTTGTTCTTATGTATTTTCAACGGTGGAGTTTCTACACACCATAGATTAAGGTGTGGAGCTCTGCTGTACCTCGAGTATTAATGCAATTACTATTGTTCTTCTATTCAATTCCGCTTGTTCTTGTTCTAAGATATTCATTTTCACCCAAGAACATGATGAATGTGATGATTATGTGACACTCATCATCATTCTCACCTATGAACGAGTGCCTGACAACCACTTCTGTTCTACAAGCAAACAAGGCTCTAATGTTTATCTCTTGGATTCTTTAACCGGAATCTTCGTGGTATAGGCTATAACTGATGGCGGCATTCAAGAGAATCCGGAAGGTCTAACCTTGTCTGTGGTATTCCGAGTAGGATTCAATGATTGAATGACTGTGACGTGCTTCAATCTCCTGAGGGCGGGGCGTTAGTGACAGACGGAAAAGAATCACTGGATTCTATTCCGGCCTGATCGAGAACCGACAGATGGATAGCCGTGCCGTGACAGGGTGCGTTGAACATTTCCACTGAGAGGATGGGAGGTAGCCACTGACAACGGTGAAACCCTTGCGTAAGCTTGCCATGGAAAGGAGTAAGAAGGATTGGATGAAGGCAGTAGGAAAGCAGAGAGACAGAAGGGAAGGCATCTTCATGCGCTTGTCTGAAATTCCCACCAATGAATTACATAAGTATCCCTATCTTTATCTTTATGTTTTATTCGTATATCACCATATACATTTGAGTTTGCCTGACTAAGATCTACAAGATGACCATAGCTTGCTTCATACCAACAATCTCCGTGGGATCGACCCTTACTCGCGTAAGGTTTATTACTTGGACGACCCCGTGCACTTGCTGGTTAGTTGTGCGAAGTTGTGTTTATGCCATGGTATTGAACACCACGTTTTTGGGGTTCATTACTGGGGATTATGAGAGTTGTGAAAAGTATTGTTCACAATTTCGCGCACCAATTCTCCAGTTGCTACTTTAGCAACTTTATTTTGAAAAACAAAATAGTTTCTCTTGCTCTTGGGGTTGGCTTCAAGCGGCGTCTTGAGTCTTTCTTTTATGGCAACTGCCTTATTTTTGTGATATGCTTGCTTGCATCTTTCTTTAGCATTTACCTGGAATCTTCAGAGTGTTTTTTATCCGACCTCTTTTGATTGCCTTTCTGCTCGTCGTTTTTGCCTTAGTTGAAGCATCCATTTAAGGATAGCTGTTTGTTTGAGTATTCGTTTTATAGAATACTTTTTTGATTGACTTTGGCGAGGTTGAGGTCTATCGGGTCGAGTTACCTCCCCTCTGTTGGTTGATTCTCTCAGTTGATCTTTCTTGAGTTATTTCTAGTAACCCCTTGGGATTACTTTTTATAACTTTTTGTAGTTTTAACCCGACTTCTTCATGTTGTCCCTGTTTTGTTACTAGGTGATCCTTTTTCTTAGATCTTGTTCAGATCTCTTTTGAGGCTTTACCTTTTGTAACTTTATCTTTTCTGGGCCGACTTTGTCATGTCGGACTTCGTCGAGTTACTTGATACTCCTCTTTCTTGGACCTTGTTCAGGTCTCTTTCAGGGATTATCTTTTGTAACTTTATCTTTCCGGGCCGACTTCATCAGGTTGGGCCCTGTCGAGTTGACTTGATAATCCTCTTTTTTGGACCTTGTTCAGGTCTCTTTCAGGGATTATCTTTGTGGTTTTACATCTTGGACCGACTTTGTCATGTCGGATCCTGTCGAGTTACTTGGTAATCCTCTTTCTTGGACCTGGTTCGGGTCTCTTTCAGGGATCACCTTTGTAACTTTTATCTTTCCGGGCCGACTTTGTTACGTCAGACCCTGTCGAGTTACTTGATAATCCTCTTTCTTGGGCCTTGTTTAGGTCTCTTTCAGGGATTATCTTTGTAGCTTTACATCTTGGTCCGACTTTGTCATGTCAGATCCTGTCGAGTTACTTGGTAATCCTCTTTCTTGGACCTGGTTTGGGTCTCTTTCAGGGATCACCTTTTGTAACTTTTATCTTTCTGGGCCGACTTTGTTACGTCGGACCCTGTCGAGTTACTTGATAATCCTCTTTCTTGGACCTTGTTTAGGTCTCTTTCAGGGATTATCTTTTGTAACTTTTTGTAGGAGTCCGACTTCATCATGTCGGGCTCTTCGAAGTTATAGTAATCCTCTTTTATAGGGTTGGCCAGACCTCTTTCCAGGGCTTTACTTATAACTTGGTTTGTTGGGGCTGGTCCGACTTTAGGTGTCGGCCAGCCTTTAAGCTATTTTATAGCAATCCATTTTATTAGGACCTCGTCAGGTCCTTTCTATGGATCACTTTTAATAGCTTCTTGTATTATTCTATTTTCACCTTTGCCAATTTTGTAGAATTTTGGGTTTTAACCCTCGTTTTTATCGTGATCGCACAGTGAATTTGGTTTTCACTTTCTATCGATCTGTAGCTTTATAATCGGGTGATGATTGTTTTTAGAATAATACGACTTGAACATTTGTAGAAAATCTGAAAAAATTTTATTAAGAGAAATGCAAATATATACATGCGGGGGTTAGTTTGTAGGTCTTGGGCCTGGCACCTCGTTAAAAAACCTTTTCAGGAAAAAGAGTGTGCCTTGTCCCAAGATCCCTTATCCTCCCTAACTATAGTACCTTCTTAAGTTGCAGGCGTGCCATGACCTTGGCAGCTCTCGCCCGTCGAGTTCGGAAAGCCTATAGTAGCCTTTCCCTAGTACTTCTATGACTCGATAGGGTCCTTTCCAATTTGCAGCCAGCTTTCCTTCTCCAGGTCGAGTTGTTCCAATGTCATTTCGGATTAGAATGAGGTCATTCTCCATGAAGGTCCGCTGTATTACTTTTTGATTGTATCTGGAAGGCATTCGTCGCTTCAATGCTTCTTCCCTTATCCGAGCTCTTTCTCGGACTTCTGGGAGTAATTCGAGCTCTTCGCTTTGAAGTTGGGAATTGGCGTCTTCACTATAGTAGATCACTCTGGGGGATCTTTCTTTAATCTCTACTGGGATCATGGCCTCCATCCCGTAGGCTAATCGGAAAGGTGACTCTTTTGTCGTGGAATGTGGAGTCGTTCAATATGCCCATAGGACTTACGGGAGCTCTTCAGCCCAGGCTCCCTTTGCATCTTGTAATCTCCATTTTAACCCTGCTAATATAACTTTGTTAGTAGCTTCAGCTTGCCCATTGGTTTGTGGTTGCTCAACAGAGGTGAATTGTTATTTTATATTCAGGTCGGCCGCTAGTTTTCTGAAGCCTGCATCTGTGAACTGGGTACTATTGTTTGTAGTGATGGAGTATAGAACTCCGAACCTTATGATGATTGGTGGACGAAATTGTGATCACTATTCTTTGTGCTTGTATGGATTTATTCAATAATTGTCTTTATTTGAACTCACAACTCCGTTCAACTAACCAGCAAGTGTACTGGGTCGTCCAAGTAATAAACCTTACGTGAGTAAGGGTCGATCCCACAGAGATTGTTGGTATGAAGCAAGCTATGGTCACCTTGTAAATCTCAGTTAGGCAGATTAAATGGTTTATGGGTTTCGAAAATAGAAATAAGAAAATAAATAATAAAAGGGATAGAGGACTTATGCAGATTCATTGGTAGGAATTTCAGATAAGCGAATGGAGATACTATATGCTCAAGAACGCCTGCTATTCTACTGCTTCAACCCAATCCTTCTTACTCCTTTCCATGGCAAGCTTTGTATAGAGGTTCACCATCAGCTGTGGTTACTTTCAATCCTCTCGGGAAAATGATCCTATGCGGCTGTCACTCGCACGGCTAATCGTCTGGAGGCATCACCCATGGTTGATGGCTACATCCCATCCTCGCAGTGAAAACTAATGCTCACGCACTCTGTCACAGTACGGCTAATCACCGGTTGGTTCCCGCTCCTACTGGAATAGAATCCCTTGATTCTTTTGCGTCTGTCACTAACGCCCAGCACTTGCAAGTTTGAAGCACGTCACAGTCATTCATTACCGGAATCCTACTCGGAATACCACAGACAAGGTGAGACTTTCCGGATTCCCAGGATCCTACTCGGAATACCACAGACAAGGTGAGACTTTTCGGATCCTCATAAATGCCGCCATCTATATAACTTATACCACGAAGATTCTGTTGGGGAATCTAAGAGATACACATTCAAGCTTTTGTTGCATGTAGAACGGAAGTGGTTGTCAATCACGTGCGTTCATAAGTGAGAATGATAATGAGGGTTACTTATCATCACATTCATCATGTTCTTGGGTACGAATGAATATCTTGGAATACGAATAAGAGAGATTTGAATAAAAGACAATGGAATTGCATTAATACTTGAGGTACAGCAGAGCTCCACACCCTTGATCTATGGTGTGCAGAAACTCCACCGTTGAAAATACATAAGTAAAAGGTTCAGGCATGGCCGAATGGCCAGCCCCCTGAAACGTGATCAATGATCTCTTAGGATGAAGAATAAAACAAAACTAAGACCAAAGATGAGACGTGGTCAAAAGACTGAATGATCAAAGACTCTAATACAATAGATAAATGTTCTATTTATAATAAACTAGCTCCTAGGGTTTACATGAGTAAGTAATTGATGCATAAATCCACTTCCAGGGCCCACTTGGTGTATGTTTGGGCTGAGCTTGATTAATCCACGAGCTGAGGCTTCTCTTGGAGTTGAACTCCGAGTTATGACGTGTTTTGGGCGTTCAACTCCGGATCATGACGTTTTTCTGGCGTTTAACTCCAGACAGCAGCATGAACTTGGCGTTCAATGCCAAGTTGCGTCGTCAATCTTCGAATAACGTATGGACTATTATATATTGCTGGAAAGCCCTGGATGTCTACTTTCCAACGCCGTTGAGAGCGCGCCAATTAGAGTTCTGTAGCTCCAGAAAATCCATTTCGAGTGCAGGGAGGTCAGATTCCAACAACATCAGCAGTCCTTTTGTCAGCCTTTTTCAGAGTTTTGCTCAAATCCCTCAATTTCAGTCAGAATTTACCTGAAATCACAGAAAAACACACAAACTCATAGTAAAGTCCAGAAATGTGAATTTAACATGAAAACTAATGAAAACATCCCTAAAAGTAGCTTAAACTTACTAAAAACTATATAAAAACAATGCCAAAAAGCGTATAAATTATCCGCTCATCACAACACCAAACTTAAATTGTTGCTTGTCCCCAAGCAACTGAAAATCAAATAGGATAAAAGAAGAGAATATACTATAAATCTCAGAATATCAATGAATATTAATTTAATTAGATGAGCGGGACTTGTAGCTTTTTGCTTCTGAACAGTTTTGGCATCTCACTTTTTCCTTTGTAGTTTAGAGTGATTGGCTTCTCTGGGAATTTAGAATTTCGGATAGTGTTATTGATTTTCCTAGTTAAGCATGTTTGATTCTTGAACACAGCTACTTATGAGTCTTGGCTGTGGCCCTAAGCACTTTGTCTTCCAGTATTACCACCGGATACACAAATGCCACAGACACATGACTCGGTGAACCTTTTCAGATTGTGACTCAGCTTTGCTAGAGTCCCCAGTTAGTGGTGTCCAGAGCTCTTAAGCACACTCTTTTAGATCACGACTTTAACCACTCAGTCTCAAGCTTTTCACTTGGACCTTCATGACACAAGCACATGGTTAGGGACAGCTTGATTTAGCCGCTTAGGCCTGGATTTAATTTCCTTGGGCCCTCCTATCCATTGATGCTCAAAGCCTTGGATCCTTTTTACCCTTGCCTTTTGGTTTTAAGGGCTATTGGCTTTTTTTACTGCTCCTTCTATTTCTTTCTCAATTTTTCGCCATTTTTTTTTCACAAGCTTTTGCTTTTTCACTGCTTTTTCTTGCTTCAAGAATCAATTCATGAATTTTTCAGTTCATCAATAACATTTCTCTTTGTTCATCATTCTTTCAAGAGCCAACAGTTTTAACATTCATAAACAACAAGATCAAAAATATGCACTGTTCAAGCATTCATTCAGAAAACAAAAAGTATTGCCACCACATCAATATAATTAAATTAAATTCAATAATAAATTCGAAATTCATGTACTTCTTGTTCTTTTGAATTAAAACATTTTTCATTTAAGAGAAGTGAAGGATTAATGGATTTTATTCATAGTTTTAAGGCATGGTTACACACTAATGATCATGAAGTAGAGATACAAAACATAGATAAACACAATAATAAAAACCGAAAACAGAAAGAAATAAAGAACAAGGAATGAATCCACCTTTTAGTGGCGTCTTCTTCTTGAAGGCCCAACAATGTCCTTAAGCTCTTATATGTCCCTTCCTTACCTTTGTTGCTCCTCCCCCATTGCTCTTTGATCTTCTCTTATTTCTTGGAGAATGATGGAGTGCTCATGATGTTCCACCCTTAATTGTTCAACATTATGGCTCAAATCTTCTAAAGTGGTACTGAGTTGCTCCCAATAGTTATTGGGAGGAAAGTGCATTCCTTGAGGCATTTGTTGATGATGAACTTCCTCATGTTCTTCTTGAGGGCCGTGAGGAACTTCCCTTGTTTGCTCCATCCTTTTCTTGGTGATGGGCTTGTCTTCTTCAATGGAGACATCTCCATCTATGATAACTCCAGCTGAGTAGCATAGATGGCATATAAGGTGAGGGAAGGCTAGCCGTGCCATGGGTGAGGACTTGTCGGCTATTTTGTAGAGTTCATTGGAGATGACCTCATGAACTTCCACTTCCTCTCCTATCATGATGCTATGGATCATGATGGCTCGATCTACAGTAACTTCAGATCGGTTGCTAGTAGGAATGATGGATCTTTGGATGAACTCCAACCATCCTCTAGCTACAGGCTTGAGATCCAGTCTTCTTAGTTGGACTGGCTTGCCTTTGGAGTCTATTCTCCACTGAGCTCCTTCCACACATATGTCCGTAAGGACTTGGTCCAACCTTTGATTAAAGTTGACCCTTCTAGTGTAGGGGCGTTCATCTCCTTGCATCATAGGCAAATGAAACGCCAACCTCACATTTTCCGGACTAAAATCTAAGTATTTCCCCCGAACCATTGTGAGATAGTTCTTTGGATTTGGGTTCATACTTTGATCATGGTTCCTAGTGATCCATGCATTGGCATAGAACTCTTGAACCATCAATATTCCGACTTGTTGCATGGGGTTGGTTATGACTTCCCACCCTCTTCTTTGAATTTCATGTCGGATTTCCGGATACTCATTCTTTTTGAGCTTGAAAGGGACCTCGGGGATCACCTTTTTCTTTGCCACAACATCATAGAAGTGGTCTTGATGGCTCTTGGAGATGAATCTCTCCTTCTCCCATGACTCGGAGGTGGAAGCTTTTGTCTTCTCTTTCCCTTTTCTTGAGGATACTCCAGCCTTAGGTGCCATTGATGGTGATGGAAAAACAAAAAGCTTAGGCTTTTACCACACCAAACTTAAAATTTTGCTCGCCCTCGAGCAAGAAAGAAAAGAAAAGTAGTAGAAGAAGAAGAGAATAGGGAAGAGAGGGAGAAGAGGTGGTTCGGCTATGTGGGAGAATGTGGGTTTGTGTTGTGTGAAAAATGAAGTAGAAGGGAAGGGTATTTATAGGGAGAGGGAGGGTGGGTATTCGACCATTTTGGGTGGGAATGGGTGGGAAAGTGAATTTAAATTTTATGAAGGTAGGTGGGGTTTATGGGGAAGAGGAGGTTGATGTGAATGGTGAAGGTTTTTGGGAAGTGTGATGTGGGGAAGAGTGAAATGAGATTTGGATTAGGAGAGTGTGATTAGGATTAAAAGAAAAGGTAGGAATATGGTAGGTGGGGATCCTTATGGGGTCCACAGATCCTGAGGTGAAAAGAAATACCATTCCTTCACCATATAGGCATGTAAATTGCCTTGGTGCATCATTCTGGCGTTCAAACGCCCATTGATGCACGTTCTGGGCGTTTAACGCCCATGTAATGCATGTTTCTGGCGTTGAACGCCAGTTTCATGCTTGTTTCTGGCGTTCAGCGCCAGTTTGTCCTCTGTGTGCACATTCCTGGCGTTAAACGCCAGGATGTTGCTTGTTTCTGGCATTCAGCGCCAGAATGGTGCTCTGTTCTGGCGTTGAACGCCAGCCAGATGCACCTTACTGGCGTTGAACGCCAGTCTGCGCTGCCTCCAGGGTGAACAATTTTTTTCTTCTGTTTTTGACTCTGTTTTTAATTTTTTTGATTTTTTTTGTGACTCCTCATGATCATGCACCTAATTAAACACAAAAATAACAAAGAAACAAAATAAAATAAAATTAGATAAATAAAATTGGGTTGCCTCCCAACAAGCGCTTCTTTAATGTCAATAGCTTGACAGTGGCTCTCATGGAGCCACTAGGTGATCAGGTCAATGTTGTATAGTTGTCCACACCAAACTTAGAGTTTGGATATGGGATCTTAACACCAAACTTAGAGTTTGGTTGTGGCCTCACAACACCAAACTTAGAGTTTGACTGTGTGGGTTCTTCTTGACTCTGAACTGAGAGAAGCTCTGCATGCTTACTCTCTTTTGTCACAGAGGGATGGCCATGTGCCTTAAACACAAGGTAGTCCCCATTCAATTGAAGGACTAACTCACCTCTATTGACATCTATCACAGCTTCTGCTGTGGCTAGGAAAGGTCTTCCTAGGATGATGCATTCATCATCTTCCTTCCTAGTGTCTAGGATTATGAAATCAGCAGGGATGTAAAGGCCTTCAACCTTTACTAGTACGTCCTCTACTATTCCATAAGCTTGTCTCACTGACTTGTCTGCCAATTGTAATGAGAACAAGGCAGGTTGTACCTCAATGATCCCTAGCTTCTCCATTACAGAGAGTGGCATCAGATTTATCCCTGACCCAAGATCACATAGAGCTTTTTCAAAGCTCATGGTGCCAATGGTGCAACGTATTAAGAACTTGCCAGGATCTTGTTTCTTTTGAGGTAGAGTTTTCTGAATCCAAGTATCTAGTTCACTAATGAGCAAGGGAGGTTCACTTTCCCAAGTCTCATTACCAAACAGCTTTGCATTCAGCTTCATGATAGCTCCTAAATATTGAGCAACTTGCTCTCCAGTCACATCTTCATCCTCTTCAGAGGATGAATAGTCTTCAGAGCTCATGAATGGCAGAAGGAGGTTTAATGGAATCTCTATGGTCTCTGTATGAGCCTCAGATTCCTCAGGATCCTTAATAGGAAACTCCTTCTTGCTTGAAGGACGTCCCAGGAGGTCTTCCTCACTAGGATTTTCGTCCTCCTCCTCCCTAGTGCATTCGGCCACTTTGATCAAATCAATGGCCTTGCACTCTCCTTTTGGATTCTCTTCTGTATTGCTTGGGAGAATACTGGGAGGAGTTTCAATGACTTTCTTACTCAGCTGGCCCACTTGTGCCTCCAAATTTCTAATGGAGGATCTTGTTTCATTCATGAAACTAAAAGTGGCCTTTGACAGATCAGAGACTATATTTGCTAAATTAGAAGTATTTTGTTCAGAGTTCTCTGTCTGTTGCTGAGAAGATGATGGATATGGCTTACTATTGTTCAGCCTATTGCGTCCACCATTGTTAAAGCCTTGTTGAGGCTTTTGTTGATCCTTCCAGGAGAAATTCGGATGATTTCTCCATGATGGGTTATAGGTGTTTCCATAAGGTTCACCCATGTAATTAACCTCTGCCATGGCAGGGTTCTCAGGATCATAAGCTTCTTCAGAAGCTGCCTCTCTAGTACTGTTGGATGCATGTTGCAATCCATTCAGATTTTGAGAGATTATGTTGACCTGTTGAGTCAACATTTTGTTCTGAGCCAATATGGCATTCAGAGCATCAATTTCAAGAACTCCTTTCTTCTGAGGTATCCCATTATTCACGGAATTCCTCTCAGAGGTATACATGAACTGGTTGTTTGCAACTATGTCAATGAGTTCTTGGGCCTCTTCAGGCGTTTTCTTCAGGTGAATAGATCCACCTGCAGAATGGTCCAGTGACATTTTCGAAAATTCAGAGAGACCATAATAGAATATATCTAATAGGGTCCATTCTGAAAACATGTCAGATGGACATCTTTTGGTCAACTGCTTATATCTTTCCCAGGCTTCATAGAGGGATTCACCATCTTTTTGTTTGAAGGTTTGAACATCCACTCTCAGCTTGCTCAGCTTTTGAGGAGGAAAGAATTTATCCAGGAAGGCAGTGACCAGCTTATCCCAAGAGTCCAGACTATCCTTAGGTTGTGAATCCAACCATATTCTAGCTCTGTCTCTTACAGCAAAAGGGAAAAGCATGAGTCTGTAGACTTCAGGATCAACTCCATTCGTCTTTACAGTCTCACAAATCTGCAAGAGCTCAGTTAAGAACTGATAGGGATCTTCAGATGGAAGTCCATAAAACTTGCAGTTTTGTTGCATTAAAGCAACTAGCTGAGGTTTCAGCTCAAAGTTATTGGCTCCAATGGCAGGAATGGAGATGCTTCTTCCATCAAACTTGGATGTTGGCTTTGTGAAATCACCAAGCATTCTCCTTGCATTATTATTATTATTATTTTCGGCTGCCATCTCCTTCTCTTGTTCGAAAATTTCTGAAAGGTTATTTCTGGATTGTTGTAATTTAGCTTCTCTTAATTTTCTCTTCAGAGTCCTTTCAGGTTCTGGATCAACTTCAACAAGAGTGCCTTTTTCCCTGTTCCTGCTCATATGAAAGAGAAGAAAACAAGAAAAGAAAAAGGAATCCTCTATGTCACAGTATAGAGATTCCCTTATGTTAGTAGAAGAAGATAGGGGTATAAGAAAGAAGAAGGATGGATTCGGATTTTTGGATGAGGAGAGGTGAAGAGAAGTGTTAGTAATTAAATAATTAAATAGAAGAAGAAAAGAGAAGAGAAATTTTCGAAAATAATTTTTGAAAAAGAGGTTAGTAATTTTCGAAAATCAAAGACAAAATTATAATTAAAATTAAAATTTGAAACAAAAAGAATTTTTGAAAAAGAGAGGGAGAATTTTCGAAAATTAGAGAGGGAAGAGTAGTTAAGTGGTTTTGAAAAAGATAAGAAACAAACAAAAAGTTAGTTAGTTGATTGAAAAAGATTTTAAAAATCAAAATTGAAAAGATAAGAAGATAAGAAGTTAGATAAGATATTTTGAAATCAATTTTTGAAAAAGATAAAATTTTTGAAAAAGATAAGATAAAGGATAAAAAGATATATTTTGAAAAAGATATTTGAAAAAGATTTAATTTTTAAAAATTACTTAACTAACAAGAAACTACAAGATAAGATTCTAGAATTTAAAGATTGAACCTTTCTTAACAAGAAAGTAACAAACTTCAAATTTTTTAACCAATCACATTAATTGTTAGCTAAATTTTCAAAAATTTGATAAAAAGATAAGAAAAAGATTTTGAAAAGATAAGATTTTTAAAATTGAAATTTTGACTTGACTTGTAAGAAATAACTAATTTTAAAAATTTTTGACTAAGTCAACCCAAAATTTCGAAAATTTGGAGGGAAATAAGGAAGAGATATTTTTTTGATTTTTGAATTTTTAATTATGAAAGAGAAAAACAACAAAAATATTCAATGCATGAAATTTTTAGATCAAAACAATGAATGCATGCAAGAATGCTATGAATGTCAAGATGAACACCAAGAACACTTTGAAGATCATGATGAACATCAAGAACATAATTTTGAAAAATTTTTGATGCAAAGAAAACATGCAAGACACCAAACTTAGAAATCTTTAATGCATGAAAAATATGAATGCAAAAATGCACATGAAAAACAACAAAAGACACAAAACAAGAAATCATCAAGATCAAACAAGAAGACTTGTCAAGAACAACTTGAAGATCATGAAGAACACTATGAATGCATGAGATTTTCGAAAAATGCAAGAAAAATTTTAAAAGCATGCAATTGACACCAAACTTTAAAATTAACACAAGACTCAAACAAGAAACACAAAATATTTTTGATTTTTATGATTTTCTAATTTTTTTGTATTTTTATTAATTTTTTTCGAAAATATAGTTTGGAAAAACGAAAAATAAAAAGAAAAATTTTGAAAAATATTTTTGAAAAGAAAATTACCTAATCTGAGCAACAAGATGAACCGTCAGTTGTCCATACTCGAACAATCCCCGGCAACGGCGCCAAAAACTTGGTGGACGAAATTGTGATCACTATTCTTTGTGCTTGTATGGATTTATTCAATAATTGCCTTTATTTGAACTCACAACTCCGTTCAACTAACCAGCAAGTGTACTGGGTCGTCCAAGTAATAAACCTTACGTGAGTAAGGGTCGATCCCACAGAGATTGTTGGTATGAAGCAAGCTATGGTCACCTTGTAAATCTCAGTTAGACAGATTAAATGGTTTATGGGTTTCGAAAATAGAAATAAGAAAATAAATAATAAAAGGGATAGAGGACTTATGCAGATTCGTTGGTAGGAATTTCAGATAAGCGAATGGAGATACTATATGCTCAAGAACGCCTGCTATTCTACTGCTTCAACCCAATCCTTCTTACTCCTTTCCATGGCAAGCTTTGTATTGGGGTTCACCATCAGCTGTGGCTACTTTCAATCCTCTCGGGAAAATGATCCTATGCGGCTATCACTCGCACGGCTAATCGTCTGGAGGCATCACCCATGGTTGATGGCTACATCCCATCCTCGCAGTGAAAACTAATGCTCACGCACTCTGTCACAGTACGGCTAATCACCGGTTGGTTCCCGCTCCTACTAGAATAGAATCCCTTGATTCTTTTGCGTCTGTCACTAACGCCCAGCACTTGCAAGTTTGAAGCACGTCACAGTCATTCATTACCGGAATCCTACTCGGAATACCACAGACAAGGTGAGACTTTCCGGATTCCCAGGATCCTACTCGGAATACCACAGACAAGGTGAGACTTTCCGGATCCTCATAAATGCCGCCATCTATCTAACTTATACCACGAAGATTCTGTTGGGGAATCTAAGAGATACACATTCAAGCTCTTGTTGCATGTAGAACGGAAGTGGTTGTCAATCACGTGCGTTCATAAGTGAGAATGATAATGAGGGTTACTTATCATCACATTCATCATGTTCTTGGGTACGAATGAATATCTTGGAATAAGAATAAGAGAGATTTGAATAAAAGATAATGGAATTGCATTAATACTTGAGGTACAGCAGAGCTCCACACCCTTGATCTATGATGTGCAGAAACTCCACCGTTGAAAATACATAAGTAAAAGGTTCAGGCATGGCCGAATGGCCAGCCCCCTGAAACGTGATCAATGATCTCTTAGGATGAAGAATAAAACAAAACTGAGACCAAAGATGAGACGTGGTCAAAAGACTGAATGATCAAAGACTCTAATACAATAGATAAATGTTCTATTTATAATAAACTAGCTCCTAGGGTTTACATGAGTAAGTAATTGATGCATAAATCCACTTCCGGGGCCCACTTGGTGTATGTTTGGGCTGAGCTTGATTAATCCACGAGCTGAGGCTTCTCTTGGAGTTGAACTCCGAGTTATGACGTGTTTTGGGCGTTCAACTCCGGATCATGACGTTTTTCTGGCGTTTAACTCCAGACAGCAGCATGAACTTGGCGTTCAACGCCAAGTTGCGTCGTCAATCTTCGAATAAAGTATGGACTATTATATATTGCTGGAAAGCCCTGGATGTCTACTTTCCAACGCCGTTGAGAGCGCGCCAATTAGAGTTCTGTAGCTCCAGAAAATTCATTTCGAGTGCAGGGAGGTCAGATTCCAACAACATCAGCAGTCCTTTTGTCAGCCTTTTTCAGAGTTTTGCTCAAATCCCTCAATTTCAGTCAGAATTTACCTGAAATCACAGAAAAACACACAAACTCATAGTAAAGTCCAGAAATGTGAATTTAACATGAAAACTAATGAAAACATCCCTAAAAGTAGCTTAAACTTACTAAAAACTATATAAAAACAATGCCAAAAAGCGTATAAATTATCCGCTCATCAACGATATTTCAATACAAGAATTTCTGACTTCTTTGAGCTGTGGCATTGGCTAGGGGTTCTGCCTCGATCCATTTTGTGAAGTAGTCTATTCCTACTATGAGGAATTTGACTTGTCCTGATCCTTGGGGAAAGGGTCCGAGGAGATCGAGTCCCCATTTTGCGAATGGCCATGGTGAGGTTACACTGATGAGTTCCTCGGGCAGAGCGGTGTGGAAGTTGGCATGCTTTTGACATGGCAAACATGTCCTTACGAAATCTGTGGCTTCTTTTTGTAGGGTTGGCCAATAGAATTCGGCCTGTAGTACTTTTTTGGCGAGTGCTTGTGCTCCGAGGTGATTGCCACAAATGCCACTGTGTACTTCCTTTAAGATATCCTTAGTATTGTAAGTCGGCACGCATTTTAGCAATGGTGTTGAAATCTCTCTTTTGTATAAAGTGTTATTTGTGATGGTATAGTATTGTGCTTCCCGTTTTAACCTTTTTACCTCTTTCTCATCTGTAGGGAGGGCCTCTGTTGTGAGGTAATTAATTATGGAGGTCATCCATCCCTGATCACGACATGTTATGGCTAGGAGCTTTTCTTCTTCCGAGATTGATGGCTTCTGTAGAATTTCTTGGATAAGGCTTCTATTGTTACCTCCTGGTTTGGTGCTGGCTAGTTTTGAGAGTGCATCGGCTCGGGCATTCTGTTCTCGGGGTATGTGTCAAATCTCATGCTCTCTGAGTTGTCCGAGATGTTTCCGGGTTTTGTCCAGGTACTTTTTCATAGTGGGATCCTTGGCTTGGTAGCTGTGGTGCACGAAATTGTGATCATCAACAATGGCGCCAAAAACTAGGTAGCGCTCTCAAACGTGAATCACACTTAGTCACAACTCCACACAACTAACCAGCAAGTGCATTGGGTCGTCCAAGTAATACCTTACGTGAGTAAGGGTCGATCCCACGGAGATTGTTGGTATGAAGCAAGCTATGGTCATCTTGTAAATCTCAGTTAGGCGGATAATAAATGGTTATAGATTTTCGAATAATAATAAATAATAAACGTAAAATAAAGATAGAGTTACTCATGTAATTCAATGGTGGGAATTTCAGACAAGTGTATGGAGGTGCTTGTCCCTGTTGGATCTCTGCTTTCCTACTGCTTTTATCCAATCTTTGTCACTCCTTTCTATGGCAAGCTGTATGTAGGGCATCACCATTGTCAATGGCTACATCCCATCCTCTCAGTGAAAAAGTTCCAAATGCTCTGTCATGGCACGGCTAATCATCTGTCGGTTATCGATCATGTTGGAATAGAATCCCTTGATTCTTTTGCGTTTGTCATCACGCCCAACAATAGCGAGTTTGAAGCTCAACACAGTCATTCAATCCCTGAATCCTACTCGAAATACCACAGACAAGGTTTAGGCTTTCTGGATTCTCATGAATGCCGCCATCAATCTAGCTTATACCACGAAGATTCTGATTAAGGAATCCAAGAGATATGCGCCGGTCTAAGGTAGAACAGAAGTGGTTGTCAGTCATGCGTTCATAGATGAGAATGATGATGAGTGTCACAGATCATCACATTCATCTCTTGGTGACACTTCAACTTGATGAATGTGATGATCCGTGACACTCATCATCATTCTCACCTATGAACGCGCGTGACTGACAACCACTTCCGTTCTACCTTAGACCGGACGCATTTCTCTTGGATTCCTTAATCAGAATCTTCGTGGTATAAGCTAGAATTGATGGCGGCATTCATGGGAATCCGGAAAGTCTAACCTTGTCTGTGGTATTCTGAGTAGGATTTAGAGATTGAATGACTGTGACGAGCTTCAAACTCGCAATTGTTGGGCGTGATGACAAATGCAAAAGAATCAAGGGATTCTATTCCAACATGATCGAGAACCGACAGATGATTAGCCTTGCTGTGACAGAGCATTTGGACCATTTTCACTGAGAGGATGGGATGTAGCCATTGACAACGGTGATGCCCTATATACAGCTTTCCATAGAAAGGAGTGACAAAGATTGGATAAAGACAATAGAAAAGCATAGATTCAGAAGGAACACAGCACCTCCATACACCTATCTGAAATTCCCACCATTGGATTACATGCATAACTTTATCTTTATTTTCTATTTAATTTATTATTATTATTCGAAAAACCAATAATCTCTTAAATTAGTTAAATCCGCCTGACTGGGATTTACAAGATGACCATAGCTTGCTTCATACCAACAATCTTTATGGGATCGACCCTTACTCACGTAAGGTATTACTTGGATGACCCAGTACACTTGCTGGTTAGTTGTGCGGAGTTGTGACAAAGTGTGATTTATGTTTGGGATCACCAAGTCTTTGGAGCCATTGTTGATGATCACAATTTCGTCCACCACCGACTCAATATAGGTGGCTGTCCCAGAAAATTTTTGAAGTCTTGGAAGGCTTGCTCGCATTCAACTGTCCATTCAAACTCCTTTCCCTTCCTTAGAGTGGTGTAGAAGGGGAGAGACCTTATTGCGGATCCCGCCAGGAATCTGGACAAGGCTGCCAGCCGCTCGTTGAGTTGTTGTACCTCTTTGATGCAAGTCGGGATTTTCATGTCGAGTACGGCCCTGCACTTGTCCGGGTTTGCCTCGATTCCTCTCTGTGTGATCATAAAACCCAAGAATTTACCAGTTTCTACTGCGAAGGTACATTTTGTGAGATTGAGTCGCATGCCGTGTTGTCTTATGGTGTTGAATACTTGTGTCAGGTCGGATAATAACATCTCTTCATTTTGCATCTTCACTAGCATGTCATCTACGTAGACCTCTATGATCTTTTCGGCGTTCCGAAAAAACTTTATTCATTAATCTTTAGTAAGTGGCTCCCGCGTTCTTGAGACCGAAGAGCATAACAATGTAGCAGTAATTTGCCTTTGGGGTTAAGAAAGAGGTTTTTTCTTGGTCGGGTGGGTACATTGGGATTTGGTTATATTCCGAGTATGTGTCCATAAAGGAGAGGTATTTGTATCCGGAGGAGGCATCTACCAGTGCATCGATGTTTGGGAGCGGATAAGGATCTTTTGGGCAAGCTTTGTTGAGATCGGTATAGTCGGTGCACATTCTCCACTTCCCATTTGACTTTTTTACCAAAACGACATTAGCAAGCCATAGCGGGTATTTGACTTCTCTTATAAAGCCTGCCTCCAGTAGAGCTCGTACCTGTTCTTCCACCGCTTGAAAGCGTTCTGGTCCTAGCTTTCTGCGCCTTTGTTGTACCGGCCGAGATCCTGGGTAGACTGCTAGCTTGTGGCACATTAGTTTGGGATCTATGCCTGGCATATCTGCAGCCTTCCACGCAAAGAGGTCGGCATTGTCGCGTAGAAACTGTATGAGTGATTCTTTTATGTCCCCTTTTAGGAGTGTGCCGATGTTGGTTATTTGGTCCGGGGTGTTTCCGATTTGGATTTTCTCTATTTCTTCTTCAGGTTGTGGGAAGAGTTCCTCCCGCCTTCGAATTCCACTGAGCTCGATTGTGTGGAATTCTTCTCCTCTGCCTCTGAGGTTTAGACTTTCGTTGTAACAGCGGCACGCCATTTTTTGGTCTGCCTTTACTGTGGCTATTCCTTCTGCGGTTGGGAACTTCATGCATAGATGCGGAGTCGAGACTATTGCGCTGAGTTGATTGAACGTTGTCCGACCTATTAGGGCATTGTAGGCTGAGCTTATGTCAACAACGATGTAATCTATTTTGAGTGTTCTTGACTGACTTCCCTTTCCAAAAGTTGTGTGGAGCGGGATGTATCCCATTGGTTGAACTGGGGTATCTCCTAACCCGAACAGACTGTCCGGATATGCTCTGAGTTCCTTTTCTTCCAAGCCGAGTTTGTCGAAGGTAGTTTTGAATAAGATATCGGCAGAGCTCCCCTGGTCTATCAATGTGCGGTGAAGATTTGCGTTTGCCAGTATAATAGTGATCACCATGGGATCGTCGTGCCTTGCCGTGACGCCGAATGCGTCTTCCTTGGTAAAAGTGATCGCCGGGATGTCGGGTGTTTCCTTCTTTTCTGCGACGTGGTATACGTCTTTGAGATGTCCCTTGCGGGATGATTTGGAGATTCCTCCCCTGGCGAATCCACCGTGTATCATATGGACATGTCTTTCTGGCGTCCGGGATGATCGTGCGGTTGGTCCAACGTCTTCTGCTCTTCTTCTTTTCCTTTGTTCATCATCACGGGTGGCTAGGTAGCGATCTAGCTTCCCTTCTCGTACGAGCTTTTCTATGACATTTTTCAAGTCAAAATACTCATTGGTGGAGTGCCCGCGGATCCGATGGTATTCACAATATTCAGCCCGGTTTCTTCCTCCGTTTTTGCCTTTGAGTGGTCGAGCTGGTGGTATTTTTTCTGTGTTGCAAACCTCTCTGTAGACATCCACAAGAGACACCCAAAGATGGGTGTAATTCTGGTACTTTTTGATTTTCTCTCCATGTCGATCTTCCTTTTTTCTGGAATCTTTGTCTTTATCCCGAGGGGTGAACCCTGCTTTTGAGGTCTCTCCTAATCGAGAGTTTTCCTCCATGTTGATGTACTTTTTCGCTTGCTCCTGCACCTCGTTCAGAGATGTGGGGTACTTCTTTGATATAGATTGACTAAAAGGCCCTTCTCGCAGACCATTAATGAGACCCATGATGGCAGCTTCTGTTGGAAGGTTTTGTATATCCATGCACATTTTGTTGAATCTCTCCATGTATTTACGCAGGTTTTCCCGCTCTCCTTGTCTGATTCCTAGTAAGCTCGGAGCATGTTTAGCTTTGTCCTTTTGGATGGAGAATCTGGCCAGGAATTTTTTAGCCATGTCATCGAAACTTGAGATGAACCTAGGAGGGAGATTGTCTAACCATCTAATTGCTGTTTTTGTTAAAGTGGTTGGAAAGGCTTTGCAACGAACTGCATCTGAGGCATCGGTGAGGTACATTCTGCTTCTGAAGTTGCTGAGATGATGGCTAGGATCTGTAGTGCCGTCGTATAAGGTCATGTCTGGGAGTTTAAAGTCCTTTGGGATTTTTGTCTTCATGATTTCCTTGGTGAATGGGACTTGCTCCTTTCGTGCGTTATCCTCGGGAGTGGATCGGCTGGCTTTTGTCTTGACATTAGCTTCAAGTTTTAGGAGTTTGGTCTCCAGTTCCCGGTGTCGCCTTATTTCTCTTTGAAGATCCTTCTCGTTCTCGGCCTCTCGTTGACGTAGGGCATCTTCCTCAAGTTGTTCTAACCAATCTTGGAATGCTTCCAGGGCTCCCTCGTTTGGGGAGTTCTCATTGTTGATTTGGGGAGTATCTTTTGGTGTTGTGTCCACGTTTTTGTGCGGCGTTCTTTCTTCTAGATCTAAGGTGTGATCGTTATCATGGTCGTCTGCCATGGTAATGGGATGACTTCCAGGTTCC
This sequence comes from Arachis hypogaea, assembly GCF_003086295.3. Lineage (NCBI taxonomy): Eukaryota > Viridiplantae > Streptophyta > Magnoliopsida > Fabales > Fabaceae > Arachis > Arachis hypogaea. The sequence goes on from NC_092037.1 coordinate 28,667,639, forward strand.
CCGACAACGGCGCTAATGTTCCGAGGGTTACCTGAAACTGAAGGTCGATCTCGGACGAGATCTTCTATGCTGGTCGGAGCTGCAGAGCCCGAGCTGATGATGGTGGTCAGAGTTGCGGTGTTCGTCGTGTGAGAATTGGTGATAATGCTGATCCTTCGTCCCCGGAGGGTGGGGGGTACCTGCAAGGGACTCCGATGCTTAAGTTAGCAAGGGTATTAAGCAGGTATTGAGTAGAATCAGAGTATGAGTTATACCTAGGTGCTCCAGTGCATTTATAATGGCGTAGAGTGATCTTCTTAGATAAGATAAGTGATAAACCCCATTTTTAGGGTTTATCTTGTATTGAATTTAGAGTATTTTGACGACCTTTTCTCGCATTTAGCCTATGAATTAGCATGGTTTTGTTATCTCTCTTGTATTTGTGCTTAAGTGTAAAAACATGCTTTTTAAGCCTTTAATTTGATAATTTTAATTCATCCTTGATTCCATAAGATGCCTTGATGTGTTTGCTAGTAATCTCAGGTTGAAATAGGCTAGGCATGGATCAAAGGAGTAAGGAAGGAAGCATGCAAGTGGAGAGAAGCACAAAAAGCCAAAGAATTGATCTCGGCCAAGCACGCGCACGCGCACAAGGCGCTCGCGCGCACATTGCGGAATTAGCCAGGGACGCGCACGCGTGCCGTGCGCGCACGCGTCGTAGTCCGCATGTGATTCTGTTATTGCAACACGTGCCTGGCAATTTTGGAGGGTTTCAGCAACCAACTTTGGCGCCAAACTGCATATAAGAACCAAGGATTGAAGGGGATTAACACACATTCACACCCACACACTCATTCCACAAGTTTTCTTAGATATTTTTAGTTAGTTACATTTGTAGAGGGAGAGACTCCAACCTCTCTCTAGGGTTCATCTTCATCTTCTCAATTCTCAACCATTCCTTGGTGAGATCCATTGCAACTCTCAATTTACTTTGTTCATGTTGTAGATCCTCTTCTCTAATCTCAATTAGTGCTTGTAATTGTTCAATTCTCATAGATCTTAGATTTAACTTTGTTGTTTTAGATTCTATTAATGAATTGGAAATCTCATTTTCATTGTTGATTCATTGTTGATTGTTGTTAATCTCTTGTATTGGATTACTTTGATTCTTTTCAATTCTACTATGTCTTTTATTCTTGCTCCCCAAGTGTTTGAGAAAATGCCAACTTTAGATATGGAGTAGCATTCCCTCACTTGGCCTAGTGGTTAAGTCATTGGAGATACTTGAATAATGGATGTCAATTGTTGATTGAGGATTGAGAATTGCTAATTGACTTGGAGTGCACTAAAGCTAGACTTCCCTAGGCTAAGACTAGGACTTGTGACTCAAGTTAGTTACTTTTGCTTGACTTTCCTCTATGATTAGGGGTTAACTAAGTGAAGCAACACTCCATTGTTATCACAATTGAAGGAAGCTATAGTGATGGAACTTCCAATGTTCAACCTTGGCCAAGGCTTTTAATATTGATTGATTATTGTTTTCTTTTATTAGCACTTTTATGCCACACTCTTTAAACCACAAAAGACCACTTAACCAATAACATGCATCCTTGTAGCATTCCTAGGGAAGAACGACTCGGGATTAATACTCTCGATCATAGATTGTAGAATTGTTTGATGATGAATTTTGTGTCGGTTTAGACTATACTATGATTAGTTACTTGATAATTTCTATACCGGCTAAGAATTCATTCATCAATTAGTTAGTTATCTTATCTTATCTTTATCTTCGAGCGATGTCATCTTATCTTTAAGGGAACCGCCTTTATCTTATAGGCTTGGGCTGCCCTTGGATTCGGGTTGTGTTCCTCTGCTTGGGCCCTTTTATTGGGCTTTCCTGTGACTTGGTCGAGCTCTTTAAGAAGAGGTCGGGTCATCCTGACTGGAAGAGGTCGGTCGCTTTGTCTGTAGAACATCCCGGGTCGGACACCTCGACCCAGGGTATGAACAAAATGTAAATTGTGCATTGGTATAGGTTGATGGGTTGTTGGAATTGGTGTTAGGTAGTGAATTATGTGATCATGAGCTATATATATTGATGGATATTAGGCCGGAGGCCGTGTGTTTTGGGCCGAAGGCCAGAAGAGGTAAGAACGGTAAGTTGATGAATGTATTGTGTGATTGATATTTGAAATTAAATGGAAATGTGATTGGTTTTATTTGTTTACAATGGATTGTATGGATTATGAGGTTATTGGTTTTGAGGGAAGAATTGATGTCTTTGTTGATAATGCATGTGAGTTGTATATGATGATATGGATTTATATGTATTGGGAGTTGATAGAATTGGTATGATGGAACTTGATATGGTATTTTGTTTGAAATTGAGTTATTTGATTGAGATTGGTCAAAATGGTGGATTGGTGGATTGTAAATTTAATGAATATGTTGAAAATATGAGTTGAAGAGGCTTGAGGTTGATTTTGGTAAGTTTTGATTGGTTTTGAAGAGGTTTGAAATTGGTTTGTGTTGAAAATTTAGTCTTTGTTGGTTTTTCTGAAAGTTGTAATTTTGTTCTACTTTGACGGATCATAAATTGGTTTGTGGATTGACGTTAGAATTTTTGCCAGTAAAGAATTTCATAAAAATAGTCGCGTTCTAGATATAGTCTCTAAACCGACAGAAATCCCTTCGTACAAACGTTTTGGTTGTCACAAGTAACAAACCCCTTTTAAAATTGATAACCGAGTATTAAACCTCGGGTCGTCTTCTCAAGGAACTGCGAGGAAGGTATGTTCTTATTATTGGTTATGAGTTTGTAAATTGGGGTTTTGGAAGTAAGGTGGGAATATGTTATATGACAAATAATTTAAATGGCAATTAAAAATGAATAAATACTGTAAAGCAAACTTTTGGGCAAGGTATGAGAAATTGGAGGTCCATCGTAGTTATCTCTCTCAACTATAAGGAAAGTTGAATCTAAACTCCACTTGGTCAACCTTTACTAAAGCAAAGGAAAGTCAAGGGACTAATTAAATTGAACTTTGAATCCTATTTATTTTCTAAGAAAAGGTTGGGATTACTTAAGTTCAGCTCAATTAGCAAGATAACGATTATCAAATATGTTGAGTTTAATAACTGTTGAGTTACTGATTTCTTAACCAAAACCAAAAGGGGAAAAAGTAAAATTGCTAGAATAATAGAGGTGACGTTAGATGGAAGGCAATAGTAACTTAAATCAAAGAGAACAATCTTAACTGAAAATACTTCAAATATCATTAATTCAAAATAGAGATCTGTAACATGGAATAATTCATAAATCAATTCAAATATTAAAAGCAAATAAATAAATAAAAGTAAACTGAAAATAAAAGAACATTAAACCTGGATCCAGAGTTACTCTCAAAACAAGAAGAAATCCTAAATCCTAAAGAGAGAGAGAGAGAATCTCTCTCTAAACTAAATCTAAATCATGAAAACTAGAAATTGGCGAGCTCTCCCTGAATGGATGCATTCCTCCACTTTATAACCTCTAATCTATGCTGTCTGTGCATGGATCTGGGCCAAAAAGGGCTTAAGAAATCACTGGGGGCGTATTCTGTGAATTCTGATATGTGGCCTCTGTCACGCGTCCGCGTGGGTCACGCGGTCGCGTCGTCTGGAGCTTTTCCTTGCCATGCGGTCGCGTCGGTCACGCGTCCGCATCGTGGGTGTTCTACTTGAGGCGCGCGGTCGCGTCAGTCATGCGGCCACGTCGCTGCTTCATCGCTTCTGGCACGCGATCGCGTCGTCCATGCGATCGCGTGGATACCAGTTTCCTTAAAGCTCCATTTTGCCTTCTCTTTCCATTTTTGTATGTTTCCTTTTTCATCCTTTAAGTCATTCAGCCTTAGAAAACCTGAGACTACTCAACACACTAATCATGGCATCGAATGGAAATAAAGGTAATTAAAACAATTAATTTTAAAGCTTAGGAAACATGTTTTTCACAATATGACAAAATAAGGAAGGGAAAGTAAAATCATGCAATTAATGTGAATAAGTAGGTGAAGGATTGAATACATCACTCAAATTAAGCACAAAAGAACTCATGAAATATGGGTTTATCACGGATCCTTGATTTGTATCAAACTTGTTTAGAAATAAAATTGGATCCGAGATGTTTATGTCGTTTGAAGAATGGGTGAAGAATGATTTCAAATGAAAAAGTTATGCCCGTCGAAAGATTGGGGTTTGAAAATGAAATCTTGCAGCTTTTTAAACTTAGTAAAATTTTTCGTAAAACATATTCCAATGCGCACGCGTCACTCATGATTTTTGCTCTCTCACACATGCGCATGGCCGACGCGTACGTGTTGCTGTATTGATGCAGGTATGTGGTATAAATTCCAGAGAGTTGTGATGGTAGCTTGCCAGTTTTGTGCGAGGAGCACAAAACGTATCCATGCGTACGTGTGACTGACGCGCGCGTGTCACCCTACCTCTCTACATCCCACGTGTGCGCATGGGCGACGCTTACGCGTCCCCTGCTTTTCTCCGCTTCCCACGTGTGCATGTGGCCGACGCACACGCGTGACCTTGTTTTAAGCAAAAATGGATTTTTGAGTTTTTAAAGCCGAATTTTGGACTTCTAAGCCTCCATTTTCATCCTTTAAGTCCTAAATGAGTGTTGTCCACTTGAAAATGAATGTGACAGGTGACCCCGAGTAGTAGGCAGTGGTGTTGTCCACTTGCTCCGGGTGTGAGATGGGGGTAGGAGAATTAAGATAAATGAGTTTAATTATGGAGTTTTGAATGAATGTATGTCTGTGATACTTGGGTCGTAGCAAGGGTCGTGGTTCGTCCTGCTTGCTCCGGGTCATTATTTGAGAATTGGTAATAATGAAGAGTGATTATGAATGAATGTGTATTTGTGATACTTGGGTAGTAGCATGAGTTGTGGTTCGTTCCTCTTGCTCCAGGTTAATGTTTGAGATTTGATAAGAATGATGATTGATTTTGAACTGAATGAATGTACGTTTTGAGATCCTGGGCAGTAGCAAAGGTTGTGGTTCGTCCCACTTGCTTCTGGTAAGAGATTGTGACGCTTGGGTAGTAGCGGCAGTAGTGGTGATTTCACTTGCTCCAGGTTGAGCTTCTAAACACCCGCTTGGGTAGTAGCCACAATAGTGGTTGTTCCATTGGCTCTGGGTTAAGCGGGTAGTAGTAAAGGGGTTGTAGCTCAAGCCCACTTGCTCTGCACGGGTGTTTCTATCCATATTTAGCTACCAGGACGTGTCGGGTTGGCTATATAACTGATAGATGATATCATCAGCCATAGGACATGCATGCATCATATACATACTGTTTGAATTGCTTGCTTGTGCATTAATTGGGTTTGCCTAAATGATTATATTATGCTACTTATTATTTGCTATCTGCATTACTCGTAATCTACCTGTGTTTTCCATTGTCTGCTTGAATTCCTGTTTCGTTTGTCTGTGTGGCTCTATTGATATTTTGGAGGATTGTGGAGGAAGAGAAATAGTTGAGGATTCGGTTCTTGGTTTATTTGTAACACCTTACCATACAGAGTCTTATGCTTAAGTCATAATTCAGAGATAGCAAGGTATTATGACCTCTAAAATAAAAATTTAGTACGTATAGTAGTGTGAAGGATGATTATAACTAGGAGCCTTTGAAGAAAAAGGGGTAAAACAAAATCGCAACTAAAAAACGCAACACTCTGATCGAAAATGTGACAAACAAAGGAATAAGCTAAAGCGAGATTATATATATACAAAAGAGTGTCAAAAACAGGAATATCAAGACTTAAAATCCGGTTGTGAAGATAACCAATCCAAGCATAGCAATATATACATGTAAAAAAAATAGGAACCCCAAAGGAAACTCAAAGGGTCATAAATACAAAAAACCTATTCTCCAAAATTACCTCTAAGAGGAGTCATCACAGTTTGTATTATTAATGGAGATATCAAGTGTCTAAGCAAAACATATAAACTAAAATAGAGTCCCGAGAATAAAGAATCTTCGCTAATCCAGAAGTCTCCAGCATGCTTCAGTGAGAAGCCTCACGTCCTGCATCTGAAAACCACAAATTTGCATGGGTGAGAACCAGAGGTTCTCAGTATGGTAACAGTGCCCACATATCTAACATGTAATGTCCTGGGAAAGCCAAAAGCAATCCTAGAACTTTCACCAGATAAATTCAAAGCTTATAAACAAACTAAACCATAAATGGCAATTGACTAAAGATTATTTAGTCTATCTATTACTTCCCTTTCCAAATCCTTCAGACCTCCCAACCACCAGCAAGAGTATAATATGGCAAGCACAGTTATATCAAACAAGAGATATGCAAATAGGAAAAGATAAGGCATTTAGACAATTAACAGGTAATATGCAGTCAAATAGGCAATCTCAAACAAATCACATAGTATGCATATGATGTATGCCTGTCCTAATGGCTGATGATATCATCTATCGCTTATATAGCCAACCCGACAAGTCCTGGTAGCTAACCATTGGACTGTTCCTTTGTCGTGCATCTCCAACTCGAGTTATCCTCGATCATCATCATGATCATAATCATAATCCATATCCAACACCCTCACTGGTATATATTCACGGGGGCGAGCTCATCCGAACTTTCACAGTGTCCGGCCACACTTACAACATAGGGTCAGCAGAGTATCGAGTCTCCACCTGGAGCACGTGGTGGCTAGCCATTGCTTTCACCTAGGGAAACTCGTATCTCAGATAGTGGAAGTGCAACATTTACATTTCATTCAATAAGCCTATATGCAATTATACTTAGCCATAATCAATAATGGCTCCGCCGTAACTCGGCAATAAACTCAGCCATCTGGCTCATGGTTCAATCCAGAACCAGCCAATTCATCAACAAATACAGCCCTTCGGCTCATGGCACATAAAGCACTTCCGCCGCTATCTTTCGTATCTCATATAATTATCTTTGATCATCATTGATCACAACTTTCCCCTTGCTTCATTCACAAGTTACCACATTCCCTAGCTCCTTTCTCATTGCTAGGCATATCATAATGATTTAAGACATAAGGGGTGAGATCGGAGGCTTAGAAGTACGAAATTTGACTTTTAAAACTCAAAAATCAACTTTAGAAAGAAAACAGGGTCACGCGTACGCGTCGTCCACGCACACGCGTGGATGGCCAAAAACTTCATCGACGTGTATGCGTCGCCCACGCGCACGCGTGGATGGAAAAACAGTCAAGTTACACGTATGCATCAGCCACGCGTATGCATGGGTGCGTTTGGTGCAGCGCATCGATGCGCACGCGTGGATGGTGCTTTTTCGAAAAATGACGCGTACGCGTCAGTCATGCCTACGCGTGGGGGACATTCTGCTAAAATTTTTTCTAAGTTAAAAGCTGCAGAATTCACAAAGTTAACCCCCAATCTTCCGACGGACATAACTTTTTCATTTCAAATCATTTTTCGCCCGTTCTTCAAACGGTATGAACCTTCCGAATCCAATTTCATTTCTAAACAGTTTGGCACAAAACGGGGATCCGGAGTCCAAGTTATGCCCCGTCAAAGTATGCCTAAAAACTATATTTTCATATAAAACCACACAGTGCCATTTTCAAAACAAACCAATTTCATCCCTTTTCAAAATCAACCAAAACATACCAATTTTTAACCCTTTTTGAAATCAATCAAAATATACCAAAAATCAACATCAAGCCTCCTCAACTCACACGTTAACACTTTACCAAAATTCAAAACCACATTCCAACCATTTTACCCATCTCAATCAAATAGCTAAATTACAAACACATTAACATGTCATACATCCTTCCTCATCAGAATTTCCAACAATACCATTTCTAATCAACCATCATTATACATAATCAATATCATACTCACCATCAACATGGTTTCACCCACAAATCAACCTCAATCATTCATCAAGCATATATCACAACATGTATTTTTCTCATATATCATACCATCAAGTCATCAATATTGATAACCACATATATGACCACATCATATATCTCAACCATCCAACAATATCAATAATTCAATTCCTATCTTAGGGCCTCTAGCCTAAGTTTTCACACTACATTACATTTTAGATACAGGAAACCGAGACCATACCTTAGCCGATTTTCCACGCTCAATCGGAGCACTTCCAAACCACTTTTTTACAAGCTCTCAAGGTCTCAACACCTTCAAGAACAGAATTTTGCACACTAAAGCCCTCTTCCAAGCTTTCCAAAATCTCAATCAAGCTTCAATATTCACATACACACTACCTAAACAACAATTATCATACCCAAACACCACAACTCAATACTAGGGTTAGAATCTTACCATACCCAAGATTCAAGGAGACAAGATTAATCTTCTTCTTCAAGAGAGTTGGGTCCTATAACATCAAAGAGCCCAAAATCTCAACACATTTTTCCATGAAACTCGAAATTTAGGAATAAAGAACTGAAATGATTTCGTAGCTTACCTCAAGAATAAAGTAGTAGTTTTTGTATAGCTTTTCACGGTGAACGCGTGGTCGCAAACGGTGCGACAATCGGAGCTCTAGATCAAAAGTTATGGTGATTTGAAGATCAAGGGAGAGATAGAACTTGAGAGAGTGTTCTTCCTTCCTCCATTTCTCTTTTTCAGCGTGAATGATAGTATAGAGAGGAGAGAGAGTACTGTTTTAGAGTTTTTAGGTCTAGTTTGGTTGGGGCAAGGGCCCACTATGGGTCCGGTTGGCCTGGTTTGGCCCGTTCAGTCCAATCTTAGTCCAATTTCTACAAAATTGGTATCAAAATTTTCATCTCAATCTCCTCTATCATATTAAGCCATAAAAATCACATTTTAGACTTTCTAAAATAAATTCTTATTTATGGATTAACTAGTCATTAATTAACCGAATTTTACATTATTCGGTTGTAAAGTAGTGAAAGTATGAAGAGAATGTGGGTTAGAATAGAATTCCCATAGAAAGTTACCAAATTATGGATTAGTGAGAATTTATGATGGATATGAAGAGGTAAGAAGTTTAAGATGCCTAGTGAGTTTATATTATAGTGCATTGTATTTATTTGGCACTTTTACCGTACTGGGAACTCATGGGTCGGGGGTTCTCATTCCGTATATATCTCTTATTTTTCAGATACAGGTCCAGGTGCTTAGAAGTGAGTCGTGGAAAAGATCTTTATATTCTCTACTTTGTATTTTGCTTAGAATCTCTCCACCTTTATTTTGAAAAGCTTATATTATGCATTGAACTCTTTTGAACTTGTCTATAGAGGTTCTTATGTTTCTTTTGGGAGAGATTAGGAGATATTGTTGTCAACTACTGTTATACTGTATCCTACCCGGCCTAAACTTCGCAGTCGCGACTAGTGGCTATTTACTTGTGTTATATATCTATATATTGTCCTTCTCTTATTCTCCTTAATGCTTTATTCTGTATATCGCTTTCGATTTCACGCTTTATTTTCCTGTTGTTGATGCGTGAGTGATACGACTTCGTGATTTTATTTTTACTCTTTTCAGTTTTCTCGATTAATACTCCTTTCAATTTTACTTATAATTATGTATTAAAAATTTCTCCTTGAGATTCGTACCACCTCATTGTCATTGTGTTATGTCTCGAGTATAAGGATATAAATATGAAGGTGTTACAATAAATAATTAGTACTAAATGTTAACTAATTGATATTGTATTTGACAAATTTAATTTATCTTTGCATAATACTATATGAAAACAAATAGTAAAATTAATGTTTATCTAAAAAAATAATTTAAAATAATTAATTAATGATATATACCAATTAAATAATAGTATAAATTAAAAATTTTAATTTATAATTTTATAAAATAATTTTTAAAAAGATAATTATGCGTATAATAAGAATACCATACTCACAAAGATACGTAATGACTACTAAATTATATAAATAAAGACTAATTTTTTTAAACTTATCCTCATTTTTTTAAATCCAACAAATAATAAAATAATTTATTTTAGAAAAAAGATTCACTGGAAAATTTTTTTTCTACTTAAACATTGCTGAATTTTTTTTATTATATATTCAAATTTTATTATTTTAGCTAGATAAATTTCATCTTTATAATTAATTCAAATATTATAATATTATCTTTATCTTTATAATTTTATGTTTTATCTAAATTCATTTTTTATATTTTTGAATTTGATTTCATAAATTTATAATAATGTTAGAATATTTTTGAAAAATAATATTATAGATTAATAAATTTATTTAAAAAAATATATTTATTTAAGATAGAACGGTCGGTCAATGTAAGATAAAGAGAGTATGCAACAATAAGATTAAAAAAGTAATTTGCAAGCAAGCAGAAAGAGATGAAAGGAGAAGAACAAAGGGGTTTTGGGTACTGAAGAGATAGATTATAATTTGATTTTTATTTTAGAAAAAAATAATTTTATTAAAATGAGGAGTATAAATTTTGAATTTAAAAATTATAAAAAATATTATTTGTGACAAAATGTTAAATTTTAATCATTGTGATAATGTTTTATGATAAATACAAGATACACTCAATTATTTTTATTCCAATTTAGTATTTGTAGTTTAAATTTGTTGGCTAACTCGGTTTTTGTGATAGTGTACATATATATCATGTTAAATAAAAAATTTTTTAAGTTATTATGTCTCTAGTATGACTGTAATTTTGATTGGGAACCTTCTTGTTGGACAGACGAAATAAGAGATTTACTTTTTTATTTATTATTTTGGATAAAGTTTAAGAGATTTAACTGTTTGACTAAGAATTGACATGCAAGTACACTAACATATATAGATCTCAATATCTTGGCCGGTTCAGCATAGATTAGGTTTCTCAAATTTCTTATGATGTGAAATTGGCAATACTAGACTACTAGTCTTATTTTTATTATAAGAAATCCGATCTTCAGATTATTATTGCAAATTAAAGATGATGTTAACCCTTAATTGCGTAATTAGAATATGGACAATGTGAAATGTGACGCAAGTAAATTGTCTTTTATGGGACTGAATAAAAGCTGAATTCATGTCGTATCAATCTAGGTCTAGTTTAATTTAATTTGTGACTATTGTTTAATTGCTTTGTACTCTATTCACTTTGGATTAACTTTTCAATTAATTGCTTCCTATTTTCTCGTAGTTTCTTTTTCTCAACCCCCCCCCCCCCATGTTAAGATCTCATTGTTATTAAAGTTTCAACATTTTAATCTTAAGATTCATTTAAGGGTTTAATATTAACTAATAAATTATTGTATATACAGGACAAAATTCAAACTATCAAATATTTATTTAAACAAACTAGTAAATTAACTATTCAAATATGTTAATGTTGGGGTCATTTAAGGTAATAAACATGTTATACTTTTTTTTTTTTCTTACCAAGTTGCTTGTTGATCCGTGAGACAGAAAGCAATTATATTATTGTATATATGTTCGAATATTTGTTCTTCAGTGATGAAAATATGGTATATAAAAGCATTTTTCATTTAAAAATCAAAATATTCCTGAAAGAAAATCTTGAATGGGCAGGAAAAGTGGTTGGATTATAATGGTTGAAGTGCATTATGATATCACAAGCGAATATAATTTCACTTTAGGATCTCAGGTAGGTATATTTTCTTTTCTTCATAATCACACAGACATATAAATATTTTAAAGTTGTATTTATTTATTTTTTTACCTACTCTATTAATTCTTATAATTTTATCAAATTTTTAATTATATATATATATATATATATTTTCAATTGGATTTTACACTGCTTTTCATAATTAGATTATTTTCTGGTAAAAAATATTAAAATTAATAATAAAATATTCTTTTAAAAAAATATATAGTAAAAAATCTAATTTAATTATTAATTATGAGTATTTTTATTAATTTACAAAAAAAATATTATATTAATTCTAATATTTTTTATAAAGACTTAATTATAAAACTAAAAATAATATGAAAACTCAATTAAAAGATAAAAGATATAAAAATTTAATTACAAAAATTTAGTTAAATTATAAAGACTAATAGAATAATTAAATTTTTTTAGATATCTATCATGAGACGTAGTATTTAATTAATTCGTTTACACAAATCATCAACTTAAAAATAAACGATCGCTCATGAAATACTTGACATATCTGAAATGAGATTTAAACTTACTCTTGATATGAGCCACCACAACCCCATGAATTCATTGATAGCATTTCTTAGCTAACTAGTTAATAAATGACAGAGTATAGTTACTCAGTGTTGCATTACTTTTGAGTGATTGTTCTCATGGAGATATTTTCATCATGTCAACATGACTGATAGGTGTGAACAATGAGATGATTTAATATATTTAACTAAATTATTTAGTATAACATATGCCTAACTTTGTTTTTAACGACTTAACTAGCTAGTGTAGGATTTTTGTTCTGAAATTGAATCTTCTGATCTGAATTTAAATTTTTTAAAATGAAAAATTAGTAAAATGATAGTGAAATATTAATCACTATTAAATTTGTATATTTCATCTTATATGAACTTTACTATCTTAATTTAATATTAATTAAATACTTTTTTACTTTACAAATCTCCTTATCACTTTAGAAAATCTTAATCCATTATAGTTTAAGGTTGTGCCTAGAATTAATGTGAGGAACATAGTGGGATAATTAACAAAAAAAACTATCTCTTTTCATTGATGGAAAACACAATGAGATAGTTTATTCCGTTTTATTGACTCTCTTTTTCTTTTTCATCAATATAACTAAATATATTAACTGGTCCATATATTTTTCGTTTCAGGAGTACTAAATGACGTGGCAGAAAATTACTGATTAAGAATTTATAATGAACTGACGTTGCTATTATAGCTCTTAACCAATGAAGATTTCGCGTATCAATTTAGAAATGGGTTTGTCACAATATAAGAATAAAATACTGGGAGTATGAATCACATGTCATCTCCCAACGAATTGCAGAGAGAGTACTATTTATTAATCAGGAAGTTTCTGAGAAATTTGGAGTTGGAGAATAGAATTAAAGCTAGGAATATTAATAAGAGATTTAAAAAATTGACGTGGCGGAAAATCACCGATTAAGAATTTATAATGAACTGACGTTGCGAGTATAGCTCTTAACCAATGAAGATTCCGCGTATCAATTTAGAAAGGGGTTTGTCACAATATAAGAATAAATTACTAGGAGTATAAATCCCAAGTCGTCTCCCAACGAGTTGCAGAGAGAGTGCTATTTATTAATCAGGAGGTTTCTGAGAAATTTGGAGTTGGAGAATAGAATTAAAGCTAGGAAAATTAACAAGAGATTTGATTAACTATGATAAAAAACCTTGACTGGGAGAAGATTAATCAGAGGTTCTATCCTTATTGGATGTTCCCAAGTGTAATAGTAACAGGTTGTTGTTCTACTTAGTTATCTTTCACTGAATAAAGGAAAAGGAAAGTCAAGTAACTAACCCACCAACTCTATCTTCTAGTCCTAATCCTCCTCCAAGGGGAGATTAGAGTTAGAGACTAGAGAGTCAGTCAACAAATTCCAATCAGAATTAACACTTGAGTATTCCCAACTCAAGATTTTTCTCTTAATCAACTCCCAAGTCAAGTTGGGAGTCTACTCCATTGACATGAATATTACGTTCACAGTCATATAAAGGGAATAAGAAGAAGACACGATAAATTGAATAATAACTAAGAATGGATTAAAAGTAAAAATAATTCTTCGCATTAATAAATCCCAAAAATCATAAACATACATATCTGAACAGGGCAAATGGACAATTAAAAAGAGTAAAGGAGTAAGAAAACAAACTAGAATAATAAGGCTTCACGGAGGTAGTAACTCTTCTCAATATCCCAAATCAAAAGCATAAAACTTCTAAAAGCATGAATGTGAAGAACCCTAGAGGAAGTAGTAATTTTTTCTCTCTCTAAGATTCCAAAAACTAAACTAAAAACTAATGAATGAGATGATGTGTGAATGTCTTGAGTTCCTGCTATTCCCCTGGCTCTAATCTGTGTTTTTGGCCCAAAAACTGTGTCAAAGCTCGGCCCGAAATCGCCTCCATCATTTTCTGCAATTTCTGCAAGTAGCGCATGTCACGCATAGGCGTCGCTGGTCATCTTTGCGAGTCATGCGTACGCGTCAGGCATGCGCACGCGTCGCTATGCGAACTCCAATTCACGCGCATGCATCAGGTACGCGCACGCGTCGCTCCTCGCTGGCTATCTCCTTTAATTCTTGTACTCCTTCCATTTATGCAAGCTTCCTCTCTATTCTCTAAGCCATTTCTGCCCTATAAAGCCTGAAAACACTTAACGCACAGATCACGGCATCGAATGGTATAAAAAGGGATTAAAAATATATAATTTAAAGGCTTAGGAAGCAAGTTTTCAATCCTAGAAAAAAATTGGGAAGAAATTGTAAAAATCATACAAATTATATGAATAAGTGTGAGAATAGTGGATAAAATCCACTCAATTAAGTACAAGATGTACCACAGAATAGTGGTGCATCACTAAACATGCACAACCAAATTGTTTTTCTGATTTTATTTTTTAAATTTGTCGATAAAATGATCAACTTTTAAAACTTTGTGCGTTTTCAAACTAAAGAATAAATCAATAAAAATTTAAAGAACAAAAATAGAAGTAGCATTAAAATATAGATGTATTAACTTCACAAAATTTTGAAGTTAAATATTAGGATAAGTACTTTTTTCGTCCCTGATGAGCGGATAATTTATACGCTTTTTGGCATTGTTTTTAGTATGTTTTTAGTATGATTTAGTTAGTTTTTAGTATATTTTTATTCGTTTTTAGTTAAAATTCACTTTTCTGGACTTTACTATGAGTTTGTGTGTTTTTCTGTAATTTCAGGTATTTTCTGGCTGAAATTGAGGGTCCTGAGCAAAAATCTGATTTAGAGACTGAAATGGACTACAAATGCTGTTGGATTCTGACCTCCCTGCACTCGAAGTGGATTTTCTGGAGCTACAGAAGCCCAATTGGTGCGGTCTGAACGGCATTGGAAAGTAGACATCCTGGGCTTTCCAGCAATGTATAATAGTCCATACTTTATCCAAGATTTGATGGCCCAAACCGGCGTTGCAAATCAGCATCAGAATTTCCAGCGTTTAACGCCGGAACTAGCATAAAACTTGGAGTTAAACGCCCAAACTGGCACCAAAGCTGGCGTTTAACTCCAGAAAAGGTTTCTACACGAAAATGCTTCATTGCTCAGCCCAAGCACACACTAAGTAGACCCAGAAGTGGATTTTTACGTCATTTACTCATTTCTGTATACCCTAGGTTACTAGTTTACTATTAATAGGATCTTTTGACATTGTATCTGTACCTCATGACATTTTACACGTTTCTTTGTGTACCTTCCATGGCATGAGTCTCTAAACCCCATGGTTGGGGGTGAGGAGCTCTGCTGTGTCTTGATGGATTAATGCAATTACTACTATTTTTCATTCAATCATGCTTGCTTCCATTCCAAGATATTACTTGTTCTTAAACCGGATGAATGTGATGATCCGTGACACTCATCATCATTCTCAACTATGAACGTGTGCCTGACA
Source organism: Arachis hypogaea (assembly GCF_003086295.3). Classification (NCBI taxonomy): domain Eukaryota; kingdom Viridiplantae; phylum Streptophyta; class Magnoliopsida; order Fabales; family Fabaceae; genus Arachis; species Arachis hypogaea. Next base: position 28,683,248 of record NC_092037.1, read on the forward strand.
ACCACCTCCGTTCTACCTTAGATTAAGTAGATATCTCTTGGATTCTTTAACCGGAATCTTCGTGGTATAAGCTAGAACTGATGGCGGCATTCAAGAGAATCCAGAAGGTCTAAACCTTGTCTGTGGTATTCTGAGTAGGATTCAATGATTGAATGACTGTGACAAGCTTCAAACTCCTGAAGGCGGGGCATTAGTGACAGACGCAAAAGAATCACTGGATTCTATTCTGGCCTGATTGAGAACCGACAGATGGATAGCCGTGCCGTGACAGGGTGCGTTGAACATTTCCACTGAGAGGATGGGAGGTAGCCATTGACAACGGTGAAACCCTTGCATACACCTTGCCATGGAAGGAGCCTTGCGTGCTTGAAGAAGAAGGCAGTAGGAAAGCAGAGATTCAGAAGATGGAGCATCTTCAAAACCTCAACCTATTTTCCATTACTGCAAAACAAGTACTTATTTCATGTTCTTTTGCTTTTCACAATCAAACCTTGATAATTTCTGATATCCTGACTAAGATTTACAAGATGACCATAGCTTGCTTCAAGCCGACAATCTCCGTGGGATTGACCCTTACTCACGTAAGGTATTACTTGGACGACCCAGTGCACTTGCTGGTTAGTTGTGCGGGATTGCAAAAGTGTGATTGCAATTTCGTGCACCAAGTTTTTGGCGCCGTTGCCGGGGATTGTTCGAGTTTGGACAACTGACGGCTTATCTTGTTGCTTAGATTAGGAGTGTTTTATTTTTGTTGGTTTAGAGTCTTTTAGTTGAGTCTAGTTTCATATTTTAAGTTTGGTGTCAATTGCATGCTTTTGCTTTTCTTTTAATTTTCGATTTTTTATGTTCTTAGTCCCTTTTTGATCCGTAAAAATTCTAAGTTTGGTGTCCTCTTTGTGTTTTTCCCTTAAAAATTTTCGAAAATTAGTGTTTGATTTTCTAAAAATTTTAAGTTTGGTGTCATTTTGTTGTTTTTCTCTTTCCTCTTTTCAAAAATCAAATCTTTTTCATAAAAACTTTTCAATCATATCTTTCTAATTGCTAATCTCAAAATCTTTTTAATTAACTAATTGATTCAGTTCTCAATTTGCTTTGATCTTATTTTCTTCTTGATTTTCGAATTTTTATTTTTTTCCCTTTTGTTTTATTTTAATTTTTTCGATTAATTTAATAAAAAAAATTTATCTATTTGCAATCCATATCAGTTCCCTTTATCCACTATGGACCTAAGTGGGATTGATTAGTCCAGAAGGACTCTGGGGTCATATGCTAACCCCATTACAGCTGCATATGGGAGTAGCATATGTACACCTCCCATCAAAGCAAGCAGCTTTGAGCTAAATCCTCAACTCATTATCATAGTGCAGCAAAATTGCCAGTATTCCGGTCTTCCACAGGAAGAACCTACTGAGTTTCTGGCACAGTTTTTACAAATTGCTGACACAGTGCATGATAAAGAGGTGGATCAAGATGTCTACAGACTATTACTGTTTCCATTTGCTGTAAAAGATCAAGCTAAAAGGTGGTTGAATAACCAACCTACAGCAAGCATAAAGACATGGAAACAGTTATCAGACAAATTCCTGAATCATTTTTACCCTCCAAAGAGGATGACACAGCTAAGGCTGGACATCCAAGGCTTTAAACAAGAGGATGATGAATCCCTTTATAATGCCTGGGAGAGGTATAGAGGCATGCTAAGAAAATGCCCCTCTGAAATGTTTTCAGAGTGGGTACAGTTAGACATCTTCTACTATGGACTTACAGAAAAAGCTCAGATGTCTTTAGACCACTCAGCTGGTGGATCTATACACATGAGGAAGACAATTGAAGAGGCTCAAGAGCTTATAGACACTGTTGCTAGAAACCAATATTTGTACTCTAGCAATGAGTTCTCTCCAAAAGAGGAAGTCATGACAGTAGTCACTGATCCTGATCCTCAAGAACAGATGATTGAGCTTAATCAACAATTGCTCCTGATGACAGAACAGTTAGCAGAATTTAAAGAAATGCTCCATGAAACTAAAGTTGCTAACAAGAACATAGAACTGCAGTTGAATCAAGCAAAACAGCAAATATCTAAACAGATAACAGAGGAATGTCAAGTAGTTCAACTGAGGAGTGGAAAGACACTGAATAACACTGCTCAAAAGAGCAAAAAGCCAAACAAGGAACAATTGACAGAGGATAACCAAACCACTGTTCAAAATCCCTCTGAGGACAGTAAGAGCCCAGAGAGGAATGTTATTGGCGTTCAAACGCCAGAAAGGGAGGGAAAGCTGGCGTTAAACGCCCATTCCCTGCCCAATTCTGGCATTCAAACGCCAGAAAAGGGGGAAAAGTTGGCGTTAAACGCCCATTTTCCACCCATTCCTGGCGTTCAAACGCCAAGGGAAGATCAGACACCTGAGAGTGCTGACAGTAATCCCTCTAACAAGGCTTCTTCAACCACTTCTGTAAGGAATAAACCTGCAGCATCTAAGGTTGAAGACTATAAAGCCAAGATGCCTTATCCTCAAAAACTCCGCCAAGCGGAGCAGGATAAGCAATTTGCCCGCTTTGCAGACTATCTAAGGACTCTTGAAATAAAGATTCCGTTTGCAGAGGCACTTGAGCAAATACCTTCTTATGCTAAGTTCATGAAAGAGATCTTAAGTCATAAGAAGGATTGGAGAGAAACTGAAAAAGTATTTCTCACTGAAGAATGCAGTGCAGTCATTCTGAAAAGCTTACCAGAAAAGCTTCAAGATCCAGGAAGCTTTATGATACCATGCACACTAGAAGGTGCTTGCACCAAGACAGCCCTATGTGATCTTGGAGCAAGCATCAATCTAATACCTGCATCTACTATCAGAAAGCTTGGGTTGACTGGAGAAGTCAAACCAACCCGGATATGCCTCCAACTTGCTGATGGCTCCATTAAATATCCATCAGGCATAATAGAGGATATGATTGTCAAGGTTGGGCCATTCGCCTTTCCAATTGACTTTGTGGTGCTGGAAATGGAGGAGCACAAGAGTGCAACTCTCATTCTAGGAAGACCTTTCCTAGCAACTGGACGAACTCTCATTGATGTACAAAAAGGGGATGTAACCCTGAGAGTCAATGAGGATGAGTTCAAGTTGAATGCTGTAAAAGCTATGCAGCATCCAGACATAACAAATGACTGGATGGGCGCTGACATTATTGACTCTCTGGTAGAAGAGATCAATATGACTGAAAGCCTAGAATCAGAGCTTGAGGACATCTTCAAGGATGCTCAACCTGATCAAGAAGAACCAGAGAAACCAAAGGAATTTTCGAAAATTCCTCAGGAGGAGGATAAGCCTCCCAAACCTGAACTCAAACCACTACCACCATCCCTGAAGTATGCATTTCTGGGAGAGGGTGACACTTTTCCAGTGATTATAAGCTCTGCTTTAAATCCACAGGAAGAGGAAGCACTGATTAAAGTGCTGAGGACACACAAGACAGCTCTTGGGTGGTCCATAAGTGATCTTAAGGGCATTAGCCCAGCTAGATGCATGCACAAGATCCTATTGGAGGATAATGCCAAACCAGTGGTCCAACCACAAAGGAGGCTAAATCCAGCCATGAAGGAGGTGGTGCAAAAAGAGGTCACTAAATTACTAGAGGCTGGGATTATTTATCCTATTTCTGATAGCCCCTGGGTGAGCCCTGTCCAAGTTGTCCCCAAAAAAGGAGGCATGACAGTGGTTCATAATGAAAAGAATGAACTGGTTCCTACAAGAACAGTCACAGGGTGGCGTATGTGTATTGACTACAGAAGGCTCAATACAGCCACTGGAAAGGATCATTTTCCTTTACCATTCATAGACCAAATGCTAGAAAGACTAGCTGGTCATGATTATTACTGCTTTTTGGATGGCTATTCAGGTTACAACCAAATTGCAATAGATCCTCAGGACCAAGAGAAAACAGCATTTACTTGCCCTTCTGGCGTGTTTGCCTACAGGAGGATGCCTTTTGGTCTGTGTAATGCTCCTGCAACCTTTCAGAGATGCATGTTATCCATCTTCTCTGATATGGTGGAAAAATTCCTGGAAGCCTTCATGGATGACTTCTCAGTATATGGAGACTCATTCAGCTCCTGTCTTAATCACCTAGCACTTGTCCTGAAAAGGTGCCAAGAGACTAACCTGGTTTTAAACTGGGAGAAATGTCACTTTATGGTGACTGAGGGAATTGTCCTTGGGCACAAAATTTCAAGCAGGGGAATAGAGGTGGATAAGACAAAGGTAGAAGAAATTGAAAAATTACCACCACCTGCCAATGTTAAGGCAATCAGAAGCTTTCTGGGGCATGCAGGATTCTACAGAAGGTTTATAAAGGATTTTTCGAAAATTGCAAAACCTTTGAGTAACCTGCTAGCTACTGACACACCATTTGTGTTTGACACACAGTGTCTGCAGGCATTTGAGACCCTGAAAGCTAAGCTGGTCACAGCACCAGTCATCTCTGCACCAGATTGGACATTGCCATTTGAACTAATGTGTGATGCCAGTGACCATGCCATTGGTGCAGTGTTGGGACAGAGGCATAACAAGCTTCTGCACGTCATTTATTATGCCAGCCGTATTCTAAATGACGCACAGAAGAATTACACAACCACAGAAAAAGAGTTACTTGCAGTGGTCTATGCCATTGACAAGTTTAGATCCTATCTAATAGGATCCAAAGTGGTTGTGTACACTGACCATGCTGCTCTTAAATACTTACTCATAAAGCAGGATTCAAAACCCAGGCTTATAAGATGGGTGTTGCTTCTGCAAGAGTTTGATATAGAAATAAGAGACATAAAAGGGACAGAGAACCAAGTAGCTGATCATCTGTCCCGAATAGAACCAGTAGCTAGGGCGTCCCTCCCTTCTACTGAGATCTCTGAGACTTTCCCTGATGAGCAACTCTTTGCCATTCAAGAAGCTCCATGGTTTGCAGATATTGCAAATTATAAAGCTGTGAGGTTCATACCCCAGGAGTACAGCAGAGTGCAACGAAAGAAATTAATTTCAGATGCCAAGTACTACCTCTGGATGAACCATATCTCTTTAAGAGATGTGCAGACAGAATGATCCGCAGATGTGTACCCAGAGAAGAGGCACAAAAGATCCTATGGCACTGCCATGGATCACAGTATGGAGGACATTTTGGAAGTGAGCGAACAGCCACTAAAGTCCTCCAATGTGGCTTCTACTGGCCTACTCTCTATAAAGATGCCCGAGAGTTTGTGCGTAACTGTGACAGTTGCCAAAGAGCTAGTAACTTGCCTCACGGATATGCCATGCCTCAACAAGGGATATTAGAGATAGAATTGTTTGATGTATGGGGAATTGACTTCATGGGTCCATTCCCACCATCATACTCAAACACTTACATTCTGGTAGCAGTGGACTATGTATCTAAGTGGGTTGAAGCAATTGCTACACCCACTAATGATACCAAAACCGTGCTGAAATTCCTCCAGAAACACATCTTCAGCAAATTTGGTGTTCCCAGAGTACTAATCAGTGACGGGGGCACTCATTTCTGCAATAGACAGCTAAACTCTGCTATGGTTAGATATGGAATTAGCCACAAAGTGGCAACTCCGTATCATCCATAGACAAATGGGCAAGCTGAAGTCTCTAACAGAGAGCTAAAAAGAATCCTGGAACGGACTGTGATAGCCCGAAGAAAGGATTGGGCAAAGAGCTTGGATGATGCTCTGTGGGCATACAGAACAGCATTCAAGACTCCTATAGGAACCTCTCCATACCAACTGGTATATGGGAAGGCCTGTCATCTGCCCGTAGAACTGGAACATAAAGCCTACTGGGCAACCAGATTCCTAAATATGGATGCCCAGTTAGCTGGTGAAAAAAGATTGCTCCAGCTAAATGAGCCAGAGGAGTTCAGACTCAATGCCTTTGAAAATGCAAAAATTTATAAGGAAAAGGCAAAGAAGTGGCATGACAAGAAGTTGTCATCCAGAGTCTTTGAGCCAGGACAAAAAGTTCTGCTCTTCAACTCTAGGCTCAGACTGTTTCCAGGAAAACTTAAATCCCGGTGGAGGGGTCCGTATATGATTACAGGAGTGTCACCATATGGATATGTTGAGCTTCAGGATATTGATTCTGACAAAAAGTTCATTGTTAATGGATAGAGAATCAAGCGTTATCTTGAAGGCAATTTTGAGCAGGAATGCTCAAAACTGAGACTTGAGTGATTCTCAGTAAAGGTCCAGCTAAAGACAGTAAAGAAGCGCTTGCTGGGAGGCAACCCAGTCATTAGCAGGTTATATGTTTTGTTTTTACAAAGGCAAGTATCAAAAATGAAGGAATTCACAGAGTTACAGAAGGATTCAGCGCAAAAAGCAGAGAAAAAGAGCTTACTGGCGAAAAAATGCCAGTAAGGGGCATTTTGGGCGTTAAACGCCAGAATGGGCAAGGTACCATTTTGGGCGTTAAATGCCAGAATGGGCACCATTCTGGGCGTTTAACGCCAGGTGTGTAGCATCCTGGGCGTTTTAGAAAAACGCCCAGTGATAAAGGAATTCTGGCTTTTAACGCCAGCCAGGGCACCTGGCTGGGCGTTAAACGCCCAAAAGGGGCAACAAATGGGCGTTAAACGCCAGAATGGGTGCCATTATGGGCGTTTAACGCCAGAAAGGTGGGGGACCAAGATTTTGATTTCCAATCAAATTTTTTTCAAACTTTCCTTTTCTTACCCATACTTTTCTACATAAATACATCTCAACCTTTCATCAATCACTTTCAAATCTCCAAAAATCAAAAATCATTATTCAAATCTCTCAAATCAATCCCAAATCTTGTTCAAAAACTCACCCTTCTCTCAAATTCTCTCCATATCTTCTCAAATTCCCTTTCAATTTTTCGAAATCTCTTCTTCCCCCCTTATAAAAATACGTTTGGCCTCCTCATTCCCCACACCATTCGAATTTGCTCTTCTCCTCTCTCTCTTCTTTCCTTTCTTTTGCTTGAGGGCAAGCAAACCTCTAAGTTTGGTGTGCTCTTCCGTGATCACTAAGCCAAGATTCATCAAGATCATGGCTCCTAAGGGAAAACAAACCAATTTAAGAGGGAAGAAAGAGAATAATCCAAAGAATCTTTGGAATCAAGAGAAGTTCTTAACTAAAGAACATGAAGACCATTATCACAAAATAATGGGTCTGAGGTCAGTGATCCCGGAAGTTAAATTTGATCTGAAAGAAGATGAATATCCGGGGATCCAAGAGCAAATTCGAAACAGAGGATGGGAAGTTCTAACCAATCCTGAGATAAAGGTTGGAAGGAATATGGTTCAGGAATTCTACTCAAATCTGTGGCTAACAGATAAGCAGAGAATGACTGGAACTGCTTACCATACCTACAGAACCATGGTCAGAGGGAAAGTTATGTACTTCCATCTGGACAAAATAAGAGAAATCTTCAAACTGCCTCAACTGCAGGATGATCCTGAATCCTTTAATAGGAGAATGGTGAGAGCAGATAAAGGGTTGGATCAAGTTCTAGAGGACATATGCCTCCCTGGAACTAAGTGGATAACCAATTCAAAGGATGTCCCAAACCAACTCAAGAGGGGAGACCTCAAACCAATTGCAAGAGGCTGGCTAGACTTTATTGGGCGTTCCATACTTCCCACTAGCAACCGTTCTGAGGTCACTATCAAGAGAGCAGTGATGATTCATTGCATTATGCTTGGAAAAGAAGTGGAGGTTCATCATGTGATTGCTTATGAGATCTACACAATTGCAAATAAAAATTCCACTGAACCCAAATTGGCTTACCCAAGCTTGATCTCCTTGCTCTGTAAAGAGGCTGGGGTGAAGATGGGAGTAGATGAATTCATACCCATTGAACATCCAATCACCAAGAAGTCAATGGAAGGACAAATGCAAGACAACTCCATCAAAAGGAGGGCGCAGGAGTTCCTCCCTGAATTCCCTGAAATTGGCTATTGGGCCAGCCTAGAAGCATCTATCACCAAGTTGCAAGAGACTATGGAGCAACTTAAGGAAGAACAGCAGAATCAGAACTGCATGCTCTGCAAATTGCTGAAGGAACAAGAGAAGCAGGGGAGTGAACTCCAAGAGCTGAAACGCCAGAAATTCTCCCCCCAATTTGAGGGAGCATCCACTTCTCAAAATCAAGGTTGTTGAGTCCTAACTCTGTGAAAACCTCTATCATTAGGAGCCTATTTAAATTTTTGTTTGTTTTCTATTTTTGAGTCTTTTTCTTAATTCATGATTAATAAAATTTAAAATTTATGCCTTAAAGCTATGAATGTCCTATGAATCCATCACCTCTCTTAAATGAAAAAATGCTTTAATCACAAAAGAACAAGAAGTACAAGATTTTGAATTTATCCTTGAAACTAGTTGAATTAGTTTGATGTGGTGACAATACTTTTTGTTTTCTGAATGAAAGCTTGAACAGTGCATATGTCTTTTGAATTTGTTGTTTTAAGAATGTTAAAATTTTTGGCTCTTGAAAGAATGAGGAAAAAGAGAACTGTTATTGAGGATCTAAAAAAAATCATCAGATTGATTCTTGAAGCAAGAAAAAGCAGTGAAAAAATTTTTTTTTTCGAAAAAAAAGAGAAAGAAAGAAAAAGAAAAAAATAAAGTTGTGATCCAAGGCAAAAAGAGTGTGCTCAAGAACCCTGGACACCTCTAGTTGGGGACTCTAGCAAAGCTGAGTCACAATCCGAAAGGGTTCACCCAATTATGTGTCTGTGGCATGTATGTATCCGGTGGTAATACTGGAAGACAGAATGCTTTGGGCCACGGCCAAGACTCATACACTAGCTATGTTCAAGGATCATTATATTTAACTAGGAGAATCAATAACATTATCTGAGTTCTGAGTTCTTATAGATGCCACTCATTCTGGACTTCAAAGGATAGAGTGAGATGCCAAAACTGTTCGGAAGCAAAAAGCTACTAGTCCCGCTCATCTAATTGGAGCTAAGTTTCCTTGATATTTTGGAGTCTATAGTATATTCTCTTCTTTTTATCCTATTTTGATTTTCAGTTGCTTGGGGACAAGCAACAATTTAAGTTTGGTGTTGTGATGAGCGGATAATTTATACGCTTTTTGGCATTGTTTTTAGTATGTTTTTTAGTATGATTTAGTTAGTTTTTAGTATATTTTTATTAGTTTTTAGTTAAAATTCACTTTTCTGGACTTTACTATGAGTTTGTATGTTTTTCTGTAATTTCAGGTATTTTCTGGCTGAAATTGAAGGTCCTGAGCAAAAATCTGATTTAGAGACTGAAATGGACTGCAGATGCTGTTGGATTCTGACCTCCCTGCACTCGAAGTGAATTTTCTGAAGCTACAGATGCCCAATTGGCGCGCTCTCAACGGCATTGAAAAGTAGACATCCTGGGCTTTCCAGCAATGTATAATAGTCCATACTTTGCCCAAGATTTGATGGCCTAAACTGGCGTTGCAATTCAGCATCAGAATTTCCAGCGTTAAACGCCGGAACTAGCATAAAACTTGGAGTTAAACGCCCAAACTGGCACCAAAGCTGGCGTTTAACTCCAGAAAAGGTCTCTACACGAAAATGCTTCATTGCTCAGCCCAAGCACACACTAAGTGGACCCTGAAGTGGATTTTTACGTCATTTACTCATTTCCGTATACCCTAGGTTACTAGTTTACTATTAATAGGATCTTTTGACATTGTATCTGTACCTCATGACATTTTACACGTTTCTTTGTGTACCTTCCACGGCATGAGTCTCTAAACCCCATGGTTGGGGGTGAGGAGCTCTGCTGTGTCTTGATGGATTAATGCAATTACTACTGTTTTTCATTCAATCATGCTTGCTTCCATTCCAAGATATTACTTGTTCTTAAACCGGATGAATGTGATGATCCGTGACACTCATCATCATTCTCAACTATGAACGTGTGCCTGACAACCACCTCCGTTCTACCTTAGATTAAGTAGATATCTCTTGGATTCTTTAACCGGAATCTTCGTGGTATAAGCTAGAACTGATGGCAGCATTCAAGAGAATCCGGAAGGTCTAAACCTTGTCTGTGGTATTCTGAGTAGGATTCAATGATTGAATGACTGTGACAAGCTTCAAACTCCTGAAGGCGGGGCGTTAGTGACAGACGCAAAAGAATCACTGGATTCTATTCCGGCCTGATTGAGAACCGATAGATGGATAGCCGTGCCGTGACAGGGTGCGTTGAACATTTCCACTGAGAGGATGGGAGGTAGCCATTGACAACGGTGAAACCCTTGCATACAGCTTGCCATGGAAGGAGCCTTGCGTGCTTGAAGAAGAAGGCAGTAGGAAAGCAGAGATTCAGAAGATGGAGCATCTCCAAAAGCTCAACCTATTTTCCATTACTGCAAAACAAGTACTTATTTCATGTTCTTTTGCTTTTCACAATCAAACCTTGATAATTTCTGATATCCTGACTAAGATTTACAAGATAACCATAGCTTGCTTCAAGCCGACAATCTCCGTGGGATTGACCCTTACTCACGTAAGGTATTACTTGGACGACCCAGTGCACTTGCTGGTTAGTTGTGCGGGATTGCAAAAGTGTGATTGCAATTTCGTGCACCAGTCCCTAAGGTTTGAGGTCAAAATCAAAATCTTTTTCGATCTTTTTTTGTTATTAAAATCATCCCCAACATTACAAAATGTTATAAAATCGTCCTTTTGTCCATAAATAAAATTTTTGGATAATTTTGTCCTTAAACAAAAATAAAAAATATTAAAAAAAAATAAACCACCCACCCCCACCCCATCCCTTACCCCCACGGCCCCACCCCTCCCTAAACCCTTAAACAAATCTCATCCGACAAATGAATCTTTGGAATCAGAAACTCATCCGGCAAGAACCCATCTTGCAGCATGTCATAGAACAGTCCCACAACTTCCTCCCAATCACACTCTCTCAAGCACGCACCAATCATAGCAGACCAAGTGAACAAATTCCTCTCACGCATTTCATCGAACACCTTACGTCCCTCCTCCAAAAACCCACATTTCGCATACGTGCTCACCAGCTTGGTGTCCACAAAAGGGTCCAAATTTGTACAATTCCTATCCTAGCATACAATTTCCTACCCACCCATATGCAATCCCTGTCAATGTAGGACTGTGAAAGGTTAACGTACGTGATCGGTCTCACCTTGGAACCTTACCGAGCCAGTGAGTCTTTCGTGACAGAAACAAGGTTGGAACTTACATGGAACCTTGTTTTCTTGGGAACTCGAACTGGGTGGCACTGTAATGATACGAAGGGAGTGAAAGTGGAGGACTTGGTTTTGCATAAGTGTGGGGAAGATGAGGAATGTGTGTTTGGTTATTGTGAATGAGGAATTCTGTTATGTAGTTGGGTTTTGTATAGTTGGGTTATTGTGAATGAGAAAGGAAGAGAAGAGGAATCTGTGTTTGGTTACCCTTTTTTTTAATTTTTGTTTAAGGGTAAAATTGTCCGAAAAATTTTATTTATGGACAAAAAGACGATTTTATAACGTTTTGTAACGTTGGGAATGATTTTAATAATAAAAAAAGGTCAGGATAGATTTTAATTTTGACCTGAAACCTTAAGAACAAAAAAAGTAGTTATCCCTTAAATATTACAAAAGTAAAAATAAAGAACACAAATGAAATGAACTTGAATTTTCCTTTGTAAATGTGTCTGTATGTTAGCATATTTAAATTACTTTGTTAAATGATTTCAACTCTCTTTTTCTTTAATCTTAAGACTCTTATATATAAAAAGTTATAATAATTAAAAAATTATAATTTTATCCTAGTATATTTTTTTTCTAATAATATAACTAAATATCACTATCTAAAGGATAAGAAAATACGATTTATTATAAGATACAATACATTATAGACGTATAATTATTACGCTTCAATCGGATCATTCTATTTCACTTTTTAAAAAAAATGAACTTAAATAAAAATATTTAATAATATAGCAATACATTTATACAAATTTTTTATGCCGAGCACATACAATAAAGCTATAAACAATTAAGTCAAATTTAATCTACAAAATAATTTGATCTATAAACAATATTTTTGTGGTAAAGACCGTAATACTAAAAAAATGTATTAATAATTTTTTTAGTGGATATTTTTAATTTTATTATCTCTTAAAATTATTTATTATAGATCAAAAAATAAACTAAAATGACCCTGTTCACAAGTTTTTTTAATATATATGGCACATTAAAAAAATATATAAAAATCTCAAAATTAAAATAAAAAATATGAAGACATTATAGGAAGGAAATAATCAAACTTTTTTTATCTAGTCAAAAAATCTTTTATACGTAACATTTCTATCATCTTATATTTATATATAGGAAGGTTATATTATTATAGTACTTATGTCAAGCACATATCATTCGACCGATCTCCATCATTTCTCGGACATCATACTTTAACTTATCATATTTGTATCTGACACACAGCCAAGTATTTTTTTGTTACCCACTATTAATGTAATTTTTCACATTCACATAATTAAATTCTTATTTTTATTCTTAACTCAAGTCTGACTTAACACTATAAAAAAATGTTGAATCTCACTGCAAAAAAATTTGATAAAAACAGCAACCTTTTTGTATTTGTGATGGTTTGAACCGTCATTATTATTAAAAACAGTAGTTTCAAAAAGCGACGTAATTTAAGTATTATTCTGATTATTATGACGGTTTTTTGAAAACCGCCATCATTTGTTGAGTTAAAATAGCAGTTTTCGAATAGGTTAAAACGACAGTTTAAACCGCAATTATTTTCAAATAAAATAACATTTTCTGGTTGGTTAAAACGATGGTTCAAACCGCCATTATTTCCAAGGTAAAAATAGTGTTTTTAGTTAGTTAAAACGGCATTTTTGAACCATTATTTTTACCTAGTTAAAACAACGTTTGAAACCGCCGTTTTTATCGGGTTAAAATGGCATTTTTGGTCTGTTAAAACGGCATTTTAAACTGCCATTTTCCTCTGACAGTGGCAATTTTATTCGTTAAAACGGCGTTTAAAATCGCCGTTTTTATTAGGTTAAAACAACGTTTTTGGTTGATTAAAACGATGTTTTTGCACTGCCATTTTTACCTTGACAGTGATTGGTTAAAATGACATTTTTTATCGTTTAAAAAGACAGTTTTTACCGTCATTTTTATCGCATTAAGCAAATAATTTTTTATTAAAATTTCACAATAACAAAAAATCATAATCCATAAATGAAATATTATATAACTCATAAATAAAGTACTAAACATAATATATAATTTTTTAATATTGAAAATCAAAAGTAACAACTGCTATACAAAAACTTGTCTTATTAAACTAACCAAGATACAAGCTGTAACACCCTAACTATCAAAAGTCACGCTTGCAGCTGTGCTACTCTGATAGCTCGGGTATTACGACAACTCTTATACTATTTAATACTAAAATATGAGCCTGTTTAAAACTTTAAACCGCAATACCGCTCCAAAAATACATTTGTTAGGTAACATACATCCATACATACCATACAAATTACAGAAACTCACAAAGAGTACATACATATGTATATATATTAAATAATTTTACAAGCATTAGCTAATACAATTCCTATCCCTCTTACAGAATGTAAAAAGATAAAGGCGAGGGAACAATAAATAATAACTAAAGCAATACAAAACATCACGACAACAACTAGATAAACTCTTTGTGACTTCAGCGTCCATATCCTGAAAAGGAAAATTTGTAGGGGGTGAGAACATCATCCTCGAAAGGGTTCTCAGTAGAGGGTTTTGAGAATTACTATAATAGGATACGTGAAGGTAAAACCGTTACAGTGATTAATAACTGCCTTATGCATCTTTTCAAAAGCAAAAGTTCACTATAAAAGAAAATCCTGAAATTCTTTCTGAAAGAGGAACTGTTCATTTCTTAAAATTTCAAAAGTCTTTCAAAAGGTTCATCTATGCTGAACCAAATTAGTTTTTTTTATACTTTTCCAGACTAGAAACATCAACCAGACATGGCCTTCGACCCACCTCATGATCAACCATGGCTCTAGGACCAAACAACCCAAACAACAACCAATCACCACAGTCCAACAGAGTCTCAGTTGCAAACACAAATAGGAAAGTTCAAGCACAAACAAATGGTTACTGCAAGTATAACAATTAGCAGTTAATCACAAGTAATCACAAAGGCAAACCAAGTACAATATGCACGCCCAAACAATGTCACATAGATGCATATGATGAACACCTGTCCTAGTGGCTGATGATATCATCTATCGGTTATAAAGCCAACCCGACAAGTTCTGGTAGCTAACCATTGGACTGTCCCTCTGTCGTGTATCCCCAAGTCGAGTTATTCACAATTATAATCATAATTCACATCCAATACCCTCACTGGTGTATATTCACGGGGGCGAGCTCATCCAGAACTTTCACAGTGTCCGGCCACACTTACGACATAGGGTTAGCAGAGTATCGAGTCTCAACCTGAATCACGTGGTGGCTAGCCACTGTTTCTACCCAGGAAAACTTGTATCTCAGATAATTGGAAGTGCAACAATCACAGTATCAATAACTCAGCATATATGCATTTATTCTCAACCATAAATCAACATTCATCTCAGCCATCCGACTTAAATTCATGATTCATAGTCAGCCCTCCAGCTCATAACATATTCCGCAATCAGCCATAATTTATTATCATACACAGCCATTCCGGCTCATAACAAAATTGCACTTCCACCATCCAACATCATCAAATTCATAAAATCATCATTCAAGCCATAAATCACTTTTTCTCAATTCACTTCACTTTGAAATAAAAAATCAACTCTTTTCAGCCTTGATTTTAAAGTTCCCATTCCTCAAATTATCTCAGGCTCATAAGCCACTTTTACTCAAAGTAGGTTCCCTATTTAAAACAAAGCCATCCTCGGCATCCTCTTTCCAAAACTTCCAAAACCATGGCAACTTAAAGATCTCTTTTGAAATATTCAAAATTATCCATCCAACAACGGAATTTTATAACAAAAGTTTCTCGGTAGAGTCTCAAGTCTTTAGGGGAGAATAACATAACTCATTTCCTCAAATTTGTTCAAAATCTTTAAAACCTTGGCTTCCTGATTTGAGTAATAAAAATAGAATCTAAACCAAACCGGGTCGTGTAATCAATTACTCCTTTCAAAATCATTTCCTTTACTTAAACAAAATCAGCTTCAATTCCATGATTAAATCTAATGCATTTCAAACTGCTCAAAAATTGTTTTAGTCTTGCAAAAATTCATAATTCAAGAAGTACTTAAAACTTTTCCCAAAATATTGTAAAATGAAACTTGTCAATGGACATTCAGGTTCTTTCAAAGTCACTGAAACTCCTCCAATTGAAACCCTCAAGTCAAATTCAAAGACATAAACCCTTTTCACATTTAAAATAGTCTTAAAACATAAGTCTCATCTAAATAACTTGCTCCTGAAAGAGATAGAATACTTTTCTTAAGAAATAATACTAAATCAAAATTTTCTTTTTAATAATTCATTTCAAAAGCATAAGTCATCCCTTTCTTAAATAATCCAAATAAAATAGTAGAAGTCTTTAACTCATAATTTTCCAAATAATATTTCAATAGAGTCCCAGATTCTATCGGAATTTTGGTAGCACCTCCCCTAAAATTGGACCCTGCCACCCTTTTCGGATCCCATCCAAACCAATCCACAACCTTCTTTAAAGGGTTCAAAACCAAATCAGCTCAAAATCCAATTGAATCCAAAGATACATTCCATTTTCATATTTCAAGAAAACCAAATCAAACTCAAGTCAAATAATAATCGAATCAACCAAGCATTCATATTCATCCAAAATAACCAACATTACATAAGACTTATACAATCACTCAAGTATACATTTTTACCATATAATATCCATATATAATAATTCCAGTTTATAAAATATGCTTTTTTGAAAAGGCCCCTACCTTGACAAATTGAAACCATGACCCAAACGCCTCCCAAAAATCCTTTCGTCTTGATCCAAAATCAACGGCAGCTTCAAAACATAGCCCCACACACTTTTGCAGCAGCATAAATAGCTCTAAATCACAACAAGCAACCTCGGTTACTAAATCCTAAGAACATCAAAATTGTAAAGGCTTTAATACACGTACAGAACACTAGCGCGGGGATTTTCGAAACATAATTACCTACTGAAATGAAAAAACGAGGCAGCTGCAAACTCCGAGCACGGAATGCAAGCATGAATAACAACCCTATGCCGGACAACACCGCAACGCCTCAGCATAAGTTTATAGGGTAGCAACAAAAGGCCATTCGAATCAGAAATGCTTACTAATACAGAGGACTCAGTGGCTATTTTCAGCGACAGAGGCGGCGGAGACAAGGTGCGGCAACACCCAGCAGCTCTTCCTCCCTCCACGCGACCCAGCCGGCGGCTGCAGCAATGTAACACCCTAACTACCAAAACTCACGCTTCCGACTGCGCGACTCTGATAGCTCGGATATTACGACGATACTTGTACTATTTAATATTGAAATATGAGCCTATTTAAAACTTTAAACCGCAATACCACTCCCAAAAATACTTTTTCTACACAACGTACATCCATAGATACCATACAACTTACAAAAACTCATAGAGAGTATATCCACATATATACATTTATATATATAAATAATATTACAAACATTAAACAATATCATTCCTACCCCTCTTAGAGAATATATCAAGATAAAGGCGAGGGTATAATAAATAATCTAAAGCAATACAGAGCATCTCAACAACAATGAAATAAACTCTTCGTGACATCTTCGTCCATATCCTTAAAGGGGAAAATGTAGGGGGTGAGAACATCATCCTCGAAAGGGTTCTCAGTAGAGGGTTTTTGGGAATTACTGTAATAAGATATGTGAAGATAACCGCACCAGTGATTAATGACCGTCTTATGCCTATTTTCAAAAACCACGGTTTACAATAAAAGCAAAGTCGGAAATCTTTTCTGAAAGAGGAAACTATTCATTTAAAATAAGATTCAAAATGCCTTTCAAAAGGTTTATCTATACTGAACCAAATCAGCCTTTCATACCTTTCCAAACCAGAAAAACAAAACCGAAACCAACCATCGGTCCATCTCATTTCAACTACGGCTCTAGGCCCAAACAATCCAATCCAACAACCAATCACCACAAACCAACAGAGTCCCAGTTGCAAACATAGATAGGAAGTTCAAGCATAAACAAACAGTTATAGCAAGTAGAACAAGTAGCAGTTAATCTCAAATAGTCACAAAAGCAAACCAAGTACAATATGCACACCCAAACAATGTCACATAGATGCATATGATGCATGCCTGTCCTAGTGGCTAATGATATCATCTGTCAGTTATATTGCCAACCCGACAAGTCCTGGTAGCTAACCCTTGGACTGTCCCTCTGTCGTGTCTCCCCAACTTGAGTTATACTCAACATAATTGTGATCATAATCATGATCCATATCCATCACCTTCACTGGTGAATATTCACAGGGGTGAGCTCATCCAGGAATTTCACAGTGCCCGGCCACCCTGACGACATAGGGTCAAAAGAGCTACGAGTCTCCATCTGGAGCACGTGGTGGCTAGCCACTGCTTTCTCCCAGGGAAACTCGTATCTCTGATAGTGGAAGTGCAATATCACAAATTATCAATATCTCAACATATATGCTTTCATTCTCAGCCATGGATCAACATCCATCTCAGCCATCTGGCTCACGGTTCAATCCAGAACCAGCCAACACTCATGTTATACACAGCCATTCCGGCTCATGGTTCAATCCAGAACCAGCCAATATTCATAATCATACACAGCCTTTCCGGCTCACAACAAAATAGCACTTCCACCATTCAACATCATCAAATTCATAAAATTGGCATTTAAGCCATAGATCACTTTTTATCAATCCATTTCACTTTGAAATCAAGTTTCAACTCTTTTCAGCCTTGGCTTTAAAGATCTCATTTTTCAAATTATCTCAGGCTCATAAGCCACTTTTACTCAAGGAAAATTCTCTTTTTAAAACAAGCCGCTCTCGGCTTCCTCTTTCCAAAACTACCAAAACCATGGAAAGTTAAAGATTCCTTTTGAAACATTCAAAATCACCCATCCAACAATGGAATTTTTGTAACAAAAGTTCCTCGGCAGAGTCCCAAGTCCTTAGGGGAGAATAGCATAATCATTTTGCCAAATTCATTTAAAATCATTAAAACCTTGGCTTTCCGATTTGAGTAATAAAATAAGATCTAAGCCAAACCGAGTCACGTAATCATTTACTTCTTTCAAGCCATTTTCTTTACTTAGGCAAAACCAGCTTTAACCCCCATGATAAATTCTAAAGCATTTTAACTGCTCAAAATTGTTTTAGTCTTGCAAAAATTTAGAATTCGAAGAGTACTTAAAACCTTTTCTCAAAACATTTCAAAACGAAACTTTTGAATAGACATTTAGGTTCTTTCAAAGTCATTGAAACTCTTCTAATTGAAATCCTCAAGTCAAATTCAAAGGAATTACCCTTGTCACATTTAAAACAGCTTTAAAACATAAGTTTCTTCTAAATAACTTCCTCCTGAAAGAGATATAATGCCTTTCTTAAAAAGCAAGACTAAATCACAATTTCCTCTTTAATAACTCATTTCAGAAGCATGAATCATCCTTTTCTTGATAATTCAAATTGAATAGTAGAAGGATTTAACTCATCATTTTTTCAGACAACATTTCAATAAAGACTCAGAATTTATAGAAATTTCGGCAGCACCTCCCCTAAAACTTGGACTTTGCCACCTGGTTCGGGTCCCAACTAAACCGTTCCACAATCCTTTTCAACAGCTCAAAATCCAAAATCAATTCAAGGCAAGCCAAATCCAACAGTCATCTCAATTCCATATTTTAAGGAAACCGTTTCAAAAATCAAATCATTATCAACTGATTTAACTCATTTCCAAAGCTTTAAAAAAATGGTTCAGTAACAAATCTTTTGTCCAAAACCAAGTCAATTAAAGTAAACCAGGCTGAATTCAAAAGTGCATTCGACTTTTCACGTCATCAAAATAATTAACTCAATTCAAATCAATCCTCAACGGATTAAACTCAGATTTCAAATCTTTAAAGATTCAACTTCAAAATATTACGTTTCACAAAGCCGCACAACAATTCAGCCAAACCAACATCCATAATCATTCGAGTTAATCAAATAATACATAAGGGAGATACAATCACCAAATACACAATATCTCACATCAGTATCCAAATGTAGTAATTCCAATACATAAAACATAGTTTTTGGAAAGCGTCCCTACCTCAAAACGCAAATCTATAACCCCAACGCCTCATAAGTTCTTTCTGCCTCAACTTAAAATCACCGGCAACCAAAACCTCAGCTCCAAGCCACTTTCGCAACAGTCTCAACAACTCTAATCACAACATACAACAACCGAAACTCAATCTTATAGCAATTAACACCATAAACCTCAGCGTGAGATAGCAGAATAATAATGAAAGGGCTTTCAAATTGAAACACTTACCGAACCAAAGAAGGAGCGGCTGAACCGAAACAGCGGTAGTCTCTGAACTGGTTCGGCAGCAACCCAGCAGCCACCTCAAGAAGCAGCGGCGACCAGACTCCGACAATGGTGCCTAGAACCCACATACAGGGAAATTAAAGCTTCCAGAATCTTAAACGAATGAAGACCAAATTCAAAACGCTTACCGGCAGAGTTTTCTGGCGACGGTAGCGGGGTTTTCCGGTGACCGGGCACGGCGGCGCGACTCAACACAGAACCAAGCAGAGCGGTGGCAGCCTCCAGCAACTCCGGTGATCTTCCTCAACGATGTTGATGGCCGGAGCTTCAGTAGTGCTAACTGAGGCTTGCCGGCGGCAGGAACGGTGGTGATAGCTCTTTCTCAGTGGACCGAAACAGCAGACATGGATGGGGTTTCATCTCACTTCTTCTTCGCTGTTGGCAAGGACAACAACTACCCAGCTCCGGCAACGGCGAGCTCGCAGTAGCAGCGACGGTATTCAGGACAGCGCCCCTCTCTCTTCACCGCAAGCTCCCTCCCTTTCTCCCGCGATGGTGATCCTCCAATGCGACACCGGTCACAACAGGGACAGCGACGGTGAGACCCCAACAGCGACAAGTTTCCCGACGACAGAGCACACCGGCTGGAGGTCACGGCGATGCTGGTAACGCGAGAGGCTTCTGACGCGGTGGTTAGACCTCAGCTCAGCCTCAGATCTTGCTCTCCCTCCTCCACGCGTCTGACTCTTTCCCTCTCTTCCATTGTTGACGATGGCAACAATGACCGGCGATGGACTGGACGCGACTGGGCGGCGACGAAATGAGTTCGACGGTGAGGGCACGGTGGTGCGGCGGCGAGGCGTGGTGGCGACCCCCTCCCTCCCTCCGGATCTCTTTCTCCCCTTCTCGCCCGTCGTTCCTTCTTTTCTTTCACAGGGGACCGTGTGTGTTTATGAAAAAGGGGGGGTGGCTGCTATTGCTACTATCATCAATAGTGTGCAGCTAGGGTTGGCTTTTGGAAAGGGAAAATGTGGACTCAATTAGGGTTAGGGGTATTTTTGTAATTTCTCTCAAAAATAGGGATAATATAGTAATTGAAGCCCAAATTCAATCCAACACTAATTGTATATAGAAAATACTATTTGCTCCTCATTTTTTCAAATTATTTTCAATAAAATGTCCAAATCAAATAACTAGAAATAATACAATTAAATCCTTTATTTTCTCAAAACAGTAGTATCAATATTCTAAAATATTAATTATTTAGTCCAAAATCATGTAAAAATCTTTATTATTTTACAACCACCAACTTTGTGACTTAAATATAGAAAATAATCCAATAATTATAAAATTAGATAATAATCATAACTTATCTCAAATTCAATAAATCAAAACGTGCCTTAATTATCTTTAATAAAATAATTTCTAAAATTAAGGCTATAAATAACCATATGATTTGAGACTTGATCATAATAAGACTTTTCAAAGGTTTTGGGTCTTACAAGCAACATTCAGTGACTACAGTATTTTTAAAATTCAAAAGGGAGCAAAGCTAATAACAACACCCTTACCACAACTAAGAGGAAATGACTGAGCCAAGTAGTGGCATCCCCGGCAGTGGTTCTAGTGACTACAAGACTGTGCCTGGCGGTCAGAACAGCGGCAATGCTTCTTCCTCCTTCGGTAGCAACAATAGCGGTGTTTTCCAGCAACCATAGATCCCCAGCAACAGTAACAGAAGCTCCAACTAAGCACCGCAGAGGAGCAGTTCGGCAGTGACGGAGGTAGACGGCAGTGGCGGAAACCATGTCAGCCTCAGACCTTTCCCCTTCTTCTTCACGCACGTCGGGCTCCTCCTTGTGCGTCTCCTCTCTCCTGGTGAAACTTCATTGAGGGCGATGATGGAGCGGTGGCGGTCCGTGGTGCAACAATGGCGACTGGACGCAGCTCCTCCAGCTAGCATTTTCTCCCTCCTTCTGGTGACAGTGATGCAGCTCGAGGCTCCATGGACGGCGGCAACGAGATGCGAGTTCTGCCTCTCTCCGATGCCTCTTCTCCATGACGTTGGCTCCAAGCCCGCAACCTTCTCACTCACGAGCCATCGTTTTTCGTCGACGTTGGTGGCAACAGTGGGATGGGTTTGACGGTGAGGCGTGGTGGTGCGGCAGCGAGGCGTGGTAGCGACGCCCTTCCCCCCTCCAGATATCCCTTCCCGATTCCCCTCTACTCCTTTTTTTGCTGTGAGTATGCTGCGTTCTGTTGGGGAAATGGGGCTGCTGCTTGGGGTCAAGGAGGGTTTCAGTGGCTATTAGGGTTAGAGGAGATTATGGTTTTGAGTAAAATTAGGGTTAAGGGTAGTTTTGTAATTTCCAATAAAAATGGGGATAATATAGTATTTAGAAATATATTTTAATCCAATAATAATAATGTATAAAAATACTATTTGTTCATCAATTTTACAAATTATTTTCAATAAAATGTTCAAATACAAAAATTAGAAATAATATTCTTAATTTCTTTATTTGCCAAAACAGTAGTATTAATATTTTAAAATATTAATTATTTAGTCCAAATCATATAAAATTCTTATTATTTCATAACTACCAACTTTATAATTTAAATATAGAAAATAATTGAATAATTGTAAATTGGATAATACTCTTAATTTATTTCAAATTCAATTAATCAAAACTTGCTTCAATTATCTTTAATAAAAGAATTTTTGAAATTAAAGCTACAAAAATATTAAATTTGAAATTAGCTCATGATAGCCCTTTTTCAAACGTTTTGGGTATTACACAAGCATTGCAATAAGCACTAATCAGTCAAATCTACCATCCAGTTCTCTAAACTATGTTAATATCTAATAATGTATTTAAACAATCTAATAAGTACTGCTTTTACTACTTAGAATATGAATATATAAGACAAGTAACTTAGCTAAGTGATGATGAATAAGATTCGGAGGTCAAAAATTTCCTCCTTTTATAATTAGCTTTAAAACAAGCTTGCCTTAGTTTCTTTGTCTCTTATGTGAGTTCCATTTCTGGAACTTTCTCCAACATCTTTGTTTCTTGCTCCGACACTCCAACTTTTATTATCCAGACCTGTCTCCTACATTCAAATTAAAATAATTAGTTTTCATTCAATTATTGACCACTACAATAATTATATGTATACCTTAAGATTTTGTACGAGTAAATGCAAGCTTTTGATTTTTCTATGAGGCCAATGATTGATGCTGAGTTCTTTGCACCTTCTCTTAAATAATGTCAAACCAATGTTCATCTTCATATATAGCAGCTTTTGTGACTAGCAAATCGAAGTGCTTCTTAATCTAATCTTATTCCAACCCACTCTTTTTATTCTTATTGGTAGTACTTGGAACAAGTTCTAATAAATGCTTTTGTTCTTGATCCTCTTCCTCTTGATTTATTTCTTTCTTGAAATCCTCACCCTCCTGCTAGATCTACCTACAATTATTTTACAACATAAGCATGCATTAATTAACTAAGAAATGTTGGAAACTAAACTCAATGTAGAGAGAGGAAAAATTTTGTTACCCTGCTGGCCTTTTCGTCTTGAAATTTATCACTAAATTCTTAATTCCTTTGTTTCTCTCATAAAAAATTTGAGACAACTAAAGAACATAGTGCCTTGAAAAGTAATTTTAGGGAATTGAAAAGTAATAGGTAAAATTGAACAATATTACAGCCCATAAAGAGGACAAATAATAATAATAATAATTTCTTCCGATTCATCATAGTTGATGGTTTAATCCACCAAATGTAGTTTGCTATGGTTATTTCCTTTTTTTCCATCATGGTATTAAGGATGAAAAAAAAATAGAATATAAGCTACTTAATACCATAAAAATGAGAGAAAAGGGCATCAGATGCCACCTTTGCTGAGGTGCCAATTGCTGTAAATGATTACTTCCCTATTGATTGACACCGAAAGATCAAAGATTCATAATATCATATCAAACAATAAGCACACAATATAAATACTAGGGGTGTGCATGGCCCAATCCAGCTTGAAGACCCGGTCCGGCCCCGAACACTTTAGGGGCTAATTTGGTGTAATTTCACCGGATCTAGGGTCGGGTAAGGGTCTCAAAAATAGACTCGGTTATTATTTTGGGTCGAGTCTGGACCATGGCTCGGGTCGCCCGAAATGGGCCCGGTGGCCCGGTCATCATACACAATTAATATTTTGTGTTATTAGTTATTGATGATGGCTATTTTTATGTGGAATTTATGTATTGTAAACCTTAATATTTGTGTTATTAGTTATTATAAGACTATAATTCAATGTTTTATGTTTAAAATGCATAAGATTTTAGACGAATTAATGCATAATATTGTGTTATTTATATTAATACATAATATCCTGGGTCGAGTTGTCCGACCCGGGATGTTCTACAGACAAAGCGACCGACCTCTTTAGGTCAGGACAATCTGACCTCTTCTCAAAGAGCTCGGCCAAATCACGAGAAAGCCCCAAACAAAGGGCCCAAATAGAGGAACACGCCCCAGATCCTAAGGCAGCCCAAGCCTACAAGAGAAGGGCGGTTCCCTTGAAAGATAAGATGACCTCTTTGGAAGATAATATAAAGATAAGATAAGATAACTAACTTATCTTATCCACAGGAGGCCACATCTCACCATTATAAATACTCTAGAGCACCCAGGTATAACTCATACTCTGATTCTACTCAATACCTGCTTAATACCCTTGCTAACTTAAGCATCGGAGTCCCTTGCAAGTACCCCTACCCTCCGGGGATGAAGGATCAGCAGCACTTTCAGTTCCACAAGTCGGACACACCAGCTCCGACCGCTATACACCTGCCGGACACATCGGTTCCGACCAACACAAAAGCTCTCGACCGAGATCGACCTACAGTTTCAGGTAACCCTCGGAACATTGGTACCATTGCCGGGAACCTGGAAGTCATCCCAACACCCAGGCGGACAACCATGACAACGACCACGACTCAGGTTTGGAAGATAGAACGCCACACAAGAACACGGATGCTATGCTTAAAGATATTCCAGAACCCAATGGAGACAAAAATTCATCAAATCCAGGGGTGATAGAAGCACTTCAAAATCGATTAAAGCAACTTGAGAAAGAAGCCCAACATCAACGCGAAAAAGAAGAGGATCTACATCGGGAGATAAGGCGGCACCGAGAATTAGAAGATAAGCTTATGAAACTCGAAGCTGATCTTAAAACTAAAGCTACTCGATCCATCCCAGAGGATAGCTTTCACAAAGATCAAGATCCATTCACCAGGAAAATTATGAAGACCAAAATTCCAAAAGATTTTAAACTTCTGGATATGACTCTGTATGACGGCACCTCGGACCCCAACCACCATCTCAGCAACTTCAGAAGTAGGATGTACCTCACTGACGCCTCAGATGCAGTTCGCTGCAAAGCCTTTCCAACAACTCTTACCAAGACAGCCATTAGATGGTTCGACAACCAACCTCCAAGATCCATCTCGAGTTTCGATGACCTGGTGGTGGACGAAATTGTGATCATCAATGGCGCCATCAACATGGTACGCTCATTGCAATCTCAACTCTGTATAACAACTTCGCACAACTAACCAGCAAGTGTACTGGGTCATCCAAGTAATAAACCTTATGCGAGTAAGGGTTGATCTCACAGAGATTGTTGGTATGAAGCAAGCTATGGTCACCTTGTAAATCTTAGTCAGGCAAACTCAAATGGATATGGGTGATATACGAATAGAACATAAAGATAAAGATAGAGATACTTATGCAATTCATTGGTGAGAACTTCAGATAAGCGAATGGAGATGCTTTGTCCCTTCCGTCTCTCTGCTTTCCTACTGTCTTCATCCAATCCTTCTTACTCCTTTCCATGGCAAGCTTATGCAAGGGTTTCACCGTTGTCAGTGGCTACCTCCCATCCTCTCAGTGGAAATGTTCAACGCACCCTGTCACGGCACGGCTATCCATCTGTCGGTTCTCAATCAGGTCGGAATAGAATCCAGTGATTCTTTTGCGTCTGTCACTAACGCCCCACCCTCAGGAGTTTGAAGCACGTCACAGTCATTCAATCATTGAATCCTACTCAGAATACCACAGACAAGGTTAGACCTTCCGGATTCTCTTGAATGCCGCCATCAGTTCTAGCCTATACCACGAAGACTCTGATCTCACGGAATGGCTGGCTCGGTTGTCAGGCGAGCGCTCGGTTGTCAGGCGATCAACCATGCATCGTGTATCAGGAATCCAAGAGATATTCACCCAATCTAAGGTAGAACGGAGGTGGTTGTCAGTCACACGTTCATAGGTGAGAATGATGATGAGTGTCACGAATCATCACATTCCTCAAGTTGAAGAACAAGTGATATCTTGGAACAAGAACAAGCGGAATTGAATAGAAGAACAATAGTAATTGCATTAATACTCGAGGTACAGCAGAGCTCCACACCTTAATCTATAGTGTGTAGAAACTCCACCGTTGAAAATACATAAGAACAAGGTCTAGGCATGGCCATGAGGCCAGCCTCCCAATGATCTAAGAACTAGATGTCCAAAGATGATCTAAAGATTAAAAGAAATCCAAAGATGACAAATACAATAGTAAAAGGTCCTATTTATAGGGAACTAGTAGCTTAAGAATTACAAAGATGAGTAAATGACATAAAAATCCACTTCCGGGCCCACTTGGGTTGTGCTTGGGCTGAGCATTGAAGCATTTTCGTGTAGAGACTCTTCTTGGAGTTAAACGCCAGCTTTTGTGCCAGTTTGGGCGTTTAACTCCCACTTTGGTGCCAGTTCCGGCGTTTAACGCTGGGAATCTTGAAGGTGACTTTGAACGCCGGTTTGGGCCCTCAAATCTTGGGCAAAGTATGGACTATCATATATTGCTGGAAAGCCCAGGATGTCTACTTTCCAACGCCGTTGAGAGCGCGCCAATTGGGCTTCGGTAGCTCCAGAAAATCTACTTCGAGTGCAGGGAGGTCAGAATCCAACAGCATCTGCAGTCCTTTTCAGTCTCTGAATCAGATTTTTGCTCAGGTCCCTCAATTTCAGCCAGAAAATACCTGAAATCACAGAAAAATACACAAACTCATAGTAAAGTCCAGAAAAGTGAATTTTAACTAAAACTTATGAAAATATACTAAAAACGAACTAGATCATACTAAAAACAATGCCAAAAAGCGTATAAATTATCCGCTCATCACCTGGCCAAAAAGTTCCTGGCCAAATTTTCCATACAAAAGGACAAAGCCAAACACGCACCCAGCCTACTAGGAATCAAGCAAGGAGATCGGGAGAGTCTTCGCAACTACATGGAAAGATTCAACAAAACATGCATGGACATACAAAGTCTACCAACAGAAGCTGCCATTATGGGCCTCATAAATGGCCTATGAGAAGGACCATTTAGCCAATCTATATCAAAGAAGTACCCAGTATCCCTAGACGAAGTACAAGAACGGGCGCAGAAGTACATCAACATGGAGGAGAATTCTCGACTTGGGGAAGCCTCGAGGTTCGATTCGGCCTACCGAGATAAAGATAAAGAATCCAAGAAAAAGGAAGATCGCTCCGGGGAGAAAATAAAAAATATCATAACTACACCCCTCTTAGGGTATCATTGGTAGATGTTTACAAAGAAGTCTGCCATACAGAAAAATACCCCCAGCTCGGCCACTCAAAGGCAAAAGGGGAGGAGGAAATCGGAACAAATACTGTGAGTATCATCGAGTCCGAGGACATTCCACCAACGAATGCTTTGACTTGAAAAACGTCATAGAGAAATTAGTAACAGAAGGAAAACTAGATCGATTCTTGGCCAATCGGGATGAAGAACCAAGAAAAAGAAGAAGGGATGAAGATGTCGGACGATCTGAACGATCACCCCGCACACCGGAGAGACACATCCATGTGATACACGGCGGATTTGCTGGAGGAGGAATCTCCAAATCATCCCGCAAGCGACACCTGAAAGAAGTATACCATGTCGAAGGAAAGAAGTAGGCGCCAAACATCCCAGCAATCACGTTTACCAAAGAGGATGCATCCGGAATCATCTCAGGACACGACGACCCCATGGTCATCACAATCATATTGGCAAACACCAACCTCCACCGTACATTAATTGACCAAGGAAGATCTTCCGACATCTTATTCAAAACTTCCTTCGACAAGCTCGGCTCAGAAGAAAAAGAACTAAGAGCATACCCGAACAGCCTGTTCGGACTAAGGGATACCCCAGTACAGCCACTGGGATACGTATCGTTACATACAACCTTCGGAAAGGGGAACCAATCCAGAACACTCAAGATAGACTATATCATGGTCGATGTAAGCTCAGCCTACAATGCCTTAATAGGTCGGACAATGTTAAATCAACTCAACGCAATAGTTTCAACTCCACATCTATGTATGAAATTCCCAACTGCAGAAGGGATAGCTACAATAAAAGCAGATCAAAAGATGGCGTGTCGCTGTTATAACGAAAGTCTAAACCTCCAAGGCGAAGGAGAAGAGTTCCATACAATCGAACTCGGTGGAGTTCAGAGACGAGAAGAACTCCGCCCACGGCTTGAAGGAGAAATAGAAAGAGTCCAGATCGGAGATACCTCGGATAAAACAACTAATATTGGCACGATCCTGAACGGAGACGCAAAGGAGTCACTAATACGGTTCGTACGAGATAATGTTGATCTCTTTGCATGGCAAGCTGCTGACATGCCAGGCATAGATCCCAAACTAATGAGCCACAAGTTGGCAGTCTACCCGGGATCCCGGCCGGTACAACAAAGACGAAGAAAACTCGGGCCAGAACGATCTCAGGCTGTAGAAGAACAAGTACAAGCACTACTAGAGGCAGGCTTCATAAGAGAAGTTAAATACCCACTATTGCTAGCAAACGTCGTCTTGGTGTGAAAGGCAAATGGGAAGTGGCGAATGTGCACCGACTACACCGACCTCAACAAAGCCTGCCCAAAAGACCCTTATCCACTCCCAAGCATTGACGCTCTAGTAGATGCCTCATCGGGATATAAGTATCTCTCGTTCATGGACGCATACTCAGGGTATAACCAGATCCCAATGTATCATCCGGATCAGGAAAAAACCTCGTTTCTCACACCAAAAGCAAATTATTGCTACATCGTAATGCCCTTTGGCCTTAAGAACGCGGGAGCCACTTATCAAAGGCTAATGAATAAAGTCTTCTCAGACCACATCGGAAAAATTATGGAGGTCTATGTGGATGACGTGTTGATAAAGACACAAATTGAAGAAACATTACTAACCGACTTGGTTCAAGTGTTCAACACCATACGAAAGCACGGCATGCGACTCAACCCGGCTAAATGCACCTTCGCAGTAGAAGCAGGTAAATTTTTGGACTTTATGCTCACACAAAGAGGAATCGAGGCAAATCCAGATAAATGCCAGGCCATACTCAACATGAAAAGCCCAACCTGCATCAAAGAGGTACAACAACTCAATGGGAGATTGGCAGCCTTGTCCAGATTCCTAGTAGGGTCAGTAATAAGATCCTTCCCCTTCTACGCTACCTTAAGGAAGGGGAAGAACTTCGAGTGGACAACAAAATGTGAACAAGCCTTTCGAAACTTCAAAGAATTCTTAGGACAGCTCCCTATCCTATCTCGACCACAGGAAGGAGAACCACTCATACTGTACCTCGCAGTAGGAAGTCAGGCAATAGCCTCAGCACTAATTAGAGAAGATGAAGGGGGACAACAACCCGTTTACTTCATTAGTAAAGCACTACAGGGGTCAGAGCTGAACTACCAGAAAATAGAGAAGTTTGCCTATGCTCTGATACTCACATCCCGATGACTTCGCCCATACTTCCAAGCGCACACCATTAAAGTTCAGACCAACCAGTCCATAGAAGGGATATTACAGAAAACAGATCTAGCAGGAAGAATCCTGCAGTGGGCAATCGAGTTGTCCGAGTTCAACCTCCAATACGAGGCGCGGACAGCCATTAAATCACAATGCCTAGCCGAGTTCATCGTAGAATTCACAGACACCACGGAAATTCCCATAGAGTGGAACATATACGTGGACAGTTCCTCGAATAAAACCGGAAGCGGTGCAGGTGTGATAATCGAAAGCAACCAAGGAACCCAACTCGAGCTTTCCCTGAAATTCGGATTCCCGGCCTCAAACAACCAGGCGGAATATGAAGCGTTATTACCTGGTTTGAAGCTGGCTAGGGAGGTTGGAGCTCAGAAAATCAACATCTACAGTGACTCACAAGTTGTTACCTCACAAATAACGGGAAGCTACCAAGCCAAAGATCCTACCATGAAAAAATATTTGGATAAAACCAAAGAACAGCTCGGACAACTCGGGGAATATAGGATCTACCACATACCCCGCGAGCAAAATGCCCGAGCTGACGCACTCTCAAAACTAGCCAGCACCAAACCAGGGGGCAACAATAAAAGCCTCATCCAGGGAATACTGCAGAACCCATCAATATCGGAAGAAGAAAAAATCCTAGCCATAACAGGTCGGGATCAAGGATGGATGACCCCCATAATTAACTACCTCAAAATAGAAGTGCTCCCTACAGATGAAAAGGAGACAAAGAGGTTAAAAAGGAAGGCACAGCACTACACTATCATAAACAACACCCTATATAAAAGAGGGATCTCAGCACCATTGTTAAAATGCGTACCGACCTCCAATACAAAGGAAGTCTTGGAGGAAGTACACAGCGGCATTTGTGGCAATCATCTTGGAGCGCAAGCTCTCACCAAAAAGGTACTCCGGGCGGGATTCTGTTGGCCAATTCTACGAAAGAAAGCTACCGAATTTGTAAAGACATGTCCACCATGTCAGAAGCATGCCAACTTTCACATCGCCCCGCCGGGAAAGCTCATCAGCGTGACCTCACCCTGGCCATTTGCAAAGTGGGGACTCGATCTTCTCGGACCCTTTCCCCAGGGATCGGGACAAGTCAAGTTCCTCATAGTAGGGGTAGACTATTTTACAAAATGGATCGAGGCAGAACCCCTAGCCAATGCCGCTGCTCAAAGAAGTCAGAAATTCCTATATAGGAACATTATTACAAGGTTCGGGGTTCTATACTCCATCACCACGGATAATGGCACCCAATTAACAGATGCAGGCTTCAGAAAACTAGTAGCCAACTTGAACATAAAACACCAGTTCACCTCCGTCGAACATTCCCAAGCCAATGGACAAGGCGAAGCAGCCAACAAAGTCATATTGGTCGGGCTGACACGGAGACTACAAGAAGCAAAGGGAGCTTGGGCCGAGGAACTTCCACAAGTCCTATGGGCGTATCGAACAACTCCACATTCCACTATGAACGAATCACCATTTCGATTAACATACGGAGTGGAGGCAATGATTCCAATAGAAGTTGAGGAAGGGTCTCCCCGAGTAGTCCACTACAATAAACAAACCAACTCTCAACTTCAAAGAGAAGAGCTCGACCTACTTCCGGAAATCCAAGAGAGAGCTCGGATCAGAGAAGAAGCACTAAAGCGGCGAATGGCTTCCAGATATAATCAAAAGGTAGTGCTAAGAGGTTTCGGTGAGAATGATATCATCTTAATCCGAAATGATATTGGAACAACTCGACCCGGAGAAGGAAAGCTAGCAGCCAACTGGAAAGGACCCTACCAAGTCACAGAGGTACTTGGGAAGGGCTACTACAGACTGTCCGAACTCGAGGAACAAGAACTCCCCAGATCATGGCACGCCTGTAACCTAAGAAGGTACTATAGTTAGATAAAGGTCTCATCACAAGATGCACTCTTTTTCCTGAAAAGGTTTTTTAATGATGCGTCAAGATTGAGGTTTAATCCGACTTAAGGGTATGAAAAACTCCCGCCTGTATATATTTGCACTTTCTTTAAATAAAATACATTTCAGATATTCTACAAGTTCCCAAGACGCATTAATCTGAAGCATTCATCGTCCGATTATAAAGCAACGGATCGAACAGAAAGTGAAGAACATATTCACTATACGATCTCGATAGGAATGATCAACCGACAAAGGTGAAAACGCGATTCACCTAAAGGTCGATTAAACCAGGACAGAAACCATAATCTACAAATTAGCAAAAGATGAACACAGAATAATGCAAGAAGTTATCGAAAGTGATCCCAAAAAGAGCTTGACGAGGTCTTATGGATTGCTATATAATAACTTAAAAAGACTGGCCGACAGTAAAAAGTCGGACCAAGTCAATCTAAGTTATCAGTAAATCCCTGGAAAGAGGTCTGGCCAACCCTATTAAAGAGGAATTGCTATAACTTAGAAGAGATCGACCTAACGAAGTCGGTCTCCTACAAAGACAAGTTGTAAAAGTAATCCCTGAAAGAGACCTAACAAAGGTCCAAGAAAGAGGATTACAAAAAACAACTTAGAGGAGATCAACCTAACGAAGTCGGTCTCCTACAAAGACAAGTTGTAAAAGTAATCCCTGAAAGAGACCTAACAAAGGTCCAAGAAAGAGGATTACAAAAAACAACTTAGAAGAGATCGACCTAACAAAGTCGGTCTCATGCAAAGACAAGTTGTAAAAGTAATCCCTGAAAGAGACCTAACAAAGATCCAAGAAAGAGGATTACAAAAAACAACTTAGAAGAGATTGACCTAACGAAGTCGGTCTCCTACAAAGACAAGTTGTAAAAGTAATCCCTGAAAGAGACCTAACAAAGGTCCAACAAAGAGGATTACAAAAAACAACATAGAAGAGATCGACCTAACGAAGTCGGTCTCCTACAAAGACAAGTTGTAAAAGTAATGCCTGAAAGAGACCTAACAAAGGTCCAAGAAAGAGGATTACAAAAAACAACTTGGAAGATATCGACCTAACAAAGTCGGTCTCCTACAAAGACAAGTTGTAAAAGTAATCCCTGAAAGAGACCTAACAAAGGTCCAACAAAGAGGATTACAAAAAACAACTTAGAAGAGATCGACCTAACGAAGTCGGTCTCCTACAAAGACAAGTTGTAAAAGTAATCCCTGAAAGAGACCTAACAAAGGTCCAAGAAAGAGGATTACAAAAAACAACTTAGAAGAGATCGACCTAACGAAGTCGGTCTCCTACAAAGACAAGTTGTAAAAGTAATCCCTGAAAGAGACCTAACAAAGGTCCAAGAAAGAGGATTGCAAAAACTACTTAGAAGAGATCGACCTAACGAAGTCGATCCCCTACAAGAAAAGTTATAAAAAGTAATCCCAAGGGGTTGCTCGAAAAGATCAATTGAGAAGATCAAACTTTCAGAAGGGAGATAATTCGACCCGATAGACCTTGACCTCACCACAAAAGCGATCAAAAGAGGATGGATAAAAAATAACTCTGAAAATCCCAGGTAAATGTTAAAGAAAGCTGCAAGCAAGCATATCACAGTTATCATAAAACAAAAACTCAATAGGCCGCTTGAAAGCCAACCCCAAGAGCCAGAGAAACCATTTTGTTTTTCAAAATAAAGTTGCTAAAAATAGCAACTAGAGTATCAATAGTCAACAAAAGCATCATTTACAAAAAAAGAGTTCAAAGCCCACAAACCAGGCTATTTACACAAATACTTAAAAAAGGAGGTCAACCAAGATCTTCCCGGCAGCATCAGTACGGGGAGAAGGAGGGCAAGTCTGAATAGGCACAGCATCTACAGTTCCATCATCCCGGTTCAGAATCTGGCAATCCAGATCGGACGTAACGGGAGGAACCGAGGAGGTCGACACTTTAAGAGAAGGCACTGGGGGAGGGTCAGCATCATCATCATCCTGGTCATCAGGGACAATTTTACCATCCCTCACAACATTGTCCAGGCTGACGAGAGTCAAGTCGGTATCAGGAGCAACAATCCGCAACTGCTCTATCAGGTTCTCGGAGGCAGCAGTTATGCTGCCCACAAGGTGACCCTGAAGCTCGGCATAATTAACCGGAGCAGTTTCCAAATCATCCCGGAGATGCATTAATTCCCTATAAGCTGAGACATAGCTATCATTATGCTTCAAGACCATGTCCTCAGCCAACTTCAAAGAAGCAGCCAGGGCAATAGAGCTGGCCTTCTCACCCTCCAGCTCCTTCTCCACCTTCGCCAACTTCACCTCCAACTCATCCTTCAGACCCTTGATTCGATCAAATTCTGACTTGGCCTCCTTCATGAAGGATTTTGTGGCATGAATCGGGATCCCCTGAACTGTTCGAAAAATAGCCGCACCCATATGAGCCATCTTCACACTAATTTTGGTGATAAAATCCAGATGCTGAGGAAGAGACACGTCGTCCATGGAAAGCCCACCATAGGGGGTAATTTGCTGGTCAACAAACTCGATAGCATCAAAGTCCGGGGCATCCAGGTTAAAAGGCTCGGATGTTTTTTGCTTTTTTAAGGGAGGGACACCAGAAGCAACGGCAGAAGTCTGTGGTGGATCGACCTGATGAAACCAAGGAGTATGAATTAATTTCCTCGGCCCGAGAGAACTCGGCACAGGAGGCTTCACTGGGATCTGAGAAGATCATTCGCCGGCCACTTTGGCTGAGATGTTCAGAGCAGCGGTTGCCTTCTTTGCCCTTTTAAAAGCCTTCATGGAGTCATTGTTCTTTGACATCTCTACAAATACAGAAATAGCCACAACCAAGAGTTACAGTCACAAACCAAGAGTGACGTTCAACTGGCTGAAAAAGTATTCATAGGCAGGGACGCTCCCTCTCAATAGAAGTCGAAAAACAAACTCTCTCATGAGAATGAGGAGCAACAAGCTCGTAATCCTCCTCACGGGCATTGTTACCACAAATCCTATGGCGCTTCCTCAGCTTTGTGCAAAACTCAGCATCCACAACAGAAACACACAATAAAACAAGGGAGTCCAGCCAATCGGATATCCCCTCGGGAACTCTGGAAGACATCTCTACAATGTTATTGCGAGAAGACATGAGGCCAACTAATCCTACAAGTAAGAAAAGAAGATGGGGTTACTACAAGCATCTCAGACAAAGGGAGAAAACAACTCGGTCAATACTTCTCAGGCGATGAAAACAAAGAAAAGGAAACCCCAGGACTCAAACTAAAGTCCTAGGGCATCCTTTGGAGGAAATAACAAAGCAAGGTTTCCAGAAATCAATCCACAAGCTTACATCCCAGCTTGTCTCAAAAAGAAATTCCAAAAACAGCAAACACCTTTCTTCAAGGAGAAACACAAAAATTGTTACATTCTACCAAACACGCCAAGTAGAGACCATTAAAGATGCAACCTTTTTCAAAGATCATACAAAAAGCAATTCTCCAAACAAAGCGAGGAACAGACGCAGATCTTTATCAAGCATCAAGCAGGAAAAAACCACAAGCGACAATAAAACCCTAGAAAGCCTCAACAGAAAAATCGAGAGAATGCATAAAAGAAAGATAGGAAAATCATGTTATAGTGACAAGCAAATACAAGACCTCGAAAAGATTTAAACTTTCAGACATGCAAAATCAAAGCTTCACCAAAAATTGAAAACGAAGCTACAAGAAAGCCAGTACTTACCTGGAAAAGAGCAGCAAGCTTCAAGGAAATTAAAGATGGAGACGAAATCTGGGACGCCCTCTCACAAGCAAAAACGTGAACAAAAGCAATGTCGCAGAGGAGAAAACACGAAAACTCCAAGAGAAAGCAGAAGCGCAAACGAAAGAACAGAAAGCAAAGAGAGCAGAGAAAAGAAGTTACGAAAAGGCTAAAGGAGAGAAACCATTTCTGGGTTTTCAAAATCAAAGTAAAAGAGCCAAAGGGAAACATGGCAATTAATGCTCAAATTAAAGAAGGCATTAAACCCTCGCACGTTCCCAAAAAAGCGCCGATATAAAAGCGCGCGTCTTTTAGAAGAAACGTTCTACATTCAAAGCTGCTACAAAGGAGTCGACAAAATGCTTGAGTTCGGCTTCACCAAAGAAAGACCGAAGTCAAGGACTCGATCTCGAAAAGAAGACCGAGCTCAAGCAGGGGCACTGTTCATATCTTGGGTCGAGTTGTCCTACCCGGGATGTTCTACAGACAAAGCGACCGACCTCTTCAGGTCAGGACAATCTGACCTCTCCTCAAAGAGCTCGGCCAAATCACGAGAAAGCCCCAAACAAAGGGCCCAAATAGAGGAACACGCCCCAGATCCTAAGGCAGCCCAAGCCTACAAGAGAAGGGCGGTTCCCTTGAAAGATAAGATGACCTCACTGGAAGATAAGATAAAGATAAGATAAGATAACTAACTTATCTTATCCACAGGAGGCCACATCTCACCATTATAAATACTCTGGAGCACCCAGGTATAACTCATACTCTGATTCTACTCAATACCTGCTTAATACCTGATGAGCGGATAATTTGTACGCTTTTTGGCATTGTTTTTAGTATGTTTCTAGTATGATCTAGTTAGTTTTTAGTATATTTTTATTAGTTTTTAGTTAAAATTCACTTTTCTGGACTTTACTATGAGTTTGTGTGTTTTTCTGTGATTTCAGGTATTTTCTGGCTGAAATTGAGGGACCTGAACAAAAATCTGATTCAGAGACTATAAAGGACTGCAGATGCTGTTGGATTCTAACCTCCCTGCACTCGAAGTGGAGTTTCTGGAGCTACAGAAGCCCAATTGGCGTGCTCTCAACGGCTTTGGAAAGTGGACATCCTGGGCTTTCCAGCAATATATGATAGTCCATACTTTGCCCAAGATTTGATGGCCCAAACCGGCGTTCAAAGTCACCCTCAGAATTCCCAGCGTTAAACGCCGGAACTGGCACAAGGATGGGAGTTAAACGCCCAAACTGGCACCAAAGCTGGCGTTTAACTCCAAGAAGAGTCTCTACACGAAAATGCTTCAATGCTCAGCCCAAGCACACACCAAGTGGGCCCGGAAGTGGATTTTTATGTCATTTACTCATCTTTGTAAACCTAGGCCACCAGTTTTGTATAAGTAGGACCTTTTGCTATTGTATTTTCATCTTGGTAGCTATCTTTAGTCTTATGCTATCTTAGATCATGGAGGCTGGCCTCTCGGCTGTGCCTAGACCTTGTTCTTATGTATTTTCAACGGTGGAGTTTCTACACACCATAGATTAAGGTGTGGAGCTCTGCTGTACCTCGAGTATTAATGCAATTACTA
The DNA here is from genome assembly GCF_003086295.3 of Arachis hypogaea. Lineage (NCBI taxonomy): Eukaryota > Viridiplantae > Streptophyta > Magnoliopsida > Fabales > Fabaceae > Arachis > Arachis hypogaea. The sequence goes on from NC_092037.1 coordinate 28,720,005, forward strand.
TTGTTCTTCTATTCAATTCCGCTTGTTCTTGTTCTAAGATATCACTTGTTCTTCAACTTGATGAATGTGATGATCCGTGACACTCATCATCATTCTCACCTATGAACGTGTGCCTGACAACCACCTCCGTTCTACCTTAGATTGAGTGGATATCTCTTTGATCCCTTAATCGGAATCTTCGTGGTATAAGCTAGAATTGATGGCGGCATTCAAGAGAATCCGGAAGGTCTAAACCTTGTTTGTGGTATTCTGAGTAGGATTCGATGATTGAATGACTGTGACGAGCTTCAAACTCGTGATTGTGGGGCGTTAGTGACAGACGCAAAAGAATCACTGGATTCTATTCCGACATGATCGAGAACCGACAGCTGGATAGCCGTGCCGTGACAGGGTGCGTTGAACATTTCCACTAAGAGGATGGGAGGTAGAAACTGACAACAGTGAAACCCTTGCATACAGCTTGCCATGGGAAGGAGTAAGAAGGATTGGATGACGACAATAGGAAAGCAGAGAGACGGAAGGAACACAGCATCTCCATACGCTTATCTGAAATTCCCACCAATGAATTGCATAAGTATCTCTATCTCTATCTTTATGTTTTATTCATCATTCATAACCATTTGAGTTTGCCTGATGATGAGCGGATAATTTATACGCTTTTTGGCATTGTTTTTAGTATGTTTTTAGTATAATCTAGTTAGTTTTTAGTATATTTTTATTAGTTTTTAGTTAAAATTCACTTTTCTGGACTTTACTATGAGTTTGTGTATTTTTCTGTGATTTCAGGTATTTTCTGGCTGAAATTGAGGGACCTGAGCAAAAATCTGATTCAGAGACTGAAAAGGACTGCAGATGCTGTTGGATTCTGACCTCCCTGCACTCGAAGTAGATTTTCTGGAGCTACAGAAGCCTAATTGGCGAGCTCTCAACGGCGTTGGAAAGTAGACATCCTGGGCTTTCCATCAATATATGATAGTCCATACTTTGCCCAAGATTTGATGGCCCAAACCGGCGTTCAAAGTCACCCTCAGAATTCCCAGCGTTAAACGCCGGAACTGGCACCAAAATGGGAGTTAAACGCCCAAACTGGCATAAAAGCTGGCGTTTAACTCCAAGAAGAGTCTCTACACGAAAATGCTTCATTGCTCAGCCCAAGCACACACCAAGTGGGCCCGGAAGTGGATTTTTATGTCATTTACTTATCTCTGTAAACCCTAGGCTACTAGCTCTCTATATATAGGACCTTTTACTATTGTATTAAAGGTCTTTTGATCACTTAACGCTTTTGATCATGTTTTTATGATTGAACCCTCTTTGGGAGGCTGGCCATTCGGCCATGCCTAGACCTTGTTCTTATGTATTTTCAACGGTGGAGTTTCTACACACCATAGATTAAGGTGTGGAGCTCTGCTGTACCTCGAGTATTAATGCAATTACTATTGTTCTTCTATTCAATTCCGCTTGTTCTTGTTCTAAGATATCACTTGTTCTTCAACTTCATGAATGTGATGATCCGTAACACTCATCATCATTCTCACCTATGAACGTGTGCCTGACAACCACCTCCGTTCTACCTTCGATTGGGTGAATATCTCTTGGATTCCTGATACACGATGCATGGTTGATCGCCTGACAACCGAGTGCTCGCTTGACAACCGAGCCAGCCATTCCGTGAGATCAGAGTCTTCGTGGTATAGGCTAGAACTGATGGCGGCATTCAAGAGAATCCGGAAGGTCTAACCTTGTCTGTGGTATTCTGAGTAGGATTCAATGATTGAATGACTGTGACGTGCTTCAAACTCCTGAGGGCGGGGCGTTAGTGACAGACGCAAAAGAATCACTGGATTCTATTCCGGCCTGATCGAGAACCGACAGATGGATAGCCGTGCCGTGACAGGGTGCGTTGAACATTTCCACTGAGAGGATGGGAGGTAGCCACTGACAACGGTGAAACCCTTGCTTAAGCTTGCCATGGAAAGGAGTAAGAAGGATTGGATGAAGGCAGTAGGAAAGCAGAGAGACGGAAGGGACAAGCATCTTCATACGCTTATCTGAAATTCCCACCAATGAATTACATAAGTATCTCTATCTTTATCTTTATGTTTTATTCGTATATCACCCATATCCATTTGAGTTTGCCTGACTAAGATTTACAAGATGACCATAGCTTGCTTCATACCAACAATCTCCGTGGGATCGACCCTTACTCGCGTAAGGTTTATTACTTGGACGACCCAGTGCACTTGCTGGTTAGTTGTGCGAAGTTGTGTTTATGCCATGGTATTGAACACCACGTTTTTGGGGTTCATTACCGGGGATTATGAGAGTTGTGAAAAGTATTGTTCACAATTTCGCGCACCAAGTTTTTGGCGCCGTTGCCGGGGATTGTTCAAGTTTTCCGCAAGCTTTTGGTCCGGTAACATCAGTGCCAAATTTCTGATCCAGCAACAGCACCAAGTTTTTGGCGCCGTTGCCGGGGATTGTTCGAGTTTGGACAACTGACGGTTCATCTTGTTGCTTAGATTAGGTATTTTTTTTTCAGAATTTTTGAAGATGAATTCTAGAGTTTCATGATGATTTGTTGAAGTCTGGCTGGCTGTGAAGCCATGTCTAATTTCATTGGACCGAGGTTTCAACTTATCATCACAAGAGCTTGTTGATTTCTATCAATCTTGCTGTTGGAGCAGTGATCTGCTAAGGCTTGGCTGGCCTTTGGCCATGTCTAGTGTTTTGGACCGAAGCTTTCTTTGAAAGCTTGGCTGGCTGCGAAGCCATGTCTAATTCCTGGACCGGAGTCTTAGACTAAACATTGCATGATTCCTGGAATTCTCATTAAGAATTTTGATACCTTTATTTTCTTCTTCCACTTAATTTTCGAAAAATCCAAAAAAAAATTTTACAAAATCATAAAAACCAAAAATATTTTATGTTTCTTGTTCGAGTCTAGTGTCTCATTTTAAGTTTGGTGTCAATTGCATGCATTCATTCATGTGTCTTAAGGATCTTCAAGTAATTTTTGATGATTTCTTACTCTGATCTTTGAATTCTCTTGACTTGAGTGTTTATGTGTCTCATATGCATTCTCATTAGTGTCAGTAGTATACAAACTGCTAAGTTTGGTGTCTTGCATGCATTGTTATTTGATTTTAGTTGCATTTTGATTATCCTTCATTATTAAAAATCCAAAAATATTTTTAATTTGTGTCTTTTCAAGTCAATAATACAAAGAATTGAAGATTCAGAACATACACCAGAGGAATTGCACAGAAAAAGCTGGGCGTTCAAAACGCCCAGTGAAGAAGGACAGACTGGCGTTTAAACGCCAGCCAGGGTACCTGGTTGGGCGTTTAACGCCCAAAAGGGTAGCAATTTGGGCGTTAAACGCCAGAATGTGCACCATTCTGGGCGTTTAACGCCAGGATGGCACAAGAGGGAAGATTTTGTTTTCAAATCAAATTTTTTTTCAAGTTTTCAAAGTTTTTCAAAATCAAATCTTTTTCAAATCATATCCTTTCAATCAAATCTTTTTCAAAATCAATTTCTTTCCATTTTCAAAGATACTTGCTATCAATTAATGATTTGATTCAACATTTCAAGTATGTTGCCTTTTCTGTTGAGAAAGGTTTAATGTTTGAATCATATCTTTTCTTGTTAGCCAAGTTATTAATTTCAAAATCAAATCTTTTCAAAATGTTTTTCAAATCATATCTTCTCAATCACATTTTCTTAAAATCAATCATATCTTCTTGACCACATCTTTTTCAAAATAGTTTTCAATCAAATCCTTTTGATTTCTAATTTCAAAATCTTTTTCAAAAATCATTTTTTTACTTAGTTTTCGAAAATTAAAGACTATTTTTCAAAATGTTTTTAAAATCTTTTACTTAATTTTCGAAAACTTCTTTCCCTCTTCTCACATCCTTCTATTTATGGACTAATACTATTCCTTAATGCAAAATTCGAACTCCATCTTCTTTGATAAGTTCGAATTTTCTACTTCTGCCTTCTAATTTTCTTTTCCTCTGACACCTCAAGGAATCTCTATACTTTGACATAGAGGATTCCACATTTTCTTGTTCTCTTCTCTTTCTTATGAGCAGGAGCAAAGACAAAAGCATTCTTGTTGAGGCTGACCCTGAACCTGAAAGGACCTTGAAGCGAAAGCTAAGAGAAGCCAAGGAACAACTCTCTGTAGAGGACCTAACAGAAATCTTCAAAGAAGAACACATGGCAGCCGAAAACAACAACAATGCCAACAATGCAAGGAAGGTGCTGGGTGACTTTACTGCTCCTACTCCCGACTTCTATGGGAGAAGCATCTCTATCCCTTCCATTGGAGCAAACAACTTTGAGCTTAAGCCTCAATTAGTTTCTCTAATGCAACAGAATTGCAAGTTTCATGGACTTCCATTGGAAGATCCTCATCAGTTTTTAGCTGAGTTCTTGCAAATCTGTGACACTGTCAAGACTAATGGGATTGACCCTGAGGTCTACAGACTTATGCTATTCCCTTTTGCTGTAAGAGACAGAGCTAGGACATGGTTGGATTCTCAACCTAAAGAAAGCCTGAACTCTTGGGAAAAGCTAGTCAATGCCTTCTTGGCAAAGTTCTTTCCACCTCGAAAATTGAGTAAGCTTAGAGTGGAAGTCCAAACCTTCAGACAGAAGGAAGGAGAATCCCTCTATGAAGCTTGGGAAAGATACAAACAATTAATCAGAAAGTGTCCCTCTGATATGCTTTCTGAATGGAGCATCATAGGTATTTTCTATGATGGACTCTCTGAACTGTCCAAGATGTCTTTGGATAGCTCTGCTGGAGGATCTCTTCATCTGAAGAAGACGCCTACAAAGGCTCAAGAACTGATTGAAATGGTTGCAAATAACCAATTCATGTACACTTCTGAAACGAATCCTGTGAACAATGGGACTAGTCAGAAGAAAGGAGTTCTTGAGATTGACACTCTGAATGCCATACTGGCTCAGAACAAAATATTGACTCAACAAGTCAATATGATTTCTCAAAGTCTGTCTGGAATGCAAAATGCACCAAGCAGTACTAAGGAAGCTTCATCTGAGGAAGAAGCTTATGACCCTGAGAACCCTTCAATGGAAGAGGTGAATTACATGGGAGAACCCTATGGAAACACCTACAATCCTTCATGGAGAAATCATCCAAATCTCTCATGGAAGGATCAACAGAGACCTCAACAAGGTTTCAACAATAATAATGGTGGAAGAAATAGGTTTAGCAATAGCAAGCCTTTTCCATCATCTTCTCAGCAACAGACAGAGAGTTCTAAGCAGAATACTGATGAGCGGATAATTTGTATGCTTTTTGGCATTGTTTTTAGTATGTTTTTAGTATAATCTAGTTAGTTTTTAGTATATTTTTATTAGTTTTTAGCTAAAATTCACTTTTCTGGACTTTACTATGAGTTTGTGTGTTTTTCTGTGATTTCAGGTATTTTCTGGCTGAAATTGAGGGTCCTGAGCAAAAATCTGATTCCGAGACCAAAAAGGACTGCAGATGCTGTTGGATTCTGACCTCCCTGCACTCGAAGTGGATTTTCTGGAGCTACAGAAGCCCAATTGGTGCGCTTTCAACGGCATTGGAAAGTAGACATCCTGGGCTTTCCAGCAATATATGATAGTCCATACTTTGCCCAAGATTTGATGGCCCAAACCGGCGTGGCAAAACAGCCTCAGAAATTCCAGCGTTAAACGCCGGAATTGGCATAAAAGTTGGAGTTAAACGCCCAAACTGGCATAAAAGCTGGCGTTTAACTCCAAAAAAGGTCTCTACACGAAATTGCTTCATTGCTCAGCCCAAGCACACACCAAGTGGACCCAGAAGTGGATTTTTACGTCATTTACTCATTTCTGTACACCCTACGCTACTAGTTTACTATTAATAGGATCTTTTGACATTGTATCAGTACCTTATGACCTCATGACACTTTAGACCCTTCTTTGTGTACTTTCCACAGCATGAGTCTCTAAACCCCATGGTTGGGGGTGAGGAGCTCTGCTGTGTCTTGATGGATTAATGCAATTACTACTGTTTCTCATTCAATCATGCTTGCTTCCATTCTAAGATAATACTTGTTCTTAATCCGGATGAATGTGATGATCTGTGACAATCATCATCATTCTCAACTATGAACGTGTGACTGACAACCACCTCCGTTCTACCTTAGATTAAGTAGTTATCTCTTGGATTCTTTAATCGGAATCTTCGTGGTATAAGCTAGAATTGATGGCGGCATTCAAGAGAATCCGGAAGGTCTAAACCTTGTCTGTGGTATTCTGAGTAGGATTCAATGATTGAATGACTGTGACGTGCTTCAAACTCCTGAAGGCGGGGCGTTAGTGACAGACGCAAAAGAATCACTGGATTCTATTCCGGCCTGATTGAGAACCGACAGATGATTAGCCTATGCTGTGACAGAGCATCAGGGACGTATTTTCACCGAGAGGATGGGAGGTAGCCATTGACAACGGTGAAACCCTACATACAGCTTGCCATGGAAGGAGACTTGCGTGTTTGAAGAAGAAGACAGTAGGAAAGCAGAGATTCAGAAGATGGAGCATCTCCAAACCTCAACCTATTCTCCATTACTGCAAAACAAGTAATCATTTCATGTTCTTTTGTTTTTCACCATCAATCCTGATAATTTCTGATATCCTGACTAAGATTTACAAGACAACCATAGCTTGCTTCAAGCCGACAATCTCTGTGGGATCGACCCTTGCTCACGCAAGGTATTACTTGGACGACCCAGTACACTTGCTGGTTAGTTGTGCGGAGTTGCAAAAGTGTGATTGCAATTTCGTGCACCAAGTTTTTGGCGCCGTTGCCGGGGATTGTTGAGTTTGGACAACTGACGGCTTGTCTTGTTGCTTAGATTAGGACTTTTTATTTTTGTTGGTTTAGAGTCTTTTAGTTGAGTCTAGTTTCATATTCTAAGCTTGGTGTCAATTGCATGCTTTTGTTTTTCTTTTGATTTTCGATTTTTGCATGTTTTTAGTCCCTTTTTGATTTACAAAAATTCTAAGTTTGGTGTCCTCTTTGTGTTTTTCCTTTAAAATTTTTTCGAAAACTGTGTGTTTGATTTTCTAAAATTTTAAGTTTGGTGTCTTTTTGTGTTTTTCTCTTTCATCTTTTCAAAATCAAATATTTTTCATAAAAAATTTCAATCATATCTTTTTAATTGCTGTTTTCAAAATCTTTTTGATTAACTCATTGATTCAGTTTTTAATTTGCTTTGATCTTATTTTCTTTTAAATTTTCGAATTTTTATTTTAATTTTATTTTGTTTTATTCTATTTTTTTGGTAGATTCAAAAAAAAAAAAAACAACAAAATTTATCTCTTTGCAATCATTATCATTTCCCTTTTGTCCATTATGGACTTAAGTGGGATCAATCAGTCCAAAAGGACTCTGGGGTCATATGCTAACCCCATTACAGCTGCATATGGGAGTAGCATCTGTACACCTCCCATCAAAGCAAGCAGCTTTGAATTGAATCCTCAACTCATTATCATAGTGCAGCAAAATTGCCAGTATTCCGGTCTTCCACAGGAAGAACCTACTGAGTTTCTGGCACAGTTTTTACAAATTGCTGACACAGTACATGATAAAGAGGTAGATCAGGATGTCTACAGACTATTACTGTTTCCATTTGCTGTAAAAGATCAAGCTAAAAGGTGGTTGAATAACCAACCTACAGCTAGCATAAAAACATGGAAACAGTTGTCAGACAAATTCCTGAATCATTTTTACCCTCCTAAAAGGATGACACAGCTAAGGCTGGACATCCAAGGCTTTAAACAAGAGGATAATGAATCCCTTTACAATGCCTGGGAGAGGTATAGAGGTATGCTAAGAAAATGTCCCTCTGAAATGTTTTCAGAGTGGGTGCAGTTAGACATTTTCTATTATGGGCTTACAGAAAAAGCTCAGATGTCTTTAGACCACTCAGCTGGTGGATCTATACACATGAGGAAGACAATTGAAGAAGCTCAAGAGCTTATAGACATTGTTGCTAGAAACCAATATTTGTATTCTAGCAATGAGTTCTCTCCAAAAGAGGAAGTCATGGCAGTAGTCAATGACCCTAGTCCTCAAGAACAGATAAATGAGCTTAATCAACAATTGCTCCTGATGACAGAACAGTTAGCAGACCTTAAAGAGATGCTCCATGAAACTAAAGTTGCTAACAAGAGCATAGAACTGCAGTTGAATCAAGCAAAACAGCAGATATCTAAACAGATAACAGAAGAGTGTCAAGCAGTTCAACTGAGGAGTGGGAAGACACTGAATAACATTGCTCAAAAGAGCAAAAAGCCAAACAAGGAACAATTGACTGAGGACAACCAAACCACTGTCCAAAATCCCTCTGAGGACAGTAAGAGCCCAGAGAGGAGTACTGTTGGCGTTCAAACGCCAGAAAGGGGAGGAAAGCTGGCGTTAAACGCCCATTCCCTGCCTAGTTCTGGCGTTCAAACGCCAGAAAAGGGGGAAAAGTTGGCGTTGAACGCCCATTTTCCACCCAATCCTGGCGTTCAAACTTTAATGAGGAATCAGACACCTGAGAGTGCTGATAGTAATCCCTCTAGAAAGGCTTCTTCAACCACTTCTATAAGGAATAAGCCTGCAGCAACTAAGGTTGAAGAATATAAAGCCAAGATGCCTTATCCTCAAAAACTCCGCCAAGCGGAGCAGGATAAGCAATTTGCCCGCTTTGCAGACTATCTAAGGACTCTTGAAATAAAGATTTCGTTTGCAGAGGCACTTGAGCAAATACCTTCTTATGCTAAGTTCATGAAAGAAATCTTAAGTCATAAGAAGGATTGGAGAGAAACTGAAAAAGTGTTTCTCACTGAAGAATGCAGTGCAGTCATATTAAAAAGCTTACCAGAAAAGCTTCAAGATCCAGGAAGCTTTATGATACCATGCACATTAGAAGGTGCTTGCACCAAGACAGCTCTATGTGATCTTGGAGCAAGCATCAATCTAATACCTGCATCCACTATCAGAAAGCTTGGGTTGACTGGAGAAGTCAAACCAACCCGGATATGCCTCCAACTTGCTGATGGCTCCATTAAACACCCATCATGCATAATTGAGGACATGATTGTCAAGGTTGGGCCATTTGCCTTTCCAACTGACTTTGTGGTGCTGGAAATGGAGGAGCACAAGAGTGCAACTCTCATTCTAGGAAGACCTTTCCTAGCAACTGGACGAACTCTCATTGATGTACAAAAAGGGGAATTAACCCTGAGAGTCAATGAGGATGAGTTCAAGTTGAATGTTGTCAAAGCTATGCAGCATCCAGACACATCAAATGACTGCATGAGCACTGATATTATTGACTCTTTGGTGGAGGAGGTCAATATGACTGAAAGTCTTGAATCAGAGCTAGATGACATCTTTGAAGATGTTCAGCCTGGTCTGGAGGAACTAAAGGAAATAAAAGAAATTTTGAAAATTCCTCAAGAAGGAGATAAACCTCCTAAACCAGAGCTCAAGCCACTACCACCATCCCTGAAATATGCATTTCTGGGAGAAGGTGACACTTTTCCAGTGATCATAAGCTCTGCTTTAAATCCACAGGAAGAGGAAGCACTAATTCAAGTGCTAAGGACACACAAGACAGCTCTTGGGTGGTCCATAAGTGATCTTAAGGGCATTAGCCCAGCAAGATGCATGCACAAGATCCTATTGGAGGATGATGCTAAGCCAGTGGTTCAACCACAAAGGCGGCTAAATCCAGCCATGAGGGAGGTGGTGCAGAAAGAGGTCACTAAGCTACTAGAGGCTGGGATTATTTATCCTATTTCTGACAGCCCCTGGGTGAGCCCTGTCCATGTTGTCCCCAAGAAGGGGGGCATAACAGTGGTTCATAATGAAAAGAATGAACTGGTTCCTACAAGAACAGTTACAGGGTGGCGCATGTGTATTGACTACAGAAGGCTCAATACAGTCACCAGAAAGGATCATTTTCCTTTACCATTCATAGACTAGATGCTAGAGAGACTAGCAGGTCATGAATACTACTGCTTTTTGGACGGCTACTCAGGTTACAACCAAATTGCAGTAGATCCTCAGGACCAAGAGAAAACAGCATTTACATGTCCTTCTGGAGTATTTGCCTACAGAAGGATGCCTTTTGGTCTGTGCAATGCACCTGCAACCTTTCAGAGGTGCATGCTCTCTATCTTCTCAGATATGTTAGAGAAATTTCTGGAAGTCTTTATGGATGACTTTTCAGTATTTGTAGACTCATTCAGCTCCTGCCTTAACCATCTAGCACTTGTTCTGAAAAGATGCCAAGAGACCAACCTAGTTTTAAACTGGGAAAAATGTCACTTTATGGTGACTGAAGGGATTGTCCTTGGGCATAAAATTTCAAACAAGGGAATAGAGGTGGATAAGGCAAAGGTAGAGGTAATTGAAAAATTACCACCACCTGCCAATGTTAAGGCAGTCAGAAGCTTTCTGGGGCATGCAGGATTCTACAGAAGGTTTATAAGGGATTTTTCAAAAATTGCTAAACCTCTGAGTAATCTGCTAGCTGCTGACACTCCATTTATTTTTGATAATGAGTGTCTGCAGGCGTTTGAGACTTTGAAAGCTAAGCTGGTCACAACACCAGTCATCTCTGCACCAGACTGGACATTACCATTTGAACTAATGTGTGATGCCAGTGACCATGCCATTGGTGCAGTATTGGGACAAAGGCATGGTAAGCTTCTGCATGTCATATATTATGGCAGCCGTATCTTAAATGATGCACAGAAGAACTACACAACCACAGAAAAGGAGTTACTTGCAGTGGTTTATGCCATTGACAAGTTCAGATCTTATTTAGTAGGATCAAAAGTGATTGTGTACACTGACCATACTGCTCTTAAATATCTACTCACAAAGCAGGATTCAAAACCCAGGCTCATAAGATGGGTGTTGCTTCTGCAAGAGTTTGATATAGAAATAAGAGACAGAAAAGGGACAGAGAACCAAGTAGCTGATCATCTGTCCCGAATAGAACCAGTAGCTGGGGCGTCCCTCCCTTCTACTGAGATCTCTGAGACCTTTCCGGATGAGCAATTGTTTGCTATTCAGGAAGTTCCGTGGCTTGCAGACAGTGCAAACTATAAGACTCAAGGGTCTCCTTCTGTAACCATGCAGAGGAAGCATGAAGAGCTTCTCTCAAAACAGAGTCAAACAGAGCCCCCACAGTCAAACTCTAAGTTTGGTGTTGGGAGGCCACCACCAACTTCTAAGTTTGGTGTTGAACCCCCACATTCAAACTCTAAGTTTGGTGTTGGGAGGTTCCAACATGGCTTTGAGCCTCCGTGAGGCTCCATGAGGGCCCACTGTCAAGCTACTGACATTAAAGAAGCGCTTGTTGGGAGGCAACCCAATGTTATATTTTATCTAATTTCCTTTGTTATTTTATGTTTTCTATAGGTTGATGATCATGAGAAGTCACAAAATCAATTGAAAAAGCAAAAAACAGAAAGAAAAATAGAAAGAAAAACAGCACACCCTGGAGGAGAACTTGCTGGCGTTTAAACGCCAGTAAGGCTAGCAGATGGGCGTTTAACGCCCAGTCTGGCACCATTCTGGGCGTTTAACGCCAGAAAGGGGCACCAGACTGGCGTTAAACGCCAGAGAAGGGCAAGAAGCTGGCGTTAAACGCCAGAAATGGGCACCAGCCCGGCGTTTAACGCCAGAAATGGCTAAAAACGTGTTTTTGCTTGCCACTTGGTGCAGGGATGACTTTTCCTTGACACCTCAGGATCTGTGGACCCCACAGGATCCCCATCTACCCCACCACTCTCTCTCTTCTTTCTTCTTTTGCCCGAGGACGAGCAAACCTTCTAAGTTTGGTGTGGTAAAAGCGTTGCTTTTTGTTTCTCCATAATCATTTATGGCACCTAAGGCCGGAGAAATCCCTAGGAGATTGAGAGATTCATCTCAAGGGATGCACTTTCCTCCACAAAACTATTGAGAGCTAATCAACACCTCCCTAGGAGAATTGAGTTCCAACATGGGACAACTATGGGTGAAGCACCAAGAACATTCCATCCTCCTCCATGAAATTAAAGAAGATCATAGAATCATGAGAGAGGAGCAATAAAGACAAGGAGGAGACATTGAGGAGCTCAAGCACTCCATAAAATCTTCAAGAAGAAGAACAAGCCGCCATCACTAAGGTGGACCCGTTCTTTAATCTCCTTGTTCTTTATTTTTCTGTTTTTCGAAATTTTCATGCTTATGTTTATCTATGTTTGTGTCTTGTGATCATTAGAGTCTTAGTATTCTGCCTTAAAGTTATGAATGTCCTATGAATCCATCACCTCTCTTAAAAGAAAAATGCTTTAATCACAAAAGAACAAGAAGTACAGGATTTCAAATTCATCTTTAAAACTAGCTTAATTAGTTTGATGTGGTGGCAACACTTTTGTTCTCTGAATGTATGCTTGAACAGTGCATATGTCTTTTGAATTTGTGGTTCATGAATGTTAAAATTGTTGGCTCTTGAAAGAATGATGAAAAAGGAGACATGTTACTGAGGATCTGAAAAATCATAAAAATGATTTTTGAAGCAAGAAAAAGCAGTGAATTGATGAAAAAAAAAAGTAGTGAAAAAAAAAACGAAAAAAAAAGAAGAAGAAAGAAATAAAGTTGTGATCCAAGGCAAAAAGAGTGTGCTTAAGAACCCTGGACACCTCTAATTGGGGACTTTAGCAAAGCTGAGTCACAATCTGAAAAGGTTCACCCAATTATGTGTCTGTGGCATGTATGTATCCGGTGGGAATACTGGAAGACAGAGTGCTTTGGGCCACAGCCAAGACTCAATAAGTAGCTGTGTTCAAGAATCATCATACTTAACTAGGAGAATCAATAACACTATCTGGATTCTGAGCTCCTAAAGAAGCCAATCATTCTGAATTTCAAAGGATAAAGTGAGATGCCAAAACTGTTCGGAGGCAAAAAGCTACTAGTCCCGCTCATCTAATTTGGAGCTTAGTTTCATTGATAATTTGGAGTCTATAGTATATTCTCTTCTTTTTATCCTATTTTGATTTTCAGTTGCTTGGGGACAAGCAACAATTTAAGTTTGGTGTTGTGATGAGCGGATAATTTGTATGCTTTTTGGCATTGTTTTTAGTATGTTTTTAGTATAATCTAGTTAGTTTTTAGTATATTTTTATTAGTTTTTAGCTAAAATTCACTTTTTTGGACTTTACTATGAGTTTGTGTGTTTTTCTGTGATTTCATGTATTTTCTGGCTGAAATTGAGGGTCCTGAGCAAAAATCTGATTCCGAGACCAAAAAGGACTGCAGATGCTGTTGGATTCTGACCTCCCTGCACTCGAAGTGGATTTTCTGGAGCTACAGAAGCCCAATTGGCGCGCTTTCAACGGCATTGGAAAGTAGACATCCTGGGCTTTCCAGCAATATATGATAGTCCATACTTTGCCGAAGATTTGATGGCCCAAACCGGCGTGGCAAAACAGCCTCAGAAATTCCAGCGTTAAACGCCGGAACTGGCATAAAAGTTGGAGTTAAACGCCCAAACTGGCATAAAAGCTGGCGTTTAACTCCAAAAAAGGTCTCTACACGAAATTGCTTCATTGCTCAGCCCAAGCACACACCAAGTGGACCCAGAAGTGGATTTTTACGTCATTTACTCATTTCTGTACACCCTAGGCTACTAGTTTACTATTAATAGGATCTTTTGACATTGTATCAGTACCTTATGACCTCATGACACTTTAGACCCTTCTTTGTGTACTTTCCACAGCATGAGTCTCTAAACCCCATGGTTGGGGGTGAGGAGCTCTGCTGTGTCTTGATGGATTAATGCAATTACTACTGTTTCTCATTCAATCATGCTTGCTTCCATTCTAAGATAATACTTGTTCTTAATCCGGATGAATGTGATGATCTGTGACAATCATCATCATTCTCAACTATGAACGTGTGACTGACAACCACCTCCGTTCTACCTTAGATTAAGTAGTTATCTCTTGGATTCTTTAATCGGAATCTTCGTGGTATAAGCTAGAATTGATGGCGGCATTCAAGAGAATCCGGAAGGTCTAAACCTTGTCTGTGGTATTCTGAGTAGGATTCAATGATTGAATGACTGTGACGTGCTTCAAACTCCTGAAGGCGGGGCGTTAGTGACAGACGCAAAAGAATCACTGGATTCTATTCCGGCCTGATTGAGAACCGACAGATGATTAGCCTATGCTGTGACAGAGCATCAGGGACGTATTTTCACTGAGAGGATGGGAGGTAGCCATTGACAACGGTGAAACCCTACATACAGCTTGCCATGGAAGGAGACTTGCGTGTTTGAAGAAGAAGACAGTAGGAAAGCAGAGATTCAGAAGATGGAGCATCTCCAAACCTCAACCTATTCTCCATTACTGCAAAACAAGTAATCATTTCATGTTCTTTTGTTTTTCACCATCAATCCTGATAATTTCTGATATCCTGACTAAGATTTACAAGACAACCATAGCTTGCTTCAAGCCGACAATCTCTGTGGGATCGACCCTTGCTCACGCAAGGTATTACTTGGACGACCTAGTACACTTGCTGGTTAGTTGTGCGGAGTTGCAAAAGAACATGAAAGAGACAGGATCCTGGGAAGTTTTCAATACCTTGTACCATAGGCACCATGAACTTCAAGAAGGCCTTGTGTGACTTAGGGTCAAGTGTAAACCTCATGCCTCTCTCTGTAATGGAGAAGCTAGGGATCTTTGAGGTGTAAGCTGCAAAAATCTCACTAGAGATGGCAGACAATTCAAGAAAACAAGCTTATGGACTTGTAGAGGATGTTCTGGTGAAAGTTGAAGACCATTATATCCCTACTGATTTCATAGTCCTAGAGACTGGGAAGTGCATGGATGAATCCATCATCCTTGGCAGACCCTTCCTAGCCACAGCAAAGGCTGTGATTGATGTTGATAGAGGAGAATTGATCATTCAAGTGAATGAAGAATCCTTTGTGTTTAAGGCTCAAGGATATCCCTCTATCACCATGGAGAGGAAGTGTGAAGAGCTTCTCTCAAAACAGAGCCAAACAGAGCCCCCACAGTCAAACTCTAAGTTTGGTGTTGGGAGGCCACAACCAACTTCTAAGTTTGGTGTTGAACCCCCACACTCAAACTCTAAGTTTGGTGTTGGGAGGTTCCAACATTGCTCTGAGCATTTGTGAGGCTCCATGAGAGCCCACTGTCAAGCTATTGACATTAAAGAAGCGCTTGTTGGGAGGCAACCCAATGTTATATTTTATATATTTTTCTTTGTTATTTTATGTTTTTTGTAGGTTGATGATCATGAGAAGTCACAAAATCAATGAAAAAAGCAAAAACAGAATGAAAAACAGGAAGAAAAATAGCACACCCTGGAGGAGAGCGTGCTGGCGTTTAAACGCCAGTGAGGCTAGCTGTTGGGCGTTTAACGCCCAGTCTGGCACCATTCTGGGCGTTTAACGCCAGAAAGGGGCACCAGACTGGCGTTAAACCCCAGAAAAGGGCAAGAAGCTGGCGTTAAACGCCAGAAATGGGCACCAGCCCGGCGTTTAACACCAGAATTGGCTAAAAACGCAATTTTGCATGCCATTTGGTGCAGGGATGACTTTTCCTTGACACCTCAGGATCTGTGGACCCCACAGGATCCCCACCTACCCTACCACTCTCTCTCTTCTTCACCCATTCACCAATCACCCCAACACCTCTTCCCCAAAAACCCTTCACCTATCAAATCCCATCTTTCTCTTCACCACTCACATCCATCCTTCATAAAACCCCACCTACCTCACCATTCAAATTCAAACCACTTTCCCTCCCAAACCCACCCATACATGACCGAACCATGAGCCCCCCTCTCCTATATAAACCCCTCTTCACTCCTTCATTTTCACACAACCTAAACACCACTTCTCCCCCTTTTTGGCCGAACACATAGCCATTCCCTTCTTCCTCATTTCTTCTTCTTCTACTCTCTTCTTTCTTCTTTTGCTCGAGGACGAGCAAACCTTTTAAGTTTAGTGTGGTAAAAGCATTGCTTTTTGTTTTTTCATAACCATTTATGGCATCCAAGGCCGGAGAAACCTCTAGAAAGAGGAAAGGGAAGGCAAAAGCTTCCACCTCCGAGTCATGGGAGATGGAGAGATTCATGTCAAGGGTGCATCAAGACCACTTCTATGAAGTTGTGGCCTTGAAGAAAGTGATCCCCGAGGTTCCTTTCAAGCTCAAAAAGAGTGAATATCCGGAGATCCGACATGAGATCCGAAGGAGAGGTTGGGAAGTTCTTACCAACCCCATTCAACAAGTCAGAATCTTAATGGTTCAAGAGTTCTATGCCAATGCATGGATCACCAAGAACCATGATCAAAGTGTGAACCCGGACCCAAAGAATTGGCTTACTATGGTTCGGGGGAAATACTTGGATTTTAGTCCGGAAAATGTAAGGTTGGCATTCAATTTGCCTATGATGCAAGGAGATGAACATCCTTACACTAGAAGGGTCAACTTTGATCAAAGGTTGGACCAAGTCCTCACAATCATATGTGAAGAGGGCGCCCAATCGAAGAGAGATTCAAGAGGAAAGCCGGTTCAATTGAGAAGGCATGACCTCAAGCCCGTGGCTAGGGGATGGTTGGAGTTTATCCAACGCTCAATCATTCCCACTAGCAACCTGTCTGAAGTTACCATAGACCGGGCTATCATGATTCATAGCATCATGGTTGGAGAAGAAATAGAAGTTCATGAGGTCATAGCCCAAGAACTCTATAAGGTGGCGGACAAGTCCTCTACCTTGGCAAGGTTAGCCTTTCCTTATCTCATTTGTCACCTCTGTTATTCAGTTGGAGTTGACATAGAGGGAGACATCCCCATTGATGAGGACAAGCCCATCCCTAAGAAGAGGATGGAGCACACAAGAGACCCCACTCATCATGAAATCCCTGAGATTCCTCAAGGGATGCACTTTCCTCCACAAAACTATTGGGAGCAACTGAACACCTCCCTAGGAGAATTGAGTTCCAACATGGGACAACTAAGGGTGGAGCATCAAGAACACTCCATCATCCTCCATGAAATTAGAGAAGATCAAAGAATGATGAGAGAGGAGCAACAAAGACAAGGAAGAGACATTGAGGAGCTCAAGCACTCCATAGGATCTTCAAGAAGAAGAACAAGCCGCCATCACTAAGGTGGACCCGTTCTTTAATTTCCTTGTTCTTTATTTTTCTGTTTTTCGAATTTTAGTGCTTATGTTTATCTATGTTTGTGTCTTGTGATCATTAGTGTCTTAGTGTCTATGCCTTAAAGTTATGAATGTCCTATGAATCCATCACCTCTCTTAAATGAAAAATGTTCTTAAATTGAAAAAGAAAAGAATTGCATGAATTTTGAATTTTATAACAGTTTAATTATTTTGATGTGGTGGCAACACTTTTGTTTTCTGAATGTATGCTTGAACAGTGCATATGTATTTTGAATTTGTGGTTCATGAATGTTGGCTCTTGAAAGAATGATAAAAAAGGAGACATGTTACTGAGGATCTGAAAAATCATAAAAATGATTCTTGAAGCAAGAAAAAGCAGTGAATACAAAAAAAAAACGAAAAAAAAGAGGAGAAAAGAAAACGAAAAAAAAAAGAAAGAAATAAATTGTGATCCAAGGCAATAAGAGTGTGCTTAAGAACCCTGGACACCTCTAGTTGGGGACTCTAGCAAAGCTGAGTCACAATCTGAAAAGGTTCACCCAATTATGTGTCTGTGGCATGTATGTATCCGGTGGTAATACTGGAAGACAGAGTGCTTTGGGCCACAGCCAAGACTCAATAAATAGCTATGTTCAAGAATCATCATACTTAACTAGGAGAATCAATGACACTATCTGGATTCTGAGTTCCTAAAGAAGCCAATCATTCTGAATTTCAAAGGATAGAGTGAGATGCCAAAACTATTCAGAGGCAAAAAGCTAAAAGCCCCGCTCAGCTGATTAATACTGATCTTCATAGATGTTGTTGGAATTCATTGCATATTCTCTTCTTTTTATCTTATTTGATTTTTAGTTGCTTGAGGACAAGCAACAATTTAAGTTTGGTGTTGTGATGAGCGGATAATTTATACGCTTTTTGGCATTGTTTTTAGTATGTTTTTAGTATGATCTAGTTAGTTTTTAGTATATTTTATTAGTTTTTAGTTAAAATTCACTTTTCTGGACTTTACTATGAGTTTGTGTGTTTTTCTGTGATTTCAGGTATTTTCTGGCTGAAATTGAGGGACCTGAGCAAAAATCTGATTCAGAGACTGAAAAGGACTGCAGATGCTGTTGGATTCTGACCTCCCTGCACTCGAAGTGGATTTTCTGGAGCTACAGAAGCCCAATTGGCGCGCTCTCAACGGCGTTGGAAAGTAGACATCCTGGGCTTTCCAAGATTTGATGGCCCAAACCGGCGTTCAAAGTCACCCTCAGAATTCCCAGCGTTAAACGCCGGAATTGGCACCAAAATGGGAGTTAAACGCCCAAACTGGCATAAAAGCTGGCGTTTAACTCCAAGAAGAGTCTCTACACGAAAATGCTTCATTGCTCAGCCCAAGCACACACCAAGTAGGCCCGGAAGTGGATTTTTATGTCATTTACTCATCTCTGTAAACCCTAGGCTACTAGCTCTCTATATATAGGACCTTTTACTATTGTATTAAAGGTCTTTTGATCACTTAAAGCTTTTGAT